>NC_072739.1:30583900-30952373 GCF_026930045.1 Uloborus diversus
ACCAAATTTGAAAAAATACAAAAAAGTACAGTCAAACTAAAAAAAAAAAAATGGAAAAACTCTTTATTGTCAATATAAAAACATATTAAGCCATATTTTGGTGAACTGAAAAAGTTATTAAAATCCATATTTACTTCAATGGGTTGGTTGGTTGGTTGGTTTGATTTTTATGGCGCAAGAGCCCTTGAGGGCTATACTGCGCCAGACGATATTTTATTATATGCTATTTATTTTTCATTAAAGAATAAGGTAAATAAAAGCATATTTTGAAGAAGAAAGCATAAAACTTCAAGTGCTAGTGTTAAAAAGTGCAGCCGATAAAAACATTTAAACAATTTGAAGATAAAGACAAAATGGGCAAAACAATATCTTGAAAAACAAAGGAAGGACGAAATCACATAATGTCGAGACAAACACTAAATTAAAAAGGAGAATCCAATCTCCTGGAGGAAGGAGTACAAATTGCGATGGGGCGGCTCCCCCAGCAACTCCTTCAAAGATGGGTTAAAATTATTAAAATATTTATAACGAATTAGATTAAAATTTGGGCAGTTGCATAAAATGTGCAACACTGTCTGATTTACATCACATGAAATGCATGTTGGAGCTGGTTCATGACATAAGATATATTTATGAGTAAATCTGGTATGTCCAATGCGAAGTCGAGCTAATAAGACTTGTTCTCTCCTGGTGATATTTAATGATTTAAAACCTCTAGTGGAGGGCTGGATCGAATGCAATTTATTATGGATTTCTGAATTCCACGTCCCCTGCCAATACGTGTTGAGGCTTACAACGACGGCGTTTTTGATGTCATCGAAAGGGACACTATTATCGACCAGGATACTTGCAGCTCTGGCAGCTGAGTCGGCTGCCTCATTGCCTGCAATGCCTACATGACCAGGGATCCAACAAAAAAGAACACGAAAATTATTTTGCATAAGGTTTTTGTATAAAAGATATGACTGGATGACTACAGGATGGCTGTTATTATTGCAATGAGTGATGGCTTCCACTGAACTCTTTGAGTCAGTGAATATCACCCACTTTCTATGAACAGATTGATGGGCTATTGATTCTAGAGATGAAAATATAGCTTTTATTTCTGCAGTAAATACAGAGCAAGATGTGTTTAATTTTTCTGCCGTAACTTGATCATTAATTATTGTGGAAAAGCCGACGTGATCGTTTGCTTTTGATCCGTCAGTGAAAATGTGTTTGTAACCAGAATACTTGCTTTTGATCTCATGAAAGACTTGTTAATAAACTGTATTAGCGGTAGTTTGTTTTGGGAATTTTGAGAAATCATTGATTCTAGAAGGTATGACTTTGCACCATGGTTCAATTAGTTTTATTGTGTTAACGGTTTTGAAATCCGATAGCTGCAGGTCTGAGAGTACCCGACGCATTCGGATCCCAAATGTTGGGGTCATCGAAGGCCGGTGTAGAAATAAAGCAACATTAGATGGATTAAAAATGTGGAGATGTAGTGGGTGATTGGTGCAGGGTTTTGTTTTGAAGTAAAAATTTAAAGAAAGTTTGAGGCGTCTATTGTTTAGGGTTTGTTCGTGTGCAAGGATATGAAGACTGTTGATAGGCGAAGTTCGAAACGCTCCTGTGCAGATGCGCAGTGCCTGATTATGTATTGGATCCAGACTTTTCAGATATGTTTTTGCAACGGAGCCATAAATTTGACATCCATAATCAGGTTTTGAGCGTATCAGAGCCCTGTATATTCTTAACAGAGACTCTGTATCAGCACCCCAAGAAGTATTCGCTATGACTTTAAGGATATTTAATTTTAATGAACATTTCTTTTTTAACTCTTGTATATGCGGTATAAATTTTAGTTTATTATCAAGGATGAGACCAAGGAATTTTCCTTGATCTTTTACAGCTATTGGTTGATTATTGAGGAGAAGATTCGGATCAGGGTGAAGCCCTCTTTTACGGCAGAAGTGGATACAGAATGTTTTTTGAGCAGAGAAAGTGAACCCATTTTCTTCTGCCCATTGGGTTACTTTATTGATTGCAATTTGAAGTTGTCTTTCAATGATACTCATGCTCGTTGATGAGAAAGAAATTTGAAAATCATCCACGAACATGGTACCTTTTACGGCGGGGGGCAATTCGTCAATTAAGCTATTGATTGCTATAATGAATAGAGTTACACTTAGTACACTCCCCTGGGGTACTCCTTCTTCTTGAATGAAGGTATCCGACAGAACAGACTTGACGCGTACACGAAAATAACGAAGTTTCAGAAAATTGGAGAGAAAGATGGGTAAATTACCTCGCAACCCATACTCATGAAGGGTTTTGAGGATCCCATACCTCCAGGTACGGTCGTATGCTTTTTCAATATCGAAAAATACGCTCACAAGATGTTTTCGTTTAAGAAATGCTTCTCTTACTGATGTTTCGAGAAGCATTAGATTGTCTATTGTGCATCTGCCACGCCTAAACCCACTTTGATATGAGGATATGAGATGGTGTGACTCCAGAATGTGCATCAATCTGGCGTTTACCATCCGTTCCATGACTTTACATAGGACACTAGTGAGAGCTATAGGTCTATAGCTCTCAGGTTTTTCAGATTGTTTGTTTGGTTTAAGGATAGGGATAACTATTGCTTGACTCCAGGATTTTGGGAATCTATGTTCAGAATAAATTCTGTTAAAAAGCTGCAGAATATTTTCTAATGAAGACCTGCTTAGATTTTTTAACATGCTATTGTGAATTTGATCTGGACCAGGTGATGAGTTTCTTGATTTTTGTAAGGCAGTATTTAGTTCATGAAGGGTGAATTTTGTGTTGTATTGATTAAAAATGTTTGAATTAAAATCTAGAACTTTTTGTTCTTTGCGTGATTTGATGGTTAAAAATTTTGAGCAATAGTTATTTGTGCTGGAGACTTCTGCCAGATAAGTCCCCATGCAGTCAGCCACCTCTTTGTAATCGGATAAAATACGACCATTATTCTCCAGAATGGGTGCACAAGATGTATTGTAGTTGCGAGCGATCTTTTTTATTTCACACCATACAGTCTTGGATGGGGTGGACGTCGTGATTGTGCTGACGTAGGCCTGCCACGACTCCCGCTGGCTCTTTCGTCGAATCCTTCGAGCTTCAGCACGAGCTCGTTTAAGTGCCACGAGATTTTGTGTGGTTGGATAACGACGAAACGTGCTCCATGCCTTTTTTTGTTTCTTATGAGCTTCCTGACAATCAAGGTTCCACCAAGGCTTAGGAAACTTGATCCTGCCTTTAGTGGTTTTTGGTATAGCAGCGTTGGCTGCGTTTAAGATAATGTCGGTTACTCGCTTTACCGCTACATCGATAACAATATCAGTCACGTCTTCTGATTTAATTTCTGCCAACTGGGTAAATGCTGTCCAATCAGCTCGATCAATGCGAAGTCGAGCTTGCTGGTGCTGCTGGTAGCTGCAGCGTCCAGTATAAGTTATTTTGATTGGAAAGTGGCCACTGGTGTAGAGACCACCCTGCACCTGGAAATCCCAAAGTGGCAGAAAGGAAGATGAGGATATTGCAAGATCGATGGCGTGGTAGGTTTGTGTAGGAAGGTGGAAATAGGTATTTTCACCGTCGTTAAGAACACATAGATCATTGTCTTCTATCAAGTTTTCAATAATTAAACCTCTGCTGTTGGAGGCTGGGCTTCCCCAGAGAGGATTATGGCCATTAAAATCCCCCAAGAGGACAAATGGGGGAGGAAGTTGATCTACAAGTGTTTGCAATTCCACGCCTCTCAAATCGTAAGAAGGTGGAATATATACAGAACAGATTGTAAACAGCGAGTGAAGGTGAACGCGCGCAGCTACTGCTTGCAGGGATGTGTTGATATTGAGCTGGCTGGATGCATAATCATTAGCGATTAGCAATGCCACTCCTCCACAACGACGGTCACCTGACAAGCAGTCCTTGCGGTATATGTCAAAACCTTTCAACCTCGGTCTATCAGCAGGGGACAGAAATGTTTCTTGCAGACAAAATATGGCCGGTTGGTGGTATTCGACAAGATCTTTGATGTCTGTCACATTATGCGAGTAACTCTGACAATTCCAAGAGAGAATGCTCAGGGCCATGGAGAAAAAAGGAAGGAGAAACGGCCGGAAGGAGAGGGAGCAGCTCACGAAGGAGGATGGTCCGTCCACCCTTCATCGTGGGATGGCGGAAGATCTTCAAAGTCAACATCCTCGTCCTCCTCCTGGGGAAGAGGTTGTTGGAGTGTTTCTATTTGTGATTTTTTCAATTTTACTTTCTTGCTAGAAAGCAAAAAGTCCTCCTTTCTAAAGTTATAAAATTTTGGGGGCCTCTGTTTAGAGGCTACCCCAATTTTTGTGCGCGTTTGTAAAAGTTTCTTTTTTTCAATTAGTTTTTTCGAGTTCTGATTGGATGGTTTGTTTTGATTAACAATAACAGATACATTATCTGTATTTTTTATTTGTTGTTGATTTTGATTAGTTTTCTGAAAAGAAGATTTGGGGCTATTATTTTGTTTATTTGATTTGGTTGTGTTTACAGTTATAGGATTAGGTGAGTTCGGTATTTTATTGCTGGTTACTTTGTTTACTGGAGGTTCAGTTTGTGTGCTTATGGAGTTGAATACTTTTTTTACAGCAGCAGAATATGAAAGTCCAGTTGTAGGTGTATGAGATTGGACAATTTTTCTCGCGTCTGGATATGATATTTTTTGAATGGTTTTGATGACCTGTATTTCCTTTTTGGTTAGCCATTTAGGGCACTTTCTAGAGTATGAGGGGTGGACTCCTTTGCAGTTGACGCATTTAAATTCCTTTGAGCATTCATTGCTGTCGTGGCCGGACTCAGCACATCTGGCACAGGTTCTTGTACCACGGCATGACAGCTTGGAATGTCCAAAACGCTGGCAATTAAAACATCGTAGTGGATTTGGGATGTAAGGTCTCACTGGACAAGAGAGATAACCAGCTTTGACACGTGAAGGGAGGATAGGCGTACTAAAAGTCAGAATGATGTGCTTAGTATTCTGCATTTCGCCGTTGCGTTTGATAGTTATCCTCTTCACTCCACTTACGTGTTGATCTTGCATTTCCTCTAGAATTTCCTTCTCTGATGTAAATAGAAGGTCTGGCTCCGAAATGATTCCCCGAAAAAAGTTTAATGTTGAGTGTGCTGAAACTGTACAAAGGTATGGGCCGAGTTGTTTGATTGCAAGAATAGGTTGAACTTGTTTAGGATGTTTTATTTCGACTAATAATTCACCTGTACGTAATTTTTTAACCGATTGGAACTCACCGATGAGATTTATTAAGGCTTTGTTAATTAAGAATGGGGAGACAGCAGTGAATGTTAGGTTTTCATTTCTTTTGATTACAAAAAATTTTGCAGAGCTAAACGAGTCTTTCTGACGCTCCCCACAAGGGGGAGAAGTGTTCTTTGAGTTTTCATCCATAAACGAACCAGAGAACTAGGGGGAAAAGATGGGGTCTAGCCCCAGTGTAGCCCCCCACACAGAGGTAAGGCTGCGTACGACAGGGTTCGCCTGCTATCCCTGAAGTCTCCCGTTTGAGGCACCGACTACCCCCGGTACCACGCAGCCATCGGCACGGTTGACACGCCTTGGCTTAGGGGTTTTCGTCCGCATTTGGTAAGTGTGATGAGGGAAGGAAGGGAGAAAAATCCCCTCCCGCCGATATTCTGTTTGAGCAACTGGGGGTTCACGACTCCTCCCAAGAGCTCGCCCCGAACTCACCACACCGCAAGCCCCCCCCCCCCCCACCACGACAAGGTAAACGGACACGGGGGGGTTACTTCAATGGGGTCGTTTCCGAAATTTTAAAAGTATTTTTTCTGAAAAAGCATGCTTAAAAACATAGAAATGGACCATTTTTTAAATAATTTGACGAGGATTTTTTTCAATTATTTTATTTGTGCACGGATTCAATTTCCTTTTTTTTTACGCTTCTGCACATGACATCACAAGGGATGAAATGCCATTCAATGATGCCATTAGCGCAGAGCGTAATATTTAATTCGCTTCTTTACTCACATGTGCTGGCAACGATATGGTTGATAGCAAGCGCAGAGCGCAATATTTAATTCGCTTCTGAGTTATCATAACCTGGAAACGCGGTTTGACGGCAAGCGTCAGCCTTCAGTGCGCCAGTGGAATACGTGCCAAAGTTCATTATTTGTGACGTCATAAAGACCGCGACTTGTTTGAAAAATCGAACATATTTAAAAATTAATCAAGAAATAACTGTTTGGAAAATGGAAGTATTTTCTGGGTCCATGTTATTTATTTTTTCTTTTTTTTTTTTGCTTAGTCTATCGACTACAGTGACTAAAAGTAGGACTTTTGACTGCAGGTGAAAACCCCATTCAAAGGAGAAAGATTAATTGTCTCAATCGGGGTTGATAAGTCATTGTTTTCTGTTTCTGTGCTTACTTCGTGCACATATGTGCAGTGCAGCATATGCAGCGCAGAATTGTACACTCCAACCAAAACCTACGGTGTCTTAATAAGGAAACCGGAGTCCTAATTATGTCAATTATGGTTTTATTGGACTATCGTCTACTTTTCTAGGGTTATCAAATCAAAGGGAAAAATGTGAACGGCGAGTTTTCTTTTTGAATTTGTTAACTACATAAATTAAGCTTTCTAGGACAATAACCAACATCTTTTTATTTTCAGTAAATTAGCGCCCTCTGAAGCCAAGGCTACGGCAGAAATACCAGAAATACACCGCCAGCTTAGTCATTCCAGCCGAGGACTGCAGTTTCGTGCTCATTACCACTCATCAGCCCGGCTTAGGAATTGACTGGGCTGGAGATGGAAAACCTCTTAAGGAAGCCAAGAGTACCAAAGAATCTGGTAGCTAATATAGAATTAGCGCCGACCTTTTATGCATGTAAACTACACTGAATCATGAAGAAACAAAATTTACTTTGAAAGAAGATGAGGCAATTCTGACAAGACTGTTTTGTACTAACGGTAGCTACAATTTGACTTGCTGATAACGCTTTATCATGAGATAAGTTTTCTAATAATGATAAAATCACTATCTTGCTAATTTTTGCCATCGTATATAAAAATGGGGGATTGGCACCCGACCCCCGTATGTGTTACAACCACAGAAATTCAACTTATTATGATGTCGGCAATCGGGGTCGGTGGTTTAATTAATTAATAGTAGTTCAGTTATACTAATTATAACGAAGGCGGTTATTGCAAGGCGGTTATTTTATTATTAGGTTATTTATTAGGTTATTTTTTAGCGTCTGCATAAAAAGAATTCCCTTCATCAGACCTGGAGAACCCCCTTTTATCCGAAGTTACAACTATATTTTTTGATTAAAGTTGTTTTTGGCAAACATATTTTCAGCAGAAAAGTATTGTACTTCTTTCTCATAATTGACTCTTTGAGAAATAATGAAGAAATTGGCCTTAAACTTTCAGCAAATAGTCTCTCGCTGGGAAGGTGTCAAATATTTCTTGTTCTCGGGGTAGAAAACATCCGCCACCTGTCAATCAGGGGTGAATAAAAGAATGTTCGAAGTGGCAGACGATAAAGTTTTTTGAAACTGGTGATCTTTGGCAGGCTGAAAGGATATTACTGCATCTGATCACTGTCTTTTCTTTGGTCGATTATGTGGATGCTAGGCTTAAGGAACATATTTTCCTTCCACAACATTTAACAATATTGTTTTTTCGACATCTATTATTTACTTTCTGAAAAACAAACTTTACAAAAGTGTATAAACTCTACTAAATTGCATGTGTGAAAATATCATGATTTTTTTTTAATATAAAAAATCAATTTTTTTAAATTCAAATTGGATTTCTGAAACAATTTTTCAAAGATTTGAGGAAATTCAGTTTATAATAAACTTACATTTATAAATAGTAAAAAATTCAATTGTTAACTGCACCTGAAAAAGCGTAATTAGTGCAATGATGCATTTTTGCTTCCTTTTACAAAAAAAGAAGTATTGTATCCGCGAAAAAAATTTCACTCAAAATTCGATATTAATTTCCATTTTGCTCACCCCCGAATTAATGTTGTTTTCTTTTTTTCAACCCGACCACACGCGGACAAGTGCCTAAGAACATATAAACACCCGAAATATACATTTTGATATTCCCCGAGTCAACTACAACGACTTTTCTCGTGACGTGCGGATGTATGTCGCATAACTCAAGAACGGTATGTCCTAGAAAGTTGAAATTTGGTACGTAGACTCCTAGTGGGGTTCAATTGTGCACCTCCCCTTTTGGTTGCATTCCGGTACTTCTAAAGGGGTCTTTTGCCCCTTTTGGGAGAAATCATTGCTAATTTCGATGCATACTCAAGTGGAGTTATAATTTGGCGGACACCTGGCGATATATCGCCAGTCTTTTGGTCGCCAAGTTGGCGAAAATTTGGCGGTTTTTTAATTTTTCTTTTTTGAGCAATCACGATTGCTTACTGTTTTCATTTGACTGTTTTAATGTCCTATGATTTTATTTTCCCACCGCCACCGTCTCCAGGTTGCATCCATATCCTACACACACGCGCATACACACACAACTACACACACGCACACAAACACATACACCTACACACATACACAGACACACACATACATATATACACCTACACTTACACGCATACATACACGCACGTACACACAAACACACACATACATACGCCAACACACATACACGCATACACATACCCTCTACACACAAACACACATACCCCCGACACACAAACACACACACCCCCGACACACAAACACACACGCCTGCATACACACACACACTCGTGATTGCGAAAAACATTATTTGAATTCAAGATGACAAAATTCAAATTATTATTATTTTATTTTTTTAAATCTTGTTTCAATTTGGCCACGGGTGGTGATATTTAGAGAGTAAACTATTCAATCTCATAAAAATTCCCAATAATGAGAAAATGACATTAAAATTCTAGTAAAAGAAGGAAAGTCAAAAGGAAGGGAAAGTTGGAGGAAGTCGTGTGAGCCACACATCAGCTCGTTTTTTTCAAACATCCAAATGAGCATGAATATAATAAAATTTTATGCATGTATCATAAGTGCACACTACATAGTGAAAAATAAAAGCAAAAAAAAAAAAAATAAATAAAATTGAAAGAGAGTAAAATGAAAAAACTGGACTTCTTTCATTTAAAAGGTTTTCTTTTACCTAAAATCAGTTTTTTATTTATTTATTTATTTATTTATTTAAAAAAATGAATTGGATTTAAAAAAAAAGTTTAGTTTTTTTATGTGAGAGATTTTAAATAAGCATTTCATAGTATAAATCTTCGAATGAAGTAGTTTGAAATTTTAGCAAGATTACCTTCACAATCATTACGAGGTAAGAGTAATTACATACAAATTTGGATAAAATGATATATATATATATATATATATATATATATATATATATATATATATATATATATATATATATATATATATATATATATATATATATATATATATATATATATATATTTAAATCAATGATTAAAAATAATGTACACTTAATTATGATTAAAGTTATTAATTTATACAAGAGATTTAATGAATATTTTCTTCGCCTAAACAGATACATAGATGGATTCAGTATTAATTTTGAAGGATCACCAGTTGTCTAATTCCCCTTTTATTTTAGCTTCTTTTCAAAAATAGAACACGGCCACTGTACTTTTTCAATATAGATAACCATCAAGAATTCTTTGCCAAATTTCCGGTCCACAGCTACATATTAACAACAATATGTATAACTATGTATAACTTTCGAATAAATTATGAAACGTTCTTCCATGTTAAAAGTCTTCTTCAACTGGCATGTCGTCATTATTGAATCACCACAACGCTGATATTATCAAACTTTAAAGGTCTTGTCCTGTAAGAATGTCATATCATTATTTCAGAGCTCCATTTTGCCAAAAATGACGCTATAATTAATTTAGTTCCGTTAAAGTTCAAGTGAATACGGTATCAAACGTCCCCCATCAGGGTTGGACCCAATGTTTTTTTCTTTTTTTTTTTTTTTGAAAAACCCATTATTTAGCTCCTTTTTGGGTTTTTAAAATTTTCTAAGATGTTTTTTAAAAAAATTAACTAATTTAAATACTCTCACAATTTAAACTTCTTTTTTATTTGTTCTTCACCGCAGACAATGGACATTAAAAATGAAATTTGAACATTAATAGTATTTATTAACTCTTAACGGCATTTAAAAAATATTCCAAAGATTTTAAATAAATATATTTACCTTTTTTCTTTAACTGGTCAATAAGTAACTCAAATTATTTTGACTAAGTCCTGTCATGTCTGATTTTCTCAATATTTGTTGAACAGAGGCAACTACTCTAGCTAAAAGTCTTTCATCTGAATTATTTTCTGCAAACCAACACGTCACAAATCTCGAATAAACAAGGCATATTTTTTAGAAATTAACAGGTGTTACAAACGGTCGGACAGAAAACAGGATAGGATGTACAGTATTTTCATTATTTTACGAAAAAGTTTAATATTTCTTACTTTGTAGACAGAAATAGAAAAACAGACAACATAAAATTCAACGAAATGTCTTGATTAAGCTGGAATTCAGTAAAAAGGGATTTAAACTACTTCAGGTTCTACAGTAGTTTTGCATAACAAAATGAAATACAATAAAGTAAAATTCAAAGTAAAAAAAAAGGGGGGGGGGTAATTAAAAACGAACAAACGCACAATAGATTTTTATCACTCGAGAAATAACTTTGCCTTAACTGTTAATGATCATGGAAACTAAAAAATCTGAAACTTGACTATTCGGGTTTCGTCTTCTTTTATACTTTTCTTTAGAAAACGCTGAATTGTCCAGCTTTTTTTACCCCAAGACAATTTTTGTGCTTTGTCCTTATACTTACGCTACAATATGCTACAAGTACCCACATTTTCTCTAAAAAAAGACAAAAAAAAAAAAACCCTCATTTCTTTTTAAAAACCCAGCTTTAATTGGGGTTTTTTTGGGTTTTATTTAAAAAAACCCAGATTTTTGCCAACCCTGCCCCCTATGCCATTAAAATGCTTTCATAGAGAATAACTCGTTAAAAGTGATTATAATTACGGTATTCAAAAATATTAAACACCATAAGAAAGCAGAAAAAAAAAAGAAAAGTTTATTTTCCCAAAATATAATCAACAGTTTAAGAGAACCACAATCACGAAAATAAATCTCTGTTCTGCCGTGTATGTTATGTGCTTCTAGTATGAAATTAAGCTCGAAAATCCGTTCTCTAAAACAAATTTCTAACTACTAACTTTAGTTTTGATTCATCTTTATTTTCTCATAGGTACAAATCCACTAAAGTACTATAACAAAAGGTCCGTCAAGAAATTTATCAAGGAATTAATCAAACTTTTCAGAGGATTAAAAATTGAAGAGTCTTCGCATTCTACTTGAACAAACATGAAAAGGCTTAGGCACCACGTGACAATAAAACAAAGAAAG
Source organism: Uloborus diversus (assembly GCF_026930045.1). Classification (NCBI taxonomy): domain Eukaryota; kingdom Metazoa; phylum Arthropoda; class Arachnida; order Araneae; family Uloboridae; genus Uloborus; species Uloborus diversus. The sequence goes on from NC_072739.1 coordinate 30,595,416, forward strand.
TTTTACATCTTAAAATGTTTGCTTTTATTTATTGCATCAATGAATAATTTCTCCTTTACCCCAGTTTGCCGGTGCTTTCCCTCTTGATTTAGTCCCAAATTCAATAATGTCTTTGAGAAACTAATCAGTGCAGTGAATTAACATTCTTTTAACAAATCCATTAAGCATTCGAAACTGTTTTTTTCAGTGAAGAAAAATAAAACATTCCTCAAGAGAGATTTTGAAAGGTTTGTTGCTCCGTTAAATAGCATTTTAACTCAACATGTTGATACTGTACGTTCATCCACTGTTATAGCTTTTAGCTAAATTATCACTTAGGGAAAAGTGAAAAAACATTTTCAAGACATAATTAAAATTGTATGTGAATCTTTAATTTCCAGTTTTCCGTAAATATCGCTCAGTATGTCTTTGTTTATTGCACTTCGCAAATGTAAGAGTTTATTGCTAGCAGTTACTCAGGTGTTAATTAATGTCACATTATTCTTAGACAGTTGGAATAACAAATTTTATCTTCATATGCTAGAAAGAATTGCAACTCCCCTACTAATTTTAATTGCATGGTATTTAGTGAATAAAAGTAAATGACGAGCGTAAGTGCGTACCGGCGAACTATATTATAATTCAATTTTCTTATTGCTCTCATTACTGGAGTTGTTTATTATGAGGCAATATGAGCTGTGCGTTTCTATTTTCATTTAGTGAGGAAAACATATTCCAATAGTTGGGGTAAACCTAACCAGGCAGCATTATCACAGCTATTTGAGCAGCGTGAAATTTTTTCGCCGATTTCGCATGTTCCACGTTATGATCATTTGATGATAATCACGTAATGACCTCGTGATTATCCCCAAACAATTCATTTACCAAGATTAACAGTTTCATTATTAGGTTAAAAGAAAATCTTCATTGCAATAAACTAAGCCATTAGATAGCGATAAATATTCCTTAAAAATTCAAGATATCTCACCAAATAAATAAAACAAGTCACGCAATAGTATTAAAAGTTCCATTAAAATGCAAATTATGCTGCCAACTAATTTAAGCAACATTAAAAGTTCTATTAAAATGTTAAATAATCCCCCTAATACATTCAGCAACTTAAATGGTTAAGTCATCCGAAACATTTAAACTATGTATTATTAAAATGGAAAACAAAGAGCAAGCAAGACGGTGAAGTATAAACGATATTTTACTGTTTTCATAAACATAGAGGAAACAAGTCGCTAAGCAACTTCTTGGCAGCATTGTGAAGACTACTCAGATCCTAATCACAGCATTACGACGCTTCCAGGTAAGATTTGCCCCAACTATAGAAAGCTGATGCTCTTCGCGGGCTGGGTTATTTTATAAAATTTGAGTTAGGTACCTGTGCCCATTTCATCCATTTAAAAGAGATTAAAGGGACTGGAAAAGAAATCTGGTTCTTCGAGAAGTTGCAAGGAAATGCAAAAAATAAATAAATAAATAAAAATTAATTTGAATTTTGACATCTGGAATTCAAATTATGTTTTTCCCAAACACATGTGTGTGCAGTGTGTGTATGTAGGCGTGTGTGTTTTTATCTGTGTGCAGGCATGAGTGTGTGTGTATATGTACGTGTGTAGGTGTATGTGTGTAAGTGTGTGTATGTGTGTTTGTGTGTGTAATTGTGTATGTATCTGTGTGTGTAGTTGTGTATGCATGTGTGTGTAGTTGTGTATGTATGTGTAGTTGTGTATGCAATGTCTGTGTGTAGCTGTGTATATATGCGCTGTATGTTAGATATGGACGCCACCTGGAGACTTTGCTCGCTATAGGAGCATCATCGGGAGGGGCCGGTCGACGATGGTGCTGCAGAGATGAGGCGGGGGAAAATAAAATCATAGGAATTCAAAACAGTCAAACGAGAATAATAAGCAATGTTATCGCTCAAAAAGATGATTTCAAAATTTTTCCAATGTTTGGAAAGTTTGCAACCTTATTTGGAATAATTTTAATTTTATTTTCAACTAATGTTTCAAAGCAAAATGGAAATTCTTTTCATTGCAACTACAGTACTTGATGGGCGAAACATTACATTGAAACGAATTTGTGAAAGTTCCCATTGCGAGTTTATTTCAATTTAAGCCCTTTCCTTTTAATTCAGCAGTTATCAAATAATTTCTCATTCACTGGGGATACTAAATTGAATACATCTTGCAGATTAACTAACTGAAGTAAATTACATAAAATGCGACATCGCTAAATATTTATCTTTATGTTTACATTTTGGAATGTACACATCTTATTTGAATTACATTTTTGTTTAAAACGCTTAAATACTAAGCAATGAATTGCTGATTTAAGCAAAAGAAAAGTTTTTAAAGCATATGTCAACACAATGTTTGATTTAAATAAATAAATAGCACAAATTTGCTCCAAAACGATGAGAATTTGTAAATGCCTTCAAGATGATTTTAATTCAAACATGTTTACGCGGTGGAAAAAGGACTTTTTTTTGTGTTCCCCATTGGCAACAATGTTTTTTATAATTGAATCATTTATTTATTTAGCAGTAGGAAAATACAGTCTGACCACCAATGAGATGGAAAGGCTAACATCCGGTTTACCGAGTATCTATTAGTTTTCAGAGATGCCAGCTTTTCCAGATGTATGTTAGCTTCTAAATTAAGCAGAGTCACATTGAAATTGACAGAGCACGCAATTCAGATTTTTATTTTTAATTGCGCTGTTATTTAGATAGACTCGTCTCAACTGGATGCTTGCCTGTTCAATATAAACAGTGTGCAGACTGTAGCAACATGTCAGGACAAGAAGACATTGTTAAGTCTTTCTTCCAAGTGTTCGGAGTATCTTTAACGGCACCCTTACTAAGGGGCTCTCTCTATAAATGATATCACTTTTTTTTCTCAACAGATTTGACCCCCCTCCCCTCCTCTTTGTTACATGTCCAGCTATGCATACTGTTGCTAAAAAATGCGACGTAACACTTCCTGTTACCTCCTCCCTCGCTTGTCACAAACTGTCACAAATTTAAGAGATTCCCCCTCATGACATTATTTGTGAACGTCCCCATATAATTTTTCTCAATCTATATAGAAGCTTATCTACAATCTGACTAACAGATCAGAGTGTTCCGCTAAAATATAAGCTAAAAGCGATGATTTCTAGTCCGATTAAAATAATTTCTGTTTATAAAGTTAATTCCATTTATCTTTTGTTTGTTGCCATGGTTGCGTCTTTCACTCATTTTGATTGTTTCATTATTTTTTTAAACATTTTTAAGAACGTGGAAAAAAAACTTCTGCTTTTTTTTCTTAGTTTTTATGGAATTACTAGCTGTTGTACCCGGCTATAATACTGAAGGCCCTATGTAGGAGGTGATGATTAAGGGGGCTTTAATATTATTCGCAACTCTAATAAACTAAAGGCTTCGGGATTTCACTAAATGATTTGCTTAATCTTAAGGTACAACTTAGCTCTGAAACATTAAAATTCTAAAAATAAATTTTTCAGTTAGGATGGAAAACAGCAAATTTCATGTAATTTCCCTATTAAATGTTTAAATATAAAACCCATTGTTACAAATTTTGTTGTCTTGCAACAGTAATGTTAAAAGCAATCATAATGAATATTTTGAATCAAGACTTCTCTGAAGCAAGCATGAAATTAGCAAGCATAAATCCTAGAGAGGAACAAGAATTAAATTTTAGTGCCAACTACTTAAAGTTTTAGACACGTATACAGTTTTTTTCCCTTTTAGTACCGAGCATTTATATGAAAAAGTAAGGTGAAGTTTTATTAGGGTAAAATTATTCTATTTCTGAAATACATTTACACTGAAAATAATAAAATAACAGAATTTTTTAAAACATACCAAACACTTATCATAATGCACTCAAAAGGACAAAATAACTTTTCAGGGTCAAAAAGGACAATTTGACCAAGAAAATGAAACCACAAACGGAAAAAAGTGCGGTTCTAGTCATTTCAAACCAAGCTTTCGCAATAAGAAAAATATGCATTTTTCAACACTCTAAGTTATGATTGAAAGCTAAATAATGATAAAAAATGCTCTTCATGTCTTGAGCCGCACTTTCCTTCATTTTTGGTGTCATTTTCTTTGAATTTTCGAAAACTACAGGAATTCTTAAATTGTCCTTTTTGACCCAGAAAAGTTATTTTGTCCTTTTGAGTGCATCATGAAAAGTGCTTGGTATTTTTAAAAAAATCTGTTATTCCTTGTAACAACTGGTTATATGGGTCATTCTTCAAAAAGTTGAACTTTTCTGTCACATGCCTTTTAAAGTAAAAACTTTAAGGATCAATTCATTTAACAATGATTTTTAATTTCCTCAAAAATATATCTATTTAAGCCTGCCAACAATTTATTAATAATAATTTTTATTTTAGTATGTTTTTGGTTCACAACATGTGAATTCTCACCTCCGTGGCATGTCACACACCTTGTGTGACTGTTTATGTTGCTTAATAACTTGTTTAATTAAAATTATATACTTATTTATTTATTATTCCTTTCACAAGTGTCCTAAATGCTAGTTGTTTAAGTATATTTAATTTTTTAATATTGTGTTTTAATTCGTTTAAGTAGGACAAGGAGTCATCTCGCACCATAAATTCTCGCCTCCGTTACCTAAACACAAAATGCCATTCCTCATTAACACGTGGCAGTAATGACGTCAAATTTTATTTTCCATGATACAAGGAAGCCCCCTTGTTTATTTTCAGCCATAGTTGAAGTTGTGAGATTTTTGTCGAAAAACAGGAAGATAGATTTTGCTTTAAAAACTAAAAGTGGTTATTCTTACTTCTCACCTCCGTGAACTTGAATTTCAGGGATGTAAATTAATGTAAAAAAGAAGTAAACATGTTTTCATATGCTTAACGTGTGCAGATTGTAGCAACGAAGAAAAAAAATTTCCCTAAAGAATGTATCTATTAGGTCTATATAAATGGGACATTCCTCACCTCCGTGACAGACCTTGTCAATGTCATTATTTCTGAGGTGAAAATAAATGGTGGAGGGGAAACAGATCAATAATAGGCATTCATTCTACCGAAGTTATAAATTGCCACTATATCCTCAAATTTACTAAATACTATTTTCAAACATACATTTGAAACTACTAATTAAGCCGTACTTTAATTAAGACAGCTTAATATTGTATTCCCACTAATCATTTAAATAGCTGATTGTTTGCACAATTAACAAAATTACTACTTTGATATTGTATTGGCCTCGATTTTTTAATATTAAAAGTCTTTTTTTTTAAATTTATGAGTAAAATAATTGGAACTTAGCTGGGGCCATTGTTTATGGTTACTTCTAGTAGGTAAGAATGAAAAAAAAAAAAAGAGCTCATGTGTGCCTCACACGACTTCTTTTTACTCCAACTTAAAAATAATAGTGCCTCGGAGTGAGCAAAAAAAACACTTTAAATGCTTTCGTTCCAAGTCTGTTGCGAACCAAAGCAAAAAAAACCTTTTATACAGATAAATTTTCCCAATATTGGCAGTTTTAATGTGATTCAATGGTTAACTCTCTAAATATGGTCAAATTAAAACCAGATTATAAAAAAAAAAAAAAAAAAACCGCAAAACTTGGCGACCAAAAGCTTGGCGATATATTGCCAAGTGTTAGCCAAATTATAGCACCGCTTGAGTTTACATTGAAATTAACAATGATTTTACCCCAAAAAGGTGTAAAAGACCCCCTTTGGAACATCCGAATGCAACCGAAAGAGAAGTGCACAACTAGACCATACTTTGAATCTATGTGCCAAATTTCAACTTTCTAGGACATACCGTTCTTGAGTTATGCGACATACATACGGACGTCACGAGAAAAGTTGTTGTATTTAACTCGGGTATCGTCAAAATGGATATTTCGGGTGTCGAGACGCTTTTAGGCATGTATCCACGTGTGGTCGGGTTGAAAAGAAAAATCAATATTCATTCGGGGGCGAGCAAAATGGAAATTAAGGCCGATTTTTCAGTTAAAATTTTTTCGCGAATACAATACTTCCTTTTTTGTAAAAGGAAGTAAAAAGAAAACAAAAGCTTTCGATATTGAAAAATATTTGCTTTTAAAAGTTGACCCATATATATATAGTACTCACGTGACATTATTATTCAATTACGGATCTCATTGAATTTAACGTTAAACTTTGGTTGCAATCCAAACGATTTACTACTAGGGTACTTATGTTTGGCTAAACATAAAGAGTACTAATGAAGATAATGGTACAACCAACTTGTGGTTCACAATTTTGTTAATTGAACCTCAAAATCCCGAAATTTCATCAAATTTATCACCAGAAATTTACGATTCACAACTCCAGCGCTCGAATACGCTACCTTGCGGTGATTTATAAAACTGCTGGGAAAACTAAAACATTGCCACGTTGCGTTCCACGTATGTCTGCTGACGCAAACACAGGCAGTTTGTTCTGAGTATTTATTAACGCAATCGATGTGCCTTAGTTTGCTTTCAGCTACGGAAATTAATTCGTCCCTAAGTAGTATTTTCGAGCTTCTCAAAATAATGTTAGTTTTCATTATTTCCTTCTAAAATATGAGTTGATTGAGAAATGGTGAAAGCAAAAATTTTGGATTAACAAACTTGGATAACGTTATACAAGGTAAAAAATTTTATTGTTTTGTATGAATTTGTAAGAATATGGTTTTTTTTAATCTTAAATTAATTAAACTAACCTTATTTTACAGCAGCATTTAGTTGGAATGGACAGTATGCAAAATATTTTCTTGAATATATTATCGTAGAACAAAATGAAAAATGTTTAACCGAGAAAGAATTTACTTTATTCCTTTTATTCTCAGCTGAAAGGTTTCGCCAAATTTGTTTAGGGTTATAGTTTTAGTATTGTGCGAGAAAATTAGCCTTGGCGAGATTTCGCGTTTCTAGTTAAACCATTTTTAATTTTTATCATGAGTGGAATAAAATGGTAGTAAGATTACAGAATTCGATAAGTAAAAAGAAATAATGGTCAATCAACTGAAAAGAAAACTACCACCATATATCCGTGAGAATTTTGTTGATGATTTGCATAACATGACATAATTAAATCGTAACTCAGAAATTAAAAACATCGAAACAGAAAAATTTTAAATTAACCGATTCGGGAATTCGAGAGAAATAACTCAGCTACAAATGCAAAACAATAAGTGCTAGCCAAGCAAGGCAAAAAAGTATCATCTTCTTTCGATAATAATTTGTAATGTCATATTGATTTTTCTAGCATTAATTGTTATTCTTGTCAGGCCACAATTATTATTTAGTTTTATCAAGAATTGATGAATATCGAATTCAACATAGTGGAAATAGCTGCTAAGAACTACGAACTACGTAGTTTGCATTAATCTTTGACGTTTAGTAATGCTTCTTGAATTCTCATTTTTTTCTACGTGGGCCAGAATATCCACAAGACTTTGAAAATTAATTTAAAAAGAATAAAGCGAAAAAATCATACATACGAACAAAAATCACAACACTTTTAGCATTTTCTTCGTTACCACATGCGTTTGTTTTAGTTTTTTCGTCCGCCATTAGACAGTGACTGCAGTGCCCCCTATAGTTCGTTGGAGTTGCGAATTAGTAGACCACTTTGTAATCTATTTGGCTAAGCATTAAATTTTTAAAGCAAATATTTTATTGGCAACATTAACGGTTTCCATAGCAATGATAAATTTAATATCACGAAATTTCGAATTCCGTTATTTATGAAGCAGGCGACATCGTTCAACGTACGTTAAAAACGAGGAATCATTTTCCGATACAAAAAGTCATAAAGTCACGATCGAAGAATAATTACGTGATATTTATCCTATCGCAGGCATGGGTAAATAAACATAGAGTGAGCAAATCACTCAATTTCAACATTTTATGTTTTTATTTTGTCAAAGTTTTTAAAATTATACGCGTAATTAGTTAAAATATTGTTCCGTATAAATAATGGACGAACTTCAAACTGGAAGAGTGCTAGAAACGTAAGTTTTATTAATTGAAAATGTTTTTACTAAATTAATAACACCAACTTGAGACAATATTATGAATGATGTTATTAATTACTTTTCGTACTGTTCAGTATATATTTAAAAGATTGACATCTACAGAAGGTAATATTCAAAATTCAGTGTTTACACCTTACCGCTTATAGTATCACTAAATAATCTAAACTAAATATTGTACTTTTTCTGTGTTTCTTGACGTTCTAAATTTGTGTTAATAATGTGTTAAGGGGTTAAATATGTTAAAATTTTGGTATTCTTTAAACAAAATTGGAAGATGTGATTTCGTTAAATTTAGATTTGGCAGTTTTTTGTGGTACGCTATATTTGATACTTGTAATCTGTATGAATTTCGCGAAAGGAATCTACTAAATTCATTACGTTTATGTAAGTTTTCGAAAAGTGAGAAGGAATAATAAGTTTTTGGGTATAAAATTTTGCATATAAATTCATGAAACTCCCATTAAGTAAATATAAACAAATAAATTTGTATTAAAGTATTTGAATTTTTCAGAATTTTGCTGCATTTGTTTTGCTCTTTGCTAAAAAACGTGTGCTCTGGCTCTATCGTTTATATAATGGCAAAGATAAAAGATGAATTGCAATATATTTTAAAATATTTAGTTCTGATTAATGGATTTTCCGTAAAAACTAAACGTTCGTAAGGTGATATATAGAGCTAGGAGTGTTTTGGCGACCTTTTAAAGTGATGATGGCTTTTATGATTTTTGAAAATAATATTGAACGAAAAGTTACTAAAACGTTGTTTTGACGAGTTTTGAAAAATTTTGGTGTCGCAATTATTCCAAAACATCCATTAAAATGTAAAATTTCTGTGAACACTGAAATCAGTCAATATAGCAGTGCATTAAAATATAAACTAATCCACAAAATGAATAAAACAAGTCATTAAATAGCAATTAAAGTCCCATTAAAATGTAAATTAGTCCGCCACCAAAACCAACACTAAAGACTCCATTAAGGTAAGTTAGCCAAATAAGGTCAAGCAAAGGTTCAGGCCCAAATATCATGGTCATTTATGATTCAGTTGGTTCCAACTTTTGTACGTTCATCAAAAAATGACTCATAAAAATAATAAATAATTATTCCATGTGAAAACTTTATTTTCAATTGTGTTTGTCAGCAATATAACATGAAATGGCAAATTGGCCTTATTAGGAGCAGGATCCCCCCCCCCTCCGCTCCCCCGCATACCCAGGGGGAGGGCCCCCATATCCCAATATCAACTATGAACAAACGCCTCAAGAGGAATTATTTTCTAAAAAAATCTGATAAAATTGCATCTGCATCAAATACATGGAGGCGCAAAACTTAAAACGCCAATTTCTCGGCTTCAGATACGACCTTTGAGCTTAGTGCGTCAGCGTAGGCGTAGGCCCCTATGAGCTTTTCACTCCAAGGGTCTTCCGTACCTGCCACTATTTGTGGTTTAACTAGTTGAATGGACCCTGGAGACAGCTCTGATTTTTGATCCAGACCAAAAACCGAGCAATCCCTGGTCCAGCACCCCCAGAGGTATCGTTTCACTTGGAGAACTTTGTGACCCAAATCCTATGCCTTGTCGATCAGGCCATCACGGCCTGGCCGTTATGAGCTGTATCGCCAATGGTTTTAGTTTAATAATATTTCGTTTTTTTTTCTTTTTAATTTTTTGTTTGGTTTATAACGAGTGTCAACCATATCTTAATAAATAAAAATCTTCTGTGCGGACGTTTGTCACCATAAGGCATTTAAATGGCTATACCGATTTTGATCAAATTTTTTGTGTGTAATTAAGTTGTGGCAAGCATGGTTTCGAAGCGCGATGGATCGAATCGGAAAAGTTTTTGTTAGTTAATTAATTAATTTAATCATTGGATGGTTATATCTCCCAAATGATTAATATTTATTTTAACCTATTATTGAGCGAGAACTTAAATGAATATTTAACCCGTTGCCAAAGGACAATAAAAAAGCCAGCTCTGCTTTTTGTAATGAAATTTTCTACTGCGATATGTCAATTGCGAATAGATAAAACGTAGGGAGAGAGGGAGTGAAGCCTTCATTTCTCTTAAAAGCAACGATTTTAGGTCCAGTGATATATTTTAAAGTAAAGTACTGAAATGTTCACGCAAAACGTGTGTTCTGTCGTCGTAGTTGAACCATGTGACCGGATCGGTGCTTTAGGTTTTCCTAACTAAATGATCAGAAAATACCGTACCTAGCAACATTTGTTTCTCGGCTGAAATCCATCTGAGTTTTGGCACCAATGTTAATGTTAAGAATACTTTAAGGATTATCTAACTAATCAGTACATTATTAAAGGAAAAGAAGATGGAATTTAAAGACGAAACAATTTTTATTTTTGTCCAGATAAATTACAACAGGGTAGTTCTGTACACAAAAGATCAGTGCAGTGGAAGATCGGGGATATTTCGATAATTGGGAATCTGGCACGGTGGTCTCATTTTTGGCGTTAAGAACTTTATTTTGGTAACACTGCTGATTTATAGTAGTCCTATGTAAATAGATGTTTCCGTTCTCTTTGTTCAGCTTTGCAACGAAAAATATCTCACGCGCAGGCGCTGGAGCCAAAAACTGACGCCAATGAAAAAAAGATCGCCAGATTCCCAATTATCGAAATATCCCCGGAAGATCTTTATCTTTGGTGGAAAGAACAAATTAGGCAATTTATGAAGTTTTAAAAGTTTTTGTTCAAAAGATTGGTCTGCTAATCGGTCGGAGTTGGTTTCGCTCACTGATCGGCTGGATTACAGTAACGTGGTGGCTTGGCGACTTTGGATATAAACAATAGAGTTGTATGATCATTTGTTTACATTTTAAAGTTACTGTTAATGTAATTTATTGTGTATTTTTTGCTTATTCCGCGAAATATTTCAAATTGCGAAGAATTCCTTTTCGTTTTTAAAGGCTTTTTAGTCATTTTAGGTGAAGAATGTTTATTTTACAACGGGAGGGGAGATGAGTGATTTTCGCCTTATTCAGAGAACTGTTTTTACCTTTATAATGTTTTTAAACAATATACTTTCGATTGTTTTATTCTTTTTCATATGGGGGATGTTGCAGCGGGATTTCCCGTTTGTTCTAGAAGGGTAGTTAGTTTTTTACACTTAATATTTGAGGACGCTTTTTATCGTTTGAGTATGGCTGAAGGAACGAGCCAAAATACGTACATCAAGTATGGGAGAAAAATAGTTAATGAAACAACTGCTCAGTGGGCATTAGATAAATCAAGTTGTAATAAATATACGCATTCTGACACCAAGCGAAATTTTTCAACTTTTCAATTTACAAAGTTTGAACAGAACAACGTCTGTGGGGTCCTCTAGTAAAATGTATATGATCATAAAATAAACTTTGTAAAACTAAATCTAATGCAGATATTGTTTCAAATCAAATGCCTTTTTTTTTTTTAGACAAGACGACGATGTGGATAACGAAGTGAAGCAACAATACATCGAAATCGACGCAAGTACATTTCTCGGGACTAGAGACGGCATAAAATATAATCTCATCCAGACTCCGGACAACAAATTTAGGCTTTGTGAAGTTCCGGTCGAAAATTTGAACCTAAGCAAAAACAGAGAGTAAGATTTGTTTTTACAATGTTATTTAGTGTGTGAGCCGAGTTTCTGACTGTTCGCTACAACTGACGTTCAAATTACGTGGAAAACATAGACAGATAATGATCCTGTGTAACTTATAGTGCAGCTCTGGTTAGTTGAGCTGTGACCTTGACTATGTTTATTTGTTTTAGGGGAGTTTAGTGAAAAATAGACGTGCTATTGGCTCGGATTTTAGTTGGAATATCTTTGAAGAACTACTAAGAAAGTTTCTTAACTTAATTTAGCGCCAATTACCCCTCCCAATTTTCCGAAACAGAAGTAAACATTGTCAGAGTCCGAGCTCAACTTCTCAGAGCATCACAATAAGAAAGTTTGAAGGGAGCAAAGGTTTTCTTTTCGTCGTGTTATTTCAACGTAAAAGGATATTTTGGTATTCGAGATTTTGAAATAATATTAAAGTAAAAGTTACACAGCAACATTGTCTTGCAAAGTTCTGAAAAAATATTGGCGACGCAATTTTTCCAAAACGTCCATTAATGTTCAAAATGTCCGTGAATAAAGGAATCGGTCTATTCATCTCCATTAAAAATGCTAAAATTTAACCAACAAATCCGTCAAGTGAATGAAACATGTCATTTTATATCAATTAAAGCCCCATTAATCTGAAAATTAACCCGCCAACAAAATCAACTCTAATGACTCCATTAATGTAAGTTAGCTAAATAATGACGAAGTAACGTTCAGGACCTAATATCACGCTCATTTATGATTCAATTATCTACAATTTTTGTACATACATCAAATGGCTCGTAAAAAAAAGAAAAAAAAACCATATTAATTTGAATTTTTGGCATCTTGAATTCAAATTATGTTTTTCGCAATCACGAGCATGTGTGTGTATGAATGCGCGTGTGTGTTTGTGTAGGCGCATGTCATGTGTATGGGTGCGTGTGTGTGTGTGTCTGTATGCATGTGTGTGCGTGTTGTGTATGCAGTGCTGTGTGTAGGCGTTCGTGTGTGTGTATGTAAGCATCTGTGTTCCTGTCTGTGTGCAGGCATGAGTATGTGTGTAGGAGTGTATGTTTGTGTCTGTGCGCAGGCATGAGTGTGTGTATGTGTGAGTAGGCGTCGCGACGGTGGTGCTGGCAGAGGGAAGTGGTGGGGAAATAACGTAGTTCGCTGATAAATCAAAGACATCGATATAAGAGGAACGTTTTATGAAGGGTTTCTAATCTGAAAACTATTAATAATTTGTAAAAACTGCTACTACATTCATAAATTTCTGCTTGTATTCATAAATTTTATTGCGGTGTAAAGTACATTTTGTTGATGATTGAAATCCTATGATAAATCATAGGAATTCAAAACAGTCAAATGAGAACAATAAGCAATCGTGATTGCTCAAAAAATCATTCCATGGGAAAATTTAAGTTTCAACGGTGCTCCCATTTAAGCTTTTGCCCAATTTCCAAATCTATTTGTTTTGATACTTCGGAATGTCGAAAAATGTTGATTTTTGGAATCAAAGAAATTTCCAGTATTGAAAAGATTGACAAGAGTCTTAGTTATATCTAAAGTTCTTTAGACGACCCAAAAGGTTAACCTTCATGGTGATCATCACTTGAAGGTAACGAGGGTTGGTTCCTCTACCAAGCCCTCTGATAATAATGCCCCTAAGTCTAACAGAGGTTGGTGAGCGAATTGAACAGGGGGTGGAGCCTCCTAGTTAAAATAATAAAAAGCCAAAAATCATCAACAAAATGTACTTTACACCGCAATACAATTTATGAATACAAGCAGAAATTCATGAATGTGGTAGCAGTTTTTACAAATTATTAATAGTTTTCAGATTAGAAACCCTTCATAAAACGTTCCTCTTATATCGATGTCTTTGATTTATCAGCGAACTACGTTTTTGCTTGTAAAGTAGTAACTTTATTTGGTTGGTTGCATTTCGAGTTACGTCAAACTGATAAAGGAATGAAGAACGCCATGGTAAAAATCTTGAAATTCTTTTGGAACTCCTCTGGTAATCATTATCGTTTTTCTCCAGTTTGTGCGATATGAATTTTTTGCGAGAAGCACTAAATCTTTAACCAATCACGATTCAAAAGAATGAGAGCTTAATACACAAAATTCCTGCTTTATTAACCTGTTGAGGAGGATTAAGGAAGGCATTATTTGACTTGACTCCGATTATTGCAAAATCTCGTTTTCTCAAATCATGTTCTATTTAATGTCTGACAAAGTATACGTTTTATCCCCACTACCATTGCAAATCCCAAGCTAAGTCTCCCTACACTGTTTATTTCTAAGTCAAATTCTCAGAAACTGATTCAGAAGTAAGAGTAGTTTCTACAACTGTTCGTAAATTTATTGCTCAAGAATGCTATAAAACTTTTCCAATGCATTAGTATTTTGACTTTTTCATGAAACTACTAACAATACTAAACTTGACTAATTTTAAAAAAGTGATTTTGCTTTTTACTAGAACGTGGTCTCCGGTTGTCCAAGATGACAATAAAAACGACCTTTCTGCAATTACTTCACCTCCAGTGGATTACAAGATGATAAAAGTATGTAGCTTTTGGACTACTAATGTATTTTTCTAAATATTTACGACTCTGTATTTTTTAACAATAGTCATATAGTTCTCCTTACTTTAGAGTTATTTTCTATCTCTAATAGAAATTCCTTCAGAACCGTATTTTACGTCACTTCACAAAAAGAGAAATAAAAAATAAATATATACAGTATGTACCGTAACTACATGTGCTATTTTCAGAAAATTTGCACTTCAGTCCACATCTCAAAAAGTTCATAAAAACGTCCTTTATTTTACTTAAAACATTAAAAGCAACTAAAACTTTTGTAAATAATACTAAAGAAATTAAAGTTAATCATTTGATTTCAAGAGTCAAAAGATAACGTTCAAACCAAGGCTAAATGAACTAAGTACAAGAACTCAGAAGAAACAAAATAACAAGCAAGACAAATTAAACAGACATGCAATATATATTCGTTTCCCAACTGCGCCACTTACAGTTAAAATTAAAGTTACAAAGCTTGAACACGGTAAAAGGCTATATCTTTGAAGGAAATTAAGGAATGGACGTGAATCTTTTATTTTAGGTTTCAAAATTATGAATTAAGTTTAAAATTCAAAATTTTCATATTGTAAACACTTTGTTTAGAGTAAAATGTTGTTTTATTTGCTTATAGAACATTTCAAAATCATAGCAGCTCTTTAAACTCGAAAAAGCTTTGAGTTCTTTATTACAACCCTATTTTCGCCATTCCGTTCTTATGATCTTTATTTTTCCTCTATCAAACACATCTATGAAAAGTGACTTCTGAAACTAGGTGCTGCCGAGTGTCAACTGGTGTCAGGCACACTATACAAAAATTTAATTATATTTTATACATCTAAGAAGTATTATTTCGTTTCACAGACAGAAATGATTATCCCGGATCAGCAAACTACTCCCTGTAAAGGGCAAGGAGACGAAAAAGGATATCAAGTACTTAGCCCGGGAGACTACCATTTTCAAGGAGAGGAAGCTACCCTCACAAAAACTCCATTGCACGCAGTTGAAAATCAAGTGCGTCTGACTACTTCACCACAACTATCCTATACGACCTTGGTACCTAAAAACAGCAATTTGGTAATTATTTTTCTTGACACTCATAGTGTTAAATTTATGAATTACCAACGTTTTGAAGGGCAAAAATTGCAAATTACTGCAGACACGTGTTTCGATGTTACAAGGAACACCTTTTACAATGCAAAGCCTTCGGATGAAAAGTTCCAATTCATCCGAAAGTTCACACGTTTTTGCATTGAAAAAGCTGTTCCTTGTAACATTGAAACACGTGCCTGCAATAATTTGCAATTTTTGTGCATCAGAACGTTAGTAATTCATTGACTTAATTTTCAAGCACAAAGTTACTCATAGTGTTCTTAAGATAGATGACAATGCTGCTGATGTTGCACCAACTGTGACGGCTACCAAATACAGTAGGCCCTCGTTTTACGCGGGGTTTACGTTCCACGGAAATGCCTCGTAAATAGAAGCCGCGTAAATTGAGACCTAATAGTAGTGTTAAAATAGGGGTTAAGTTCCGTAGATAAAAAAATACTTCATTCTAGTGATGACTTATTATATGACAAGTTTAACGTGTAGTTATATCAAATTTTATGCACAACATGCATAAAGAAAACATAAACTGATTTCGTGTTCTGTTTATGAAGAAGAGGTGGCTATGATAGTCTTTTGGCAGTCATTGAGAATTTTTCTCTGTAATTCTTTGCAGAGCATTAACGCACTTAATCACTTGTGTCATTTCCATTATAGAATCTTCCTTCACTAACAAATCAGAAAAATAATTTCTATTGTCTAGGAATGGCTCAAATTTTTCAATGTGAACGTTTTTTGTTATGTGTCACCGAAGTCGGTATCCTTGTTGGTTTTGGCCTGCTTTGTCACTTCTAAAAGCTCTTCTTCCAGTGAGTTCTGAACTACGTGAGTTTAATAACTTTACTTCTGGAAAGAGCTCTGGAGCCAATTGCATGAAATGTCTCCAGGGGCCCAAGTTCGGTTATTAGCACGCCAAAATGCAGTTTATTACGTGTAATCTGCAATCTTTAGGAGTTTGGATTTTGAAAGAGAAGAAAATGTTATCTGTTTGCAATGCCGCATTCGCGTAAACCCGAAACTCATCCGCGTAAAATAAAATAAAGGTGTCAAATCTTAAACCGCGTAAAATAAACCCGCGTAAAAGGAGGGTCTACTGTACACGTCTACTGCAATACTTTGCGCGTCACACCGACAGAATGAATTTCTCTATTCATTATTAGGTCACAGTGAACTAATCACCATACTTGTACGTGAGAGTAATGGATGAAAATTACTTAATAGTTTTTGAAGCTGGAACGAAAAAATGGTGCCAGCAGAAAGGGGTGTTAGCTAAATTATATAGGAGTCTCTTCAGTATCAGTATAGGAATCATGACAAAATGTAATAATATTTTCGCTTGATATGTAGCATGAATGGAATAGGATAAATCGGGCATGGATTTAATACAAAGAACGTTCCTGTGATTAAACTACTCACCCCTCAAAACTGACAGCAACTTCGAGAGTTTTTCCTTTCTTCAACAATGAGTAATGGCGATCAGAGCGTATCGATCACTTTGACGTGTTAAGTTCTAATCTTGTTTGTGACACATATTTCTGTCTCTTTAGAAGGAACATTAAACGCTGTCAGTCAAAAGATAAGAATTTATGGATTTTCAAAAAGTTTTTTTAAGTTTTATACCAGCGATAAATTTTGTGATTCTTTTGAATTTATGACGAAGTTCAGCACTGAATAAAATAATTTTCACTGTTTCTGCGGCATTGAAAAAGGTGCATTTGAGTTACTGAGGCTTTTCGTCTTCGGATATGTATTCACTTTAAATAAAAGCTCGCGCACTTTATCGTGGTTTTTTAATTAAAACAATTTGTTTTAAAAGTTATACTAATCAAAATGGTCATTTGCGAAAATTCTACCATTTTCGATTAACGTACCTGTACTTATTAGCACAATTGTCAAGTTCCATCTGATCCTCAATGCACTCAGATATGGGACTCTCCAAAATACTCCTTTTTGTTCCTTTGGATGCAAAAATGGCTATTTTTAGTAAGCACCTGGGGTACACCATGCAAGTTTTCATCTAGTTAACTAACCATTAGTTACACAAGTCATTCCCAAAAATTACGGTTGACCCTCAATGCTTGAACCCAGGAGGTCTTAAATACGGCCATTTTTTATTTTCTACGACCAAGTTTGACCAACATTGCTACGCTGTACTAAAGGCACCGCACCATAAAACTTGAAAAATGGTTCAATTTAGCTACTAAAGGACATCCTAAAAGCACAGGAAATACTTTGATTAATGCTCTAATGCATGGAGATAATCGATGGAAGAATTTCGATTTGAGAAAAATACAAAGTATTTTTGTACTTATATGTAGTATATTTTAAAAAAATAGACTGTTTACTTTTTACAAATCTGTCAGCCAATTTTATATGTCTGCGTAGCTTTCAGAAAATTTTCCTTGTAACGTAAGCATTGTTTACCAGGGTTGCAAAAATGTTACGTTCGTCACAATGCCTTTTTTGCTGAAAAAATACTTATCAACGCTTATTTTGCTCCAAATTCTTGGTAGAAGTAAAAATTAGTTCTCTTGTACATATTAAACCAAAAAAATTTCTTTTTTCTTCAGGTTTTAAGTAAAAAGAATTAGAAAACAAGCTGCGAATGTAACGTTAGTCACTATGGAATGATCCTTATATAGATTAAATAAAAATGTTTTAAAAAAGAATTTTTTCGTTAAAGAAAGT
The DNA here is from genome assembly GCF_026930045.1 of Uloborus diversus. Classification (NCBI taxonomy): domain Eukaryota; kingdom Metazoa; phylum Arthropoda; class Arachnida; order Araneae; family Uloboridae; genus Uloborus; species Uloborus diversus. Next base: position 30,613,417 of record NC_072739.1, read on the forward strand.
GGCGTAGCTCTGTGGTCGGTGCATCATCAAGGAGAAATTAAATTATCTGTTACAAAAATATGTACAAGAAACAGTGATGAAAAATCGTCTTGGCGAAAGTACGACTGTACCGATATCTAAATGACGAGGCGACTCTAGTTAGAAACACCGTCTTAAAGTCATCCCAGTTGACGGTACTTTATCATATACAGGGTGAATTTGCCTACTTTTCAAATATTAGTTTGCATCATATCTGAAGCTTGATAACAAACGTAAGGATTAAATCTTTCATTCAATACAGTTCTACTTCAAGCTTCGGAACTGCTACAAATTAACATTTGGAAAGTGGGCAAACTCACCCCGCTTGACCGGTAGCTGTAAAATCCATCTAGTTCAGCAATGAATAAATATTTTGGCAAAAAAAAAAAAAAAAGTGAAAGTCTAGCACTGCTATCAATTTTTAAAAAGGAAAGAAAAATCCAAAAATTGCAGACAGTATTTTTGGGGTTTAATATACACTAATGCAAAATGTTTATAGATGAAAATACATCAAAAAAAAAAAAAATAATAAGCGTCTGCAGTTTTTGTGAACTTGTGCATTTATAACCTTACTCACTTTTCTTTTAATTACTCTGTTGGATTTTAGTTTATGCCGCAGAAAATAGGCAGACATTAAGAAATTTCAATTCACTTTGGAACAACCCCTATATGTCATCACTAACGCACAGTTATAATTTTGCAGAACGTTACCTACTTGACACCGCAAGGCACTTACCTTGTGCAGAGTCCCAGCTTCCAGAGCCCCATCACAACAAGACCCATGAGATTTGTCAAAATGAACCCAAGAATGGCATTCGTTCCAGGGGGTTCCACATATCCTGGAACCCCCATACCACGAAGTGGCATGAGAGGCACCAGGGTCCGAAGGCCAAGACAGTCGCGGTACAACCGAGTAAGATTTTTTTTTAATGCATGCGGTTCAGTTAATTTGTTTGCTCATCAGAATTGTCATTATCGAAACGCATAAATAAAAATTGAAATATTTAAAAGCTACTGATTTCACGGTTATACTTTGGTTTACAAATTTCCATGCACATTTTAACTATTTCATGGTATTTTGTAAATTAAAGTCACTAGCAATTTTTACTTATTTATTTATTTTGTGAGTTCATGTTTACAACTTTTTCATAATTACCAGTAATTTGAATCATAATTGTATTTAATTATACATTTCCCTAACCATAATGCTTTGTGACCAACAACTAGTTTTCACCATCAGCTTCATTTGAATTGGTGCATAAAATCGCTTGAGTAATATAAGAAATCATTCTTAAAACATAATGCTTTAATATGGGTAATATTAACAAGTATTCATTAGAAAAATGAAACTTTTCTTATAAGAATTGTTCACGAATTTGTCAATGAAATTTCCGGGAAAATATTTCTATGGTTAAATTATTGATGTCAGAAACAATAAAATAATTCGTCTTTTAACAGCGAAAGACATAAAAGAAAAGCAATTCCAAACTGTTAAGCTAAATTGCTAAAATTAGAAATAAACCACGTCGCTCAACCAACTTTTAATCTTTTAGGGTTTTCCGAAAAAAATATGTTATGAATTAAATGCGAATAAGGCTTTTAAGAGATTTACTTTGCGAAGAGAAATTTGCGAATTTTACCGAGGTAAAGTAAATTGCGTTAGACGGAGAATTAGCTTTAAGGTTTTTCAGAAGCAAAATCACGTTGCTTCTTTAAAAATGTCGAAGATATTCTTTTAGATTTACTTCAATATTTTCTCTTCACGATTATTTTCTAAGCATTAGATGCGTAAAAAAAGAGAATTTAAAATTTTTTTTAAAAATCTAAAATGCTTGATGTTTTTGAAATACAGAGGTGTGAAATTTAAGAGACTCAAGGAGCGAAAAACTGGAAAATCGAATATTCCGGCTTAAAAATAGCGTCTAGATCCTTTTTAAAAGCTTAATTATGTTTTTCGAGATTAGTCGAAGTATATACATTATTTCGGCGCTAAATTTCCGGTTTGCTTTGAGTTTCCCCTCTATGGCAGCATCGAGTCTTATCTGATAACGTACGTCATTATGGTCGGTTCTGTTTCCAAAGCTTTTTCTGCCGCTGTGAGTAGTGTTAAGTAATTTTTCGCGTATTTTTGAGCTAGGACCACCAAAATAACAAGTTTATGAGTGATTTTGTTTTGTACAGTGGTTTCAGGGAGCAGTTTTGAGTTCGTTTTCATGTTTTTCCTTTCGAACATCGGTTTTGGTGGATTTTGTGAAATGGGTAAGCTGCCTGATCCCTCACCACGCAAGAAAGCATTGGTTATGTGTATGTTACTCCAAAATACCTTTTCACAAAAGGAACTTGCGAAAAAACTACTCTTTCCCCTAAAACTGTCCGCAGAATCGATGTTTCTGTCAAAGAAAACACACCAGTTGTTCCAAAGAAGTTGAGAAAATGTGGCAGAAAATGCAAAAGGTCTCTAAGAATGGAAAGAAAACTTATTTAAATGGTCATGGCCAACAGAAGAGTAACTAGTAAAGACCTTGCTAACAGTCTGTGGAGGTGGACTCACCATTGGTCCAGCAAAGACTCATCGCCAATGGGATGCCTGCTCGAAGGCTATGCAGGAAGGCCAAAATCACCCCAGATATGGCAAAGAAAATGACTTAGTGGTCTCTAGAACATCCCTTGCACATATTTGACTCAGTAAATCCTTTTCTTTGCCATATCTGGGGTGATTTTGGCTTTCCTGTGAGGCCTTCGAGCAGGCATGCCATTGGCGATGAGTCTATTTAAAAACTATATTTACAAATTATGAAAAAAAAAAAAAAATATTAGATATACAAAATATCCCCAACAAAGAAATTCTAAAATGTACACATTCTTTTGTTCCGTGTAAAGTCGTGTACGCAAACATTTTCTTCATACCTACCTTCTTGATAAACATTCTCACAATAATTTCAGTGGTTTTGTTTCTCTTAAAAGCAGTAAAAATCATTATGCACAAATTTGATTTTAATGAAGGGTGTCTGATTTCATGTGAATTTGTAGACAGTACTAAATGTTTATTTTTATAAAATTTAGATGAAAATATTATGTTCGACATTTTAGATGTATAGAACTCATAAAAAATTAGAAGAATACTTCAAAGCACAAAAACTGCGCATTGTTGCTTGCACGTATTTTAAAGTTTCAAGGTGCTTTTTAATGAGAAATACGCGTACTTATGGTGGAAAGGACATCTGACAACAGCAAGAAGAGCGATCGAAAAATAGATTAAATGGCGAAAACAACGGATTAGCAGCCAAACCCAACGGACGAAGGAAAGTCCCTCTAAAGTGACAAGAATGATCGAAACGCAGATCAAATAGCAAAAACGAGAGATTAACCCCGTTCGGGTTGATCCCTTGACTTTGATCTTTAATCTGTTATTCGATCATTCTTGTTGCTTTTTTGTCGGTCATAAGTTCACATTTCCTGCATTAAAAAAGGAGATCTTTGTGATACCGAAACACGTGTTTTATTTCCATTTTATTCGTATTTATTAAGGTGTTTTATCAATTTATACAACCTTGTAGTTTTATGAAAATTGTCAGTTTAACTTCAGCTTGATCTAATGAACTAGAATAAAAGAGGCAAGTGTCAAACCCACAGGAAAATGGTCTAACATTTGGATATTGTTTAATTTCCAAGTAGCACATGTACGTTTAAACGTTTCTTAAACGGTTGTCACAATATCAAGAACCATTTTTAAAATGTTAATGAAACAAAGTTCCTACCTCGGTTTATTAATACAGTAAAAATTCAATTATTCAAACCTATTGGGACCGGAACCCATTCGAATTATAAAAAATTCGGATAATTGGATTCTTTCCAAAGCAAAAAAAAAAAAAAAAGAAAAAAATCTTGTGTAATAAATAAGTGAATGTTTGTGCAAATGGTTGTGAAAAAAAAACTTATAATTAATCAAATGAAACGGTAACACTTTTACATGTACTGTACATTAGTACAGTATATAGGTCATTGCTTGCTGGATAGCGAGTTAAAGAGTAAAAAGTTCGATTAGCTTCTCGGAGGGAATAGCGCGTAGAGAGTGTCAATTTTCAGAGTCGCAGTACCTTTCCATCTTAATTTGTTTTTTTGACATTCTGAAAACGATTCGGATAATCAGCGATTCGGATAGTAGGATCCCGGATAATTGGATTTCAACATTTTCAGTAAATCGTGTAACGCTAGAATTAAACTACAGATAATGTCTTCAACTTTTGCAGCCAAACATATTGCACTCCACCCCGATCAGTAGTGCCTCTAGTTCCAGTCTCAGCCACTCAGTGTCCCTGGAATCGTCGGGATCAATGTCGAGTGGAAGTTGCGGAGAAAGTCAAATCTCAGTGGAATACCCTAAGTGAGTAATATCACGTTTAGAGATTTGTCAGTGTTTGTGTGCGGTGTCTCACAGTACAGGGTAATCTGACCAGCAAATGAACGTTTAAACACAATTTCAGTTTCAGATAGTCATAGATTTTTTAAAAAGTAACATTTTGTACATGAGGATAAAAGTTTTTTTTTGAATGACATTAGCAATTCTTTAGTGTCAAAACGTTTGTGCTCTTTTTTATTGCTTTTGGGGGGAATAAATGAAAACAAGAGCAGTAACCTAGTACCTGAAAGCTTCTAACCACTAGAGGAATAAAAATATTTTCTAGTTGTTTCCTTCTTGGAATGATTTAGAAAGATACTTTTGCCAATTTATTCATTTGAGAAAAAACTTTCATAAAACTTTGCTTTTTAAAACAAACAACAAATTGTTTATTGAGCAATCGGACTACCCCATATTTGGGGCAAACCTAACCCGGCAGTGTCGTAATACTGTAATGTGGATCTGCATAGCCTTCTTAAAGCTGCCAGGTTAGGTTTGTACAGAACTGTAGTATAACTACGATAACAAGACGTCTGAGCTTGGCCAAATTCAGCTTTTATTTATTTTTTTTCTCTTTTAAAAGGCAGAAAAAAGAAGAAACTTATTGTTTACAGCTGGCAGTACGACGTAAATCTATATTAAAAAGCTCATAATTTCATTACACAACAATTTCATACTAGTTGAGGCAGTGAGAAGCAAAGGGATGTAAGTGGACATTTTCAAGTTTTTAGTAAAACGCGTTTAAAGAAAACATCCTAGGTAGGCTTTCATTGATTTTTTTCTAAATCATGCTTTATAGCAGCAACTACCAGGGCTATTAGTACCATCTCTTGCGCCAAGACAGAGGAGAGGTTCACCTACCATATATATTGGTTATCTCACAATTTTTAATTTTGCCACTTACATCCCTTTGCTTCTCACTGCCTCAGTTCAGGTTTTTTTTCACTGTATCGATACTTCTTTATCAAAGGGGAAAAAAAAACTTCAGTAGTAACTATTGTAATAACATAACACTCGTGTTTCCGTTAATAAGGCCTTAAATTCTGTCGAATTTTTAAGAAAAGCGCCAAATTTAAAGACTTGTTGAGAAATTAAAGGTAAACACGGGATTTCAACGTCTGCATGTTGCAGGAAATCTGCAAAGTGTGTGATATGTGTCTTCCATTACTCACCAAAACTCACTAAATTTGACGAATTTTCTTAAAATTTCGTCAGACTTTAAAAATTTATTATTTCAAAAACGGGGACGCGAGGGTGGATGATGCCCAGAAACATGTTTTACGTGCTTTTTCGATTGTTATCTATTTATTTATTTTTCATTATTACTCTGGTATGGTTTCCTAGTTAGGTGTGATTAATTTGCGTGTGACAGGGAAGCACAGCCGAACTAGCTTATAACGAGCACTGTTTTAACGAGAACTTGGATTTAGCAAAGAAATCAAAAAGATTTGGTTGGTACACTGCAAGACTATGGGGCTTTTAACGAGCAAACTTTACTTAAAGCGAGCAATACTTTTGTGATTCATAAAATTTCTGTAAATTTTCAAGTCAGAAAAGGTTATTCTATTTTTGGGAAAATTCCATTAACATTTTGAATTAAGTCGAAAGTTAGAGATAAGACATAAATTCTGAGAACAAGTGATGACACGGCCCTTTTTTTACTCTGGAGTAGAGGAGTATTTAAAAATTACATATATTTGTTGAAGCGAATGTTATGATTTCCGAGATATACTTTCGAAGATATTGTAGCTCAAAGTCAAGCTAATGCAGATGGAAACGAGCTGATGTGTGCATCACATGACTTCCTTTTACTCCAATTTAATGTCATTTTCTCATTATTGGCAATTTTGATGTGATTCATTACTTTACTCTCTAAATATCACCAACAGTGGCCAAATTGAAATCAGATTAAAAAAAAAAAAATCGCCAAATTTATCGCCAAGTTCGCGACAAAACTTGGCGACTAAAAAACTGGCGATATATCGCCAAGTGTCAGCCAAAATATAACACCACTTGAGTTTACATCGAAATTAACAATGCTTTCCTCCTAAAAAGGGGCAAAACACCCCTTTAGAAACACCCGAATGCAACCAAATGATAAAGTGCACAACTAGACCCCACTAGGAGTCTAAGTACCAAATTTCAACTTTCTAGGACATTCCGTTCTTGAGTTATGCGACATACATGCACACATACGCACATACATACGTACATACAGACGTTATGAGAAAACTCGTTGTAATTAACTCGAGAATCGTCAAATATATCGTGGATATTTCGCATGTCTATACGTTCCTAGCACATATCCACGTGTGGTCGGGTTGAAAAATAAAATTCAACATTCATTCGGGGATGAGCAAAATGGAAATTAAGGCCGATTTTTGAGTGAACATTTTTTTACGAATACAATACTTCCTTTTTTGTAAAAGGATGTAAAAAAAGAGAGAGAAGAAGAAAAGCGACAACGATAACGCGACAAATGTGAAGAATTTGAAGTTCAACAGCCCTCGACATGTACAATGTCTTCTAAAGTGCAGATAAATTTTAAACTATTTTGAAGGCATGGGTACAAATGACGATGTTTTTCGGGTTACACGTCCCTCGAAAATAACAATAATAAGAAAGAGACAATAAGACAGTAATTTCTTGGGTACTATACAGAAATACAAATAACAAAGCAAGCACGTATACATTTTTATGATTTTTTTACGAACTCGCTTTTTACGAACACTCGGTTATAAAGAGCAAATATCGCGGTCCCTTCGCGCTCGTTATAAGCAAGTTCGAGTGTATTGTAGCAGTCTGTGACTTCATATATCGCAAGATATTGTTGTTATGGTTATGGAAATAACAGCAAGGTTCCAAGGCGAGTCGTAACGCAATCAAATACGCACTTATTAAGTGGAGGTGAACGTAATTTTTAATGATGGAATAAAAAATGTCACCTAGTTAGTAGAATAACGTGGTGATTAAGTAGCAGCGACATGTAATGTAAGTCTATGAATGACACTCGTTTGGTCGCTGTCGCAGAAGGTGTGAATCCACCATTCCCGTTTCGAGCAAGGATTCTCAACCGCTGTTCTAGCGAACCAGGACTGACACTGGCCCTAGGATAAAAGTCCTGTCCGCACTAAAATTTCTCGCTTGTTCAATATATATATATATATATATATATATATATATATATATATATATATATATATATATATATATATATATATATATATACGACATTTTACATTTTACAGGTTAACTTTGTAATTACTTTTCATAGTTTTCTACTATTTTCTGAAATATTTAATCATTTATGTATGACACTTACGATAACTAGTTATCTTTATTTAAATGTTCTTGTAAGTAAATCAAACATTTTTATAATTAAATATTGTACCAGTTGTTTAATTCCAAGTATTTATTTATTTATTTATTTATTTATTTAAAATAAATAAAGAAATGAATCAAAATGTTATCAAAAGTTAAGCTTTTTTTTTCTCAACCTTTTTTTTTTAAAAAAAAAAGGTTGAGAAACTCTGATTTAGAGTAGTACTGTGTCTTTGTCTGAATTTCATAACTATTTTTATGATTATATTTGCTGTAAAAAATCTTTTACGCTACATTTTAATAGCTTTTACGTTATTAAAACGTCTTCATTTATCAAAAATATCTTTCTGGTTCTTGCTACTTCTCCAAAAAGAGAGCATATTAATATTCATATTATTGATTAGTAACCGAGAAAACTTTACTAAAACAAATATTTATGTTCGCAAGAAAATAGAGATCTTTCTTGAACCTGTTCGCATGTAAAGAGCTTAACAAAAGAAGCCCAAGTACAAAATATATGACCTTTTCTTTTGTGTACGAGTCGGAGAGTTTTAGTAAAAGATTTTTAAGGATTAAATGCAGTCAAAGACTGGAAAATTCTTGTCTACGGTGGTTTAGTCTAAGAAAGATTCTCATAGAAGAGCTGAAATTAAAATATTAGGTTTCACAATGTTCTTCAAATATTTTACATACTAAGAAAAGTCTTATAACAAGAAATCTACTTCCAATATTCACCAGTTGTAGGCGTTAATCTACAATCGGTGTACCACTAGTAACTAACTAAATAATTTATGAATAAAAAAATTATGAATGGAAGCAAAAAGATCAACTTTCGTCAAAACTATATTTTCACCTTAAAATAAACCAAGAACATACATCTCAAAAAAATGCAACACTTCGATCTTTAAACGTATCCAAGTTTTAAGAAGATGCCTCAAATTGCTCTGCGGTAATTTTTGAATGAAATCACTCATTCATACACTAAGGAACATTGAAAATTTCGCCCCAAGAAAGAAGAAAAATACAATCGCGACATTTTGCATATAGAGGAAGTGGTCCAAAACCGGGCCACCACTTTCATTTTCTACCTAATGATTTATCTGTTCAAGCTAAAGGGATAATTTTAGTGCCAATTACTCTTAAAAATATTCATGAAGGTAATCTTAGGGTTTAAAAACCTTTACACCAGTTTTAAGTGTTTTAAAACTTCATGATTACGAAAAAAGGCAAAATCGCGTTTTTTAAGAGGTGTTCCAAACACGTGTCACTTGAGGAAAAACTATTTTATCTCTTAAAAAATGAATGGAAAGCGTGAAATTTTAATTCAAAAAATTATAAAATATCATCTTAGATATTTTAATGACAAATAAAAATGATTTATTTCACTTTTTAGTTGCAGAAGTTACAAATATTGTAAAACTTTTTTTTCCCCATCCCACACACTCGGATTTCTAGCCTTGCAGCAGAGAATCCACACTTCTCCTACAATGTCATCTGAACAGAATCGGTCGCAAAATATGTATACTACATTCTTATCATCAGATTTATCAAAAACAAGAACCACCAACTCGTCACCTTTGTGGTTGCCTTCAGTAGGAAGATCAGTGTGGTCTCCACTCGAATACGACGATTATCATTGGGATTTCCTCTTTGACTTTGCTTGACTTGAAGATTTTGGATGTTTTCCTTTTTCACTGGCAACTGATTCCCCGCTCACAATTTTCCGACTGTTGTTCAATGCACGCTCCACACTTCTCGTCAGTTCGTCTTTGTAAGGTGATCAGTAATGCAAAAGTCTTGGCACTCTTGCGGCCCCAATTGTTCTTATTCTTTGCAACAGTGGGAATTGGAGATATTTCATAAGGACTAGTTTAAGTCATTATATTAAGTCAAAACTTTCAAGTATCGAAAACAGTGTGGACTAAAAATGGGCTACCAATGGTGATCCAGCCCGTTTTTGGAAGTAGCCCGTTTTACCATTAGTACACCATGCACTACTTTAAGTTTATGGTGTACTAAACCATTACTAAACAAACAAATATTTCAAATCAAGTACACTGAAAGAAAGCCCATATAATCTACTATGTTTTAAGACAAAAACCACCTACTTCACTATATAAGTTCGAAAGATATAAATTAACTTCTACAACCACATCTAAGACCGTTCCTAAATGGCCTCCCAGGAGCAATTTTCCAGTAAGATAATGCTCGCCTGCATACAGCTAGAGTTGCGCAAGACTTCTTACGTCCTTTTGAGACTCTTCCATCGCCAGCCTCCTTCTCCGACTTGTCCCCTATAGAGCATGTATGGGATCAGCAGAAACGCCAAATGTCGCCGTTCTACTCTGTGCAAGATTTAGAAGTGGCTGTTCAAAGTTTTGGGATCAATCTGCTTCAGAACAGCATTAGACGTTTAATTAACTCAATGTCGAACTGTATTGCGGCATATATTGCAGAAAAAGGGGGTCCAACGCACTATTGAAGTAGCACTGTATTTATCTCATTTCTTAGCCTGTATTTGTTTAATTGTCTAGATTTTGGGATCAAGTGTATCTCTCATCTGTATTATTCTGTACATTAAACTTCATTTCAATTCAATGCTGTCTTCTTGGGACGCTATTTCCTATGTTCCTGAGAGTAATTTCAGTGCCTTTTTATTCAGAGCTAATTTATCGTCGTCTCTTTCCTTATCCAAAAAGAGGATTCACGTCAGCAAAAGAGCTCGCAGCATGTTCACGTCATAAACTGCTGCAAAATATGTACATAAAATAATATCCCATTTTAAAAATTTATATTTCATAAACTATTACACTTAGCATTACAAAAAAATTAAGAAAAAGTGTCCAACTTTTTTTTTTGAACGTACGTAACTACTTAAACGTGCACGTCCGCACTAGTGTAGCCAGAAATTAATTCTGGAGGGGTTTTTTTTTGGTCACAACAGACCTAATGCCATGCGATTTGTTTTTGATAGGCTTTCGTCAAAGACTGTTTATACACCACCCTTACCGACAACATTGCAAGAACTGAAAGATCGCATATGTGTAGCATTACGAAAAATTGACAGTGAAACACTCAAATCCTGTTAGATTGGGATGGAAAGCTCTTTTCCACCCCAAAGTGGGAAGACAACCACCGAAGAAGAACCAGTCAACTCTACAGCCTACCTCCTCTACGTTGAGGACGTTACCGACAAAATTGAAAGACTGCTGCTCAAACACAACATCAAGCGTTTTTTCAAGCCTACCCATCGAATCAGAGACTTACTACAATCAGTGAAAGATATGAGAGACCCTTTGTCCGCTGCAGTAGTTTACAAGATCCCATGTTCCTGCGGATCGGCCTACATTGGAACAACAAAAAGAAGCGTTAATACAAAAATAAAAGAACACCAAAGAAATGCCGTCTGGTCCACACTGTGAAATCAGCAGTCGTAGAACACACTTTTAGTGATGGCACCCATGACATTAAATTCAAAGAAATCAAAATACTTTCAAGGACTTCTCACTATTAGCCAGATTAAACAGAGAAGCGATCGAAATTTTTAAGCCTCCCAACAATTTTAACAAAAAGGAAGAAGGAATTAAGATCAACAAACTCTTGCATGCTACACTTAGACGGATTACCCCAAGAGATACTTCTAGCCAACCAGAAATAGCGACGGACGTTCATCAGCAAATCCTGGCGCAGAATGAAGGGAGAGCTAGCTCTTTCCACATAAATAGTGACAACACTTTGATATCTTCATCAGTTGCTAGGATGTCGCTTCCCTCTAAGCTTTGACTACGCTAACACTGAAGATGGCCGCCGCAGATGCGGCCGAAACGTTTGGAGTAACAACATTCAGATCACGGCACAACAACCCGGAATCTTAAAACATTATAGTTTTATCTTAATTTTTATTATGAAATATAACATTTAAAATCATGATATTCTTTTACGCTAACCGTGTACTAATGCTTATGATTAAATACGGAACCGGTAACATTGTTTAATCGAGGAATGAATAAAAAAAATCGCAGAATAAATAGTCAAGCTGAAATTTACTGAAACTTATAACACTCTGAAGTACAGAGTAATAACTTGGCTGCAATTCTTGATTGCGAAAACTTTAATTTTTCAGATACGAATTCAGGTATCTCAAAAACAAAAGCTGCGCCAAGTGACGCATGTTCAACAATCAGGCTTAAGTAAAAGGAAAAAAAGTGTACAATTTCCTTTCAATGCAGAAAAGAGTAATTTTATGAATAAAAATTCAAATTTAAACCTCATTTGATTTTTTTTAAACCCCTAAAATACAGTCACTATTATTAAGAAGCGCAAACATTGCATGTCGTGGATTTTATATTTTATGACCACCCTCCCCCCCCACCCCCTTGGAAATTCCTAAGAAGTAAAGGACATCTGTTGCAAATTTGGCACAGATGCGACGAAAACTCAATTTTTATCTTTATCTTTACTAATAATAAAGCTGTAAGTCTCTCTGTCCGGAGGATGTATGGATGTCTAGATCTCTGTGAGCGCCTAGATCTTTCGGCCGATTTTCATGAAATTTGGCACAAAGTTAGTTTATAGCATGGAGGTGTGCACCTCGAAGTGATTTTTCGAAAATTCTATGTGGTTCTTTTTCTATTTTAATTTTAAGAACAAAAATATCATAAGATGGACGAGTAAATTACGAAATTATCATAACGTGGAACCGTAACATGGGTACCAGCCAATTGGCGAGAAAATTCATACATTATTGGTAAATATACAGGCGAACCAAAAGACCTTTTAATTTTTCTATTACGGGCAAAGCCATGCGGGTACCATTAGTAAGGAATATTCCCACATTAACATACAGCCGTTTATATATTTATTTATCTTATTATTATTATTTTGGCGGAGGACTTATGACCCCCCTTTTTTCCCCCAAATTAAAAGTTAGAGAAGTTAGTGTGACTTAGTTGTACAAAGGTACTTAATCATTTCTCACTTCTTTTGTTTCTGATTAAAAATTTCTTTTTCTCAGGGTGCCAAACAATACACCTGAAGCTGGAGAAGAACAACTCTTGCACAAGCCGAAAATGTTGGATTTCGGTTGGGCTCCTCAAATGTCATCCAGAATGGATTTCATATCCATGGATCCCAGAGAAAACCATAATGAAAAAGAAAGAAAGCGCAGGTGCGTCAGTCTGATAAAGGGGCTCGTTCAGTTCTTACAGAATTCGATCGAACCGAACTGTGTCTACCAATCACGCAGCCAGAAATTTCGTTTGCTTCTCCCAGAAGGAAGGTTTTCGCTACGCTACTGGTACATAGAATTCGATCGAATCGAACAAAATCTAGTTGAATGGTTAAAGAAACCAGTTAAAATATTTAGTAAGCAGGGTGCTTCAAATGAATAGTGGGATTTCATAGAGCTACCAATTTGGGAATTATTAGATTTTGAGCTCCCTGGTGGAGCTTCATGAAAGAGTGATTTGTAAAATTTCAGTCAGCTACCGCTTGATGTGACTTCATAAATCAATTACGTTGGTTAAGGATGTGTTCGGGATATGCCGTTAAGGCACAGGTGAATTAGCGCTTCATAATTTGCCCCTCACTCACCAGACTTAACACTGTCATTTTTTTCTGTTGGGATATGTAAAAAATACTGTGCATTTTTAGTCCCTGTCTACTGCTAATCTTGGAAAATGAAAAATTGCATTTTAGGTTTTTAGGAAAGGTTTTTAGGCGGAAACGGACACTTCTATTACTTTACAGAGGCGGAATCTTGTTCGTTACAGAAGTGCGCTTTTGCCTCTTAATTATTTAGACACAATTTTGTAAAAATGACAATTCGTTGACGGCTATAGTTTTTTGAATCTAAACTATATATAGTTTAGATTCAAAAACTATAAAAAAAATTGATTTTTTTGTTAAACTACACTAGTGGGCTCCACCCCCTTTTCGCTGATGCTCACCAACCTCCGAAGATTGCATCGCAATCTTATTTGATTCGCAAAAATTTAAGTCGTTTTTTGTAAAGAATCAATTTAAAAAACAGGTTACGAGTTCCGTTTCGACCCCCTCAATCTCCAGTAGAGAATATAATTTAAGAAAGAGCTTATAATTAGAACACAATCCCACTCCCAAATGATGACAAAAATATCTTGATAGAAATATGCATAACTGAGATATTAAAAAAAAAAAAACACCCATTGGAAGAGCACCCCTTTCCCAGATTACAAACTAACTTGTACCAACTTGCACATGTATAGGTGCTAAGGGGTTCCTGAGCATTGCAAAACGACAATTTTGTACGTTTGAAAAGTCACTTTTAAATTCGTCGTCTTCAGTAATATATTTTGCTTGCTCTGGGCTTGAATCGAGTTGAGCCTAGGATTTTCGCTAAAAAGAATCCCTTACATCTGCTGTTCTAATTATTTGAGAAAATTGGGAAAAGCTTTATTTGATGCAGGAACAAAGTCTCTTTCGAATGACATAGAATGTTAAGGGGTGTGAGAAATCTATTATCCCTTTAATAAGCAATTACGTGAATTTTAACTTAAAAAATTATTTAAAAAAAAACTAATTCGAAATTATCTTTCTTTAAAAAAATATATATATAGAGAGAGATAATTTTGAGCTTACCATTTTGCTCTTACATTTCCAAACGAAATAAAAATATTTTATTTTCTCTTTGTTGTTTCCATAGCAACTATTTTTGTTTCCTCCCATTTTCAACTTTAAGAATGCAATAAACTAATAAGGCCATAGTGACATTATAAAACGCGTGGGTCGAAATCTCATCGCTATTTTCCTTCTATCCTGCAAGATTCATTCAGGTGGAATTGTCTTAACTTGGCCGCTTGTCAGATTCTATGTATTCTGTGGGCAGACTGCCTACAGAAATTGAATACAGGTATTACATCGTTCGAGCGTCAGAAAAAATGCATATGATTTAGTTTTGTGAACAAATTTCGTTTTTGTACCACTTTTACTCTTAGAAACATACACCTTTCTTTTTGAATTATGATAAAGAAAGTTTTGCAAATTGTTTGAGAAGTCTAAATAATGTTTGTTTTTGTTTTTTAAATTAGACTGCGTATCAAAAATGCTTGCCAAACAATGAGGAGTCTTCTTCCCTGTGTGACGGACAAGACGGACAATGCCACAGTTTTTGAACACGCTGCACATTTTATTGCCTTTATCAAAGAAAATATTGGCAATCATGACATGGTAACTATATTATTTTGCAATTTCTTTCTTTTGCACATTTCAGAACGTCGGAGTTTGATTGATAAGTATACATGAAAGAGTTTCTAAAGGAAATTCCCCATCAATTGTAATATCCATTCTTACTACTGCCACCATTAAAGATTTTTTTCGACGGAAAACGAATTAAAGAACAAATTATCCTTTTCGTATGCATTTTTTACTTTTAAATATTTTAAAGACATGATATCGTACCGGCAATAAAAGTGACACACCTTAGAACTTTGAAAAACTACTAACTAATAATTTTAAACACAAATTTAACTCTCTTTCTGCTTACAAAACTCTCATTAACAAACTCACAACTCAATTTATATTCATTAATGGTGCGTGTCGGAGCATAAATGATGTAATCAAAAGTGGTGCATCTTTAAAATTTCATAATTCATAAAAAATGAAAAGAACTTTTAAGTATACATTATTAATTCATACTACAAAACTAATAAGCAAATATCACATCGTAAATGCTTTGTGCTTGCTGTTAAACAGGAGAATAAATCAGTAAAAAGTAGTATGGCGTAAAACTAAGATTTTCTCCCAACACTTTTTTTTTCTGTTGTCACTTCTGTTGGTGATGTGCGACATGTAGTCAAAAGCATCATTAAAATTATAAAAATAAAATTCAAAAATTAAGAAAAAGAAAGAAAAAAAGACTTAAATTAGTTGCTACATTTGAATGCTTTCGTACCGGTTACTGATACTGATGATTTTGTTTTTGAACACTGATCAAAGGTTTCAGGGTGCTATGCTATCAACTAACAACACTCTTATTTTCCAAGCATTACCGTACCAAATCAGTTTGAAAAATCTAGAGTTCTCACATTCTTGATCCACACTTCATTTTTTAAGGACTCTTCCACCAGTATACCAGGAAGATCAGTCTGCTGTCAAATGAAGTCTCAATTTCTGAGCTCGAAGATAGTTCTATGCCATCACTGGTGGAAGAGTCCTTACAAAGCGGGGTGTGGCCTAAGAGTGTGCAAAGCCTGGGTTTTTGACACTAAAATGGTGATGGTTTAAGGACTGAATGCTTGGTTAGTAAATGTTGTTGATTGATAGCATAGCACACTGAAATCTCTGAAAAGATTGGAATGCATAAAATCATCAGTTTCAATGTATTTAGTAAAAAAGTATTCAAATGCAGCAACTAATTTGGGACAGTTTTTTTTAAAAATTATTTGGAAACCCTTAGAATTTTCTTCTTTGCACATTTCTGGGAAATTAACTCATCAACTCTAATGAATCCTAATGCTTTTAAAATTAAACTTTTTTTTTTCATTCACGTGTTGAGTTCAATATAAACAACACGAAATGTTGAGTGTCAAAATGCAATTAATAAGTAAATGAAGTATATTTTTAAAATGTTTAAGGGCATAAAATGCACAATTATTTTATAATATGCTGATGCAGTAAAATGAAAAAAAAAGTAAAATACAATAAAAACCGTGCGAAGATTACAAAATCAAAAATCGCCCACGGCAGATAAACTTCTTCAAAAAGATTTTTAAAATAGCATGCATTAAAAAGAGCATGTTGGTAGTTACAGCAACACCTAAAGAAGCACGAACAAAGGACCAAGTGTTGGAAAAGTTATTAAAAATTCCTTCAGCAAAACTTCCTTTTATTTTTGTTAAACTATTTTTAATAGCTTCCTAAATGTTTTTCCCCCTTACTTTCTTTTCTTTTTTTTTTCCCGTTCTTACAATTAATTTGTTTATTTCTTGTTTTGTTCAGATTTCAGCAAGACTTTTGTCTAGAAAATCATTTCTAACTAAATAACTGTCGCAGGCTGGTCAATAGAAGTGTCGATAAAAAAATAATAAATAAAATAAAATAAAAATAAAAATAAAAATAAAAATTAATTTGAATTTTGACATCTGGGATCCAAATTATGTTTTTCGCAATCACGTATGTGTTTGTGCCTGTGTGCAGGCATGAGTGTGTGTGTGTGTGCGTGTGTATGTGTGTATTTGCGTGTGTAGGTGTGTGTGTGTGTGTGTGTGTGCGTGTGTATGTGTGTGTGTGCGTGTGTATGTGTGTATTTGCGTGTGTAGGTGTGTGTGTGTGTATGTGTGTCTACGTGCGTATGTGTGTATTTGCGTGCGTAGGTGTGTGTGTGTGTGTGTGTGTGTGTGTATGCGAGTGTATGTTGGATATGGACGTATCCTTGAGACGGTGTTCACTAGAGGAGCAGCATCGTGAGGCCGATCTACGGTGGTGCTGCAGAGGGAGGCGATGGGAAAATAAAATCATTGGTACATCAAAACAGTCAAATGAGAACAATAAGCAATCGTGATTGCTCAAAAAAAAAAAGAGAGAGGTTTAGAGATATTTAAAGAGACGACGTTTTGATTTTCCACAAAGATCTGTAATACGAGGGCAAATCAAAAAGTCTTTGCGCCTATTTTTTTTTAGCCAAAATATGGCTGTGAATACAAAGCAAACATATATATTCCCAGCGGTGACAGTTCCTTGAACCGTACCAGCTGTACCTGCTTTTTGCTCGGAGGAGCGGAGCTGCTATCAGTCATTTAAGATAACGGTTGTTCTTCAGATGTCCACAACTTATGAGCAGCGAATTCGTTTTGTATGGAGCAACAGACAAAAGCCCATAGCAACTCACAGGGCACCTACAGTCCAGACCTTACCCTAATGATTTTCGCGTTTTCGCTCCACTGAAGAAGTTTCTGGCAGGACTGAGATTCACATGTGACGAAGAAGCCAAGAACGTGGTCTGACGATGGTTCCACAGGCAGCCGGAATTTACCACTGGGGGATCTCTAATTTAGTGCTGTGATGGGACAAATGTCTGAAACGGTTTGGTGACTATGTGGAGAAATAATGTAAGGTACGTAGCACACTACGTATATTTGTAAATACCTGTACATATCTGTTTTTGGCGTATAAAACATAGGCGCAAAGACTTCTGGATTTGCCCTCGTACATTAGAATTTGAAGTTCTTTTTATGTTTTGTTTGACAGTGGAAACCAATTAAGCATGTTTGTACATTGAAACTAAAGTAAGATAGGTGTCAAAAATTTAAAAAAGAGAGAAAGAAAGAAAATATTTCAGATTCTGCACTTAACCCTAGGGTTTCCAATCCCGCAACGAATTCAGTCTCGCGGGATTTCGGGATTGTAAGGAACCAATCCCAAAATGACTTTATTGTTCTCAAAATTACACACTCAAAATTACACACTCATTCTCAAAATTGTTCTCAAAATTGCACAATAAAAAAAAAATGTGCTTTTTAGGAAGGCCTTCTTTTGTTACTTGAATTCGTAGTTTTCTCGAATTCCTTACGTCAGTTATAGAATACTACAAAGTGGCATCTTAATTAGCAACTATCGTTTGGTACGCAAATTGTGCTCTAAAATAGTGCAATGCGTCTTAACAAAGCATCGCTCGTATGCGATGCGAAAGGATTTTTACAGGAAAAAATGATGCGCTTGGTAAAAACGCTTGCTTTGTCTCTACTGCAGTTAATTTTACTGAGATTATATAATTGTGGACATTTAACAAAAGACCGCCCCAAACTTCATTAGCTTCTAAAACATATGACTCTTTTGGGAGTCATACATGGTTCTTGCTCAAAAACTGCATGATTTGTGTATTTCTTTTTCTAATTGAACTATAGCATTGAACTTGATTATCATTGAGCTCCTTGCTGCTTCATTAACGCTGATCGCAATTGATTCATTACAGCAGCAACGGGTGTGCGCTGATTGGTTTCGCCAAGTCGCAGTCTCCCCCAGTAAAATGCTTTGCATAACTTCGCTGATTTTATCTCTCACTTTAAAGAGATATTCAAAACTTGAGCAGATTCACGTACTGCTCTGGCATGAGAGTCATCCTCTGTTTCAGGCTTCCAAGTTTCTGTCGCCTGTTTTAGAGTCGTGTCTAATATTGCTGATTGCTCAGCTAATTCATCCAACATATTTTTCAAGGTGTAACATTAGCTCCATGCTGACAAAGACATCGGCAGATACTTTCTATAGGTTAGAGAGCATAAATAATGTCAGGTTTTTCACTGCTTTCTTCTTCGGCGAAAAATATTATGCTATTTTCTGGGTTTCAAACTTTAGTGATTTTTCTCGAAAACGTTAATAATTTTTACGCATTTTCTCTATTTCTAAACGTATGAAAACTAATTCTCAAATGAGAATACCAATTCATTCTCAGAAATGTGTGCTCTTTTTTCATTGTGTTTCTAAATGTTAAATCCATCCTTCATTTTATGACGCACGAAGTTTTTCTGGCACTTCTTGCAGATATACGAGGAAAGCGATTCGAACTTTAGATGATGCTTTTGAAAATATTTGCTATGTAAGGGGAAAAGAGGTTGGAAAGCCTTTGCAAAGAAAATATTTGTGGAATTGGTAATCTTGCAGGATTTTGCTCTTAATCCCACGGGTTTAATCTCACTAAATATCGTGCGAGATCTCGCCGGATTTGGAATCGGGGTTATGGGATTGAAAGCCCTTCCCTAGTTTACCTGTCCGGGGTGGAGAAACACTTTGAACAGCCATTTCATTAGTAATTAATCTGCTTTTATTAATTCTTTAATTTTGTCAACTTTAAACCCTCAATTATCATTTTTAATATATATATATATATATATATATATATATATATATATATATATATATATATATATATATATAGAAATTGGAAATTTTATAACTTAATAAAAGTTTTCTGTTAAAAAGAAATTCGATTTTGAATCGAAAATTTCAAAATCAAAATTTTCAAAACCTAATTTCGAATTGTCTGCGGCGAAAAAAAAGGAGATTATCAAAAAATAATAATAATAATGCTGCTTATTACGATCTCTTACTGAAAAAAAAGAGCAAATAAAAGCATCTAAATTGAAAATATATGCAATAACACGTCTTAAACTATAAGTACGTATTAGGTCATTCCACGCCAAATCAGCGAGCCTCTAAAGTTGACCCAACATCGGTTTCTACAAAATTTACAGGTGTTTGAGTCTTCTCACGTGACCCCCCCCCCCGTGTCCGTTTACCTTGTCGTGGTGGGGGGGGGGGGGCTTGCGGTATGGTGAGTTCGGGGCGAGCTCTTGGGAGGAGTAGTGAACCCCCAGTTGCTCAAACAGAATATCGGCGGGAAGGGACTTTTTGTTCCCTTCCTTCCCTCATCACACTTACCAAATTCGGCCAAAAACCCCTAAGCCAAGGTGTCTCTACCGTGCCCGTGGCTGCGTGGTACCGGGGGTAGTAGGTGCCTCAAACGGTTGACGTCAGGGATAGCAGGCGAACCCTGGTGTAAAAGCCTTACCCCTGTGCAGGGGGGCTACACAGGGGCTAGACCCCAGTTTTTTCCCCTCAGTTCCCAGGTTAATCCATGGATGACAACATAAAAAATACCTCTCCCCCTTGTGGGGAGCGTCAGAATGAATCGCTTATATCTGCAAAATGTTTTATTATCAAAAGGAATGAAAATCTAACATTCACTGCTGTATCCCCATTCTTAATTAACAAGGCATTAATAAATCTTATCGGCGAGTTCCAATCAGTAAAAAAGCTACGCACTGGCGAACTATTAGTTGAAATCAAACATCCTAAACAAGTTCAACCTATTCTAGCTATCAAACAACTAGGCTCATATCTATGTACAGTTACACCTCACTCAACTTTAAACTTTTCTCGGGGAGTTATTTCAGAGCCAGACCTTCTATTTACATCAGAGAAGGAAATTCTAGAAGAAATGAAAGACCAACACGTAAGTGGAGTGAAGAGGATCACTATTAAACGCAATGGCGAAATGCAGAATACTAAACATATCATTCTGACTTTTAGTACGCCTATCCTCCCTTCACGTGTGAAAGCTGGTTATCTCTCCTGCCCTGTTAGACCATATATTCCTAACCCGCTACGGTGCTTTAAGTGCCAGCGCTTTGGGCATTCCATGCCGTGGTGCAGAAACTTGTGCCAGGTGCTCTGAGCCCGGCCACGACAGCAATGAATGCAAAAAAGAATATAAATGCGTCAACTGCAAAGGAGATCACCCGTCTTACTCTAGAAAATGTCCAAACTGGCTCTCCGAATAGGAAATACAAGTTATCAAAACCACTCAGAACATATCATATCCAGATGCCAGAAAAATTGTCCAGTCTCGTACGCCTTCAGCCGGACTTTCATATGCTGCAGCAGTAAAAAAAGTATTCAATTCTACCAGCACACAAACAGATCCTCAAATTATTAATACAATAACCAGCACTAAATCAACTAACTCTCCTAAATCAAAAAATAAACAGCTCAATACCCCTAAGCCTCCACAAAAAAATAGTAACGAAACTAAAATATTAAGTATAAAAATCCCGAGTACAAGTTACCCATCTACAATAATTTCAAAAAAACCAACTGATCAAAAACAAAACAAAACTGTGGAAAAAAAAGAAAATTATTCAAACGCGCGCAAAAATTGGAGTAGTCTCTAAACAGAGGCCCCTAAAATTTTATAATTTTAAAAAAGAGGACTTTTTACTTTCTAGCAAGAAAGTAAAATTTTTCCAAGTCCCAAATTGAAAAACTTCAACAACCTCCTCCCCAAGAGGAGGACGAGGATGTCGAATTCGAAGACCTTCCGCCATCCGACGATGAAGGATGGACGGACCATCCTCCTTCGTGAGCTGCTCTTTCTTCTGGCCGTTTCTCCTTCCTTTTCTCTTTATGGCCTTGAGCATTCTTTCTTGGAATTGTCAGAGTTACTCGCATAATGTCACGGACATCAAGGATCTTGTCGAATATTACCAACCGGCCATACTTTGTCTGCAAGAAACATTTCTGTCCCCTGCTGATAGACCTAGGTTGAAAGGTTTTGACATATACCGCAAGGACTGCTTGTCAGCAGACCGTCGTTGTGGAGGAGTGGCATTGCTAATCGCTAATGATTATGCATCTAGCCAGCTCAATATCAACACATCCCTGCAAGCAGTAGCTGCGCGCGCTCACCTTCACTCGCTGTTTACAATTTGTACTGTATATATTCCACCTTCTTACGACTTGAGAGGCGTGGAATTGCAAACACTTGTAGATCAACTTCCTCCCCCATTTGTCATCTTGGGGGATTTCAATGGCCATAATCCTCTCTGTGGGAGTCCAGACTCCAACAGTAGAGGTTTAACAATAGAAAATTTTATTGAAGACAATGATCTTTGCATCCTTAATAACGGTGAAAACACTTATTTTCATCTTTCTACCCAATCTTACCATGCCATCGATCTCGTAATATGCTCACTTTCTTTTCTGCCACGTTGGGATTTTCAGGTGGAGGGTGGTCTCTACTCCAGTGGCTCTTTCCGATCAGGATAACCTCTACTGGACGCTGCGGCCATCAGCAGCATCAGCAAGCTCGACTTCACATGGATCGAGCTGATTGGGCAGCGTTTACCCAGTTGGCAGAAATTAAATCAGAAGACGTGACTGATATTGACATCGATGTAGCGGTGAAGCAAGTAACCAACATCATCTCAAACGCAGCTAACGCTGCTATACCAAAAACCACTAAAGGCAGGATCAAGTTTCCTAAGCCTTGGTGGAACCTTGATTGTCAGGAGGCTCATAAGAAACAAAAAAAGGCAAGGAACACGTTTCGTCGTTATCCAACCACACAAAATCTCATGGCACTTAAACGAGCTCGTGCTAAAGCTCGAAGGATTCGACGGAAGAGCCAGCGGGACTCGTGGCAGACCTATGTCAGCACAATCACGACGTCCACCCCAGCAAAGATCGTATGGGGTAAAATAAAAAAATTCGTTGGCAACAACAATACATCTTGTGCACCCATTCTGGAGAATAATGGTCGTATGTTATCAGATTACAAAGAGGTGGCTGATTATGGGGACTTATTTGGCAGAGGTCTCCAGTGCAAATAACTATTGCTCAAAATTTTTAACCATCAAATCACGCAAAGAACAAAAAGTTCTAGATTTTAATTCAAACATTTAAATCAATATAACACAAAATTCACCCTTCATGAACTAAATACTGCCTTACAAAAATCAAAAAACACATCACCAGGTCCAGATCAAATTCACAATAGCATGTTAAAAAATCTAAGCAGGTCTTCATTAGAAAATATTCTGCAGCTTTTTAACAGAATTTATTCTGAACGTAGATTCCCAAAATCCTGGAGTCAAGCAATAGTTATCCCTATCCTTAAACCAAATAAACAATATGATAAACCTGAGAGCTATAGACCTATAGCTCTCACTAGTTGCCTATGTAAAGTAATGGAACGGATGGTAAACGCCAGACTGATGCACATTCTGGAGTCACACCATCTCATATCCTCGTATCAAAGTAGGTTTAGGCGTGGCAGATGCTCAATAGACAATCTAATGCTTCTCGAAACATCAGTAAGAGAAGCATTTCTTAAACGGAAACATCTTGTGAGCGTATTTTTCGATATTGAAAAAGCATACGACCGTACCTGGAGATATGGGATCCTCAAAATCCTTCATGAGTATGGGTTGCGAGGTAATTTACCCATTTTTCTCTCCAATTTTCTGAAACATCGTTCTTTTCGTGTACGCGTCAAGTCTGTTCTGTCGGATACCTTCATTCAAGAAGAAGGAGTACCCCAGGGAAGTGTACTAAGCGTAACTCTATTCATTATAACAATCAATAGCTTAATTGACCAATTGCCTCCCGCTGTAAAAGGTACCATGTTCGTGGATGATTTTCAAATTTCTTTCTCATCAACGAGCATGAAAGACAACTTCAAATTGCAATCAATATAGTAACCCAATGGGCGGAAGAAAATGGGTTCACTTTCTCTGCTCAAAAAACATTCTGTATCCACTTCTGCCGTAAAAGAGGGCTTCACCCTGATCCAAATCTTCTCCTCAATAATCAACCAATAGCTGTAAAAGATCAAGGAAAATTCCTTGGTCTCACACTTGATAATAAACTAAAATTTATACCGCATATACAAGAGTTAAAAAAGAAATGTTCATTAAAATTAAATATCCTTAAAGTGTTAGCGAACACTTCTTGGGGTGCTAATACCGAGTCTCTGTTAAGAATATACAGGGCTCTGATACGCTCAAAACTTGATTATGGATGTCAAATTTATGGCTCCGCTGCAAAAACCTATCTCAAAAGTCTGGATCCAATACATAATCAGGCACTGCGCATCTGCGCAGGAGCATTTCGAACTTCGCCTATCAACAGTCTTCATATCCTTGCACACGAACAATCTCTAAACGATAGACGCCTCAAACTTTCTTTAAATTTTTACTTCAAAACAAAACCCTGCACCAATCACCTACTACATCTCCATATTTTTAATAAATCTAATGTTGCTTTATTTCTACACCGGCCTTCGATGACCCCAACATTTGGGATCCGAATGCGTCGGGAACTCTCAGACCTGCAGCTATCAGATTTCAAAACTGTTAACACAATAAAACTAATTGAACCATGGTGCGAAGTCATACCTTCTATAATCAATGATTTCTCAAAATTCCCAAAACAAACTACCGCTAATACAGTTTATCAACAAGTCTTTCATGAGATCAAAAGCAAGTATTCTGGTTATAAACACATTTTCACTGACGGATCAAAAGCTAACGATCACGTCGGCATTTCCACAATAATTAATGATCAAGTTACGGCAGAAAAATTAAACACATCTTGCTCGGTATTTACTGCAGAAATAAAAGCTATATTTTCATCTCTAGAATCAATAGCCCAATCCGTTTATAGAAAGTGGGTGATATTCACTGACTCAAAGAGTTCAGTGGAAGCCATCACTCATTGCAATAATAGCAGCCATCCTATAGTCATCCAGTCATATCTTTTATACAAAAACCTTATGCAAAATAATCTTGAAATTACCTTTTGTTGGATCCCTGGTCATGTGGGTATTGCAGGCAATGAGGCATCCCATTCAGCTGCCAAAGCTGCAAGTATCCTGGTGGATAATAGTGTCCCTTTCTATGATATCAAAAACGCCATCGTTGTAAGCCTCAACACGTATTGGTAGGGGACGTGGAATTCAGAAATCGAAAATAAATTACATTCGATCCAGCCCTCCACTAGAGGTATCGGATCATTAAATATCACCAGGAGAGAACAAGTCTTATTAGCTCGACTTCGCATTGGACATACCAGATTCACCCACAAATATCTCTTAAGTCATGAACCAGTTTCAACATGCATTACATGTGACGTAAATCAGACGCACATTTTATGCAACTGCCCAAATTTTAATCTAATTCGTTACAAATATTTTAATAATTTTAACCCATCTTTGAAGGAGATCCACCCCATCGCAATTTGTACTCCTTCCTCCAGGAGATTGGATTCTCCTTTTTAATTTAGTGTTTGTCTCGTCATTATGTGATTTCGTCCTTCCTTTGTTTTTCAAGATATTTTTTCGTCCATTTTGTCTTTATCTTCAAATTGTTTAAATGTTTTTATCGGCTGCACTTTTTAATACTGGCACTTGAAGTTTTATACTTTCTTCTTAAAAATATGCTTTTATTTACTATATTCTTCAATAAAAAATAAATAGCATATAATAAAATATCGTTTGGCGCAGTATAGCCCTCAAGGGCTCTTGCGCCATAAAAATCAAATCAACCAACCAACCAACTACCCACGTAATGATAGAATTTTTTTTTTTCAATAGATATTTTTGACTGTTAGTGTTTTGTGTGAGAGTTCCCAAAGTATTCGAAAAATGGCAAAAATTTACATTTCGGTAGTTACAACAATTAGTTTTTCTCATCTCCTATAGGAGTTAGATTGTCGTACTTGGTGTCATTTTAAAACTCTTTTAATAGGCTTTCATATGATATGTCACTTGGCAAGTTACGTGACATTAATGTTTCAAGATCATGCAAATCATTATTTGACCTTGAATATTACTCCTTTACAAAAGGAGATTTTTAAAAAGTCTGAAAAAAAAATTTTTTTTTTTGCTTATTAATGTGGTCTACAAGTGATAAAAAATTCAGAATGGGACAGCAATATGATCATACTGAAAATTAGCCATGGAATATTTCGATTCCGCAGAATAATGCAAATTTCCCAATGTGGCAGCATTAATCAGGTATGACTGTTGGCTCTCCAGTTATAATTAGTTTTGTAAAAAGGGTACTGCGTAAACGTGCCCCATGCGTAAATGGTCTACCCTACTTTAGATTCAAGAATTCATTTACAGGCATAGAAGAAAGTTTCGTGATGGCTACGACATACTAATTTCTTTTTTGAATTTTTCTGCCATATTGCTGATTACTCGGTGTCTCTAAATGTAATTTTCGTTCTAGTTTTGAATTGTTTTAAAACTAGGCATCTCTATGTATTAAAAAAGAAGTAACATCATGAAATTGTGAAAGGATGTCTGTGGCGGACCTGCGTCTAGGAGACCTCATAGCACCTACAGACTTGAAATTTTGTTCAAAATTACTTTGAGTCCAGGGGTTTTCACTTGGAGTTTTTCATTTTAAATTGCGAATTAGTTTTTTTTTTTTTCAATTATTTTTTTAAGCTAACATTTGACTTAAATTGCCTATTAAAGGGGATAAAAGTTTTCCCACACCCTTTAACATACCATGTCGTTCGAAAAAGATTTTTTTTTCTGCATCAAATAAAGCTTGTTCCAATTTTCCTAATTAGTTAGAATAACAGATATAAGGGATTCTAACTCAGTGAAAAGTCCTAGGCTCAACTCAATTCAAGCCCGCATTTAAAGAGCAAAATATATTACTTAAGACCACGAATTTGAAAACGGCCTTTCAAATGTACAAAACGTCCGTTTTGCAATGCCCAGGAGCCCCTTAGCACTTTGCAAGTTAGTTTGGAACCCGGGAAGGAGGTGCTCTTCAAAGTGCTTTTTTTTTAAATGTCTCGGTTATGCATATTTCTATCAATTTTTTTTTTTTTTTGTTATCAGGTGCGAGCGAGATTGTGTTCCAATTATTAGCTCTTAAATTCTATTTTCTACCGGAGGGAGAGGGAGATTTTCATTTTGTTTTAAATGGAATTCGTAACGTGTTTTTTAAATCTATTTATAATAGACGATTTCATTGCGAGTCAAATACCATCGCGAAGCAAGTGAGCGTCAACTAAGAGAGGGTGAAGCCTCGTAATAATACAAGAAAGAACATTAATACATCATTACTGTAAAAGTTATACATGAAAAATTCTTCAAATTTGAAAACCATCAATGCTAGTAAGAAATCCGAGCAGTTGTCATATAAAAAATAAAATATACTGTTAAAATTTGTAATCTTAAAAACAAACCAAAAATAATTAATGTAGACGAATTGGGGAAAAAAATCTTAATCCAAAAAACGATTTGTTGTAAAAAGTTTTAAAATTTCGTATCATTCAAAGAATAATCGTTATTAGTTATTTCATCTGACGTATCAGAACCTAAGTTAAGCGAAGAGACTCTTCTTACTTAAGGTTCACTAGCCATATGAAGTAATGGATCTTGTCTCTAACTATCCACCAATCGCAAAGCAAATCAAGCAAACTCCAAGCCATGACAAAATGCAATCAATAAGCAATCTTCATTGCTATAAGAAAAAAAAAATGCTCTGCAACTCATTAAACGAAATTGTACAAGACAATCGATTTAGCGTAATGTTTACTGTATACCAGCAAATAGAGTATTTTTAGAATAAAACAGCACGAAGTGGCATAGCAGAAAACACGTAAAGTGGAGAATTAAAACCGAAAGAAAAAAAAATAATCGGCTTAGAAGGTAAAAAATTTGATCTACGTAAAAGTTGCCAAATGTGCACAGCAATCGAATGTAATCGACAAAAAAAAGCAGTTTTTCTCAAAAATCTTAAACTTCTCTTTTGGGGGTTTGTTTCATGAATAAAACATTCAGATGTCATTTTCTGTAACTTGATATTTATATTCTAAAGTTCTTTTTTTCTCCCCTAAACGATTTAGGAGTTTACTGAACAACTGAATGGGACATTTTGAATTAGAAAGAAGGAAAAATTGGAAATGGAAGGCGGCTCGTCTTGAAGTATTTTAAAATAATTGAACAGGCAAGAGCCGAACGACGATTGTACGTTGGTAATGATGAGAAGTTTTAAGACTTGATGAGAAAAGTTTTCTTTTTCCGTCTTTCTTGTTCAAAGAGAAGGGAGTTTAAAATCTATTCCCTGCATGGATTAGAATAATGTAGTCCTTGTTCAGCTTTGCTGATGCACGGAATTAAAATCAGAGTTTCTAAGAATGTGATTTCTACTTTTGAAAAATAGCGCAAATTTGAAATGTGAATGCTTGATAGTGGATATTTTAGTTGTATTCCAGCGTGTATAAATCTTAATACTACTAGTCTTGCTTTGAATAGTGTATAAAATAATTATAATAAAACTAGTTTAAAAAAACTTTTTAGGATGTTATTATTTTTAATTTCATGACATCTTGTTTAATTTTTCTTCAGTAAAATATTATACCAAATCGAACTTTAATATATTTTTTTAAAAAATTCAATTTTTTCTTATAAATTTTAAATAGTAGAAAGGAGACCGAAAAGTATCGTCATTTCACTTTCTTTAAGAAAGAAAGAAATTTGAAACAATTATTGTGTTTTTAACCAGTCATAAAACTACCCATAGTTAACAACTTTCTACCTTCGAATGTACAAATTTTCTATTCCGGATCGGCAGAAAGCTGTTGGTTTCGAAAAGGAATTTCTGGACGTGGCATTCTGAATATTGGCTAATATTTGTAGATTTTGTCATGCAGTGACCAAAAAAAAAAGGAATTCACATGGTGCGATGACGGGTGAAGCAACCCACTGCAATCGATAATTTCTTCCAAAGTTCGTTTTGCGCAGTGTAATCTTAAAAATAGTTCAGAGTCACGCTTTTTCTGCTGACCATCTCTGGAATAAATTTTCTTAACATTGTACTATCTGATTTCACTTTATTGTAATCGCTATGTACCAAAAAACCTTAGACATTTGTCTCATATCCAAAATGCTATCTTTTGATCAAAAAGCTATTGATTTTTATCGGTCCGGGGTTGAAATTCAGACCTCTAAATAGCAAAATGATGTTGGTAAGGAGGATAATCAGAGTTCATTAAAAGAAAAAACGGATTAAAATTTAGGGCTTGAAAAAAAAAGACGTTTCTTTCTGGTTCCCCAAATATGTAAATCAATCAAGTTTTAATACGTAGTGTAACTTTTTATTTCAAACTCAATTAACGCCTTAACATTGCCAACGTATTTTTCAGCCTATTTCATTAAAACTTTAGTTTCATTTTAGTCTTCCTATACTATAATTCTTATAGAACATAAAGAATTTTCACATTATTTAAGGTTCTCATTTCGGAAAGAAGTATTAACTCGTATTTGAAATTATTCTCACGTAATTAATATGTTTATTCATTACTTGCGTCGTTTTACTACAGCATTAATTTCATTACATTGATCGCATTATAACATATGATACGAGTTGTTTACAAATGATGTTACGCCTTTGAGATGAAGGCGGTTCATAATTGGCGATCTCGATCCACTGGCGTTATGTTTTCGGCACCAATTCCAGCGCGAGAAATGTTTTTCCTTTGCATACGAAAGCAAGAGAAGAGAAAAACCTATTTGGATATGCTTTTCATAAAACAGCAGTATTGCCAAATAAAACAACAGTATTGCCAAAATAAAATTATTCATCCAAAAATCTGAGGACCGCGCCAGTTTCCTAATTATTGAAATCTCTGCAAGCTGAGCACATGATCTAGTCTATCTTTTCCGTGAACATAGTATAGGAAACTATTAGGTTCCAATTGTGATAAATGCATTACATCTAAAATGTACACCTGTTTAAGCAGTGAAAATAAGGTAAAAACAATTACAATAAATACCTTTGTGCGTAAAAAGTAAAGTAAGAAATAACAACTTCAAATAGCACAAGTTGTAGATTACTGCCATATCTCAGTAATCTGTAATTTGCGCAAGTTGACGTTGTTATGTCTTGAGGCAAACTTTTAAAAAAAATTTTACCTTTTAAACCGCATTTGAAATGTGAAAACTATCTTAATTTGCCTGTGAAATCAACTGGACAGAAACATTTGGTTGGTCCCTGGTTGTTTCATATCAAGCAGCATGATTTATTAATGGAAAGCACTTTTCCAACGGATTACGACCGAATAGTAGGCAGGTATGCTTAAGAGTGTGGATAGTTTTCTAGCTGTGCGTTTTTTAAGGCGTAAAAATCACGTTGAAGAAGTGAAGTATACGATGAAGACCATAATACTGCGGCGGAAGGGATAAGCGCCATATCTGCAAAATTGTGGTTTTCAGTATTTGAAGAAACGCGTTTTGAATTCTATACTAACAATAGGGAAATATTGGAATTTGACGCGTTTGTCGTGCTTCATTTTCAGCTGTGCGTTTTTGAAGGCGTAAAAATCACGTTGAAGAAGTGAAGTATACGGTGAAGACCATAATACTGCGGCGGAAAGGAAAAGCACCATATCTGCACTGTAAAAAATCTCGGAAAACTCTCTGAATATATAAAAAAGTTTTCCGTAATACACAGATTCGTACGCCCTCCGCAGTTTTCTGCTATAATCAAAAACGTTTCCCGTATAGCAAGAAAGTAAAAGTCGACGCATGCGCAGCTCACAATTTTATAGTCCAGCAGCAAAACCAAACTGAAACTTTCGAAAGCACGCAATGAAAACAAGTGCTGACTCATGTATGCGAAGTAACACTCATCAAGGGGATTAGTAGAAGTTTTGTTCCTCGCATGAATTCACTGAAGATAATTCTAAAGTCTTATATTTTCTTGCATATGTATCGTCATAAGATTGAATTTGAAGCTATGTCACTTATTTTTAAGTACGAAGTGCAAATTCTCGACGCATGCTCGCGGAAGGAATACAAACTGAAATTGAAAACCAAATAACTACCGAGAGGACGCCATGTAAATTCATTGCATCGCATAACTTGTGTAGGTAATTTACTTTTTTCTTGGATACTTTTCTTCTTTCTACCAAATGGGTAATTTTTGTTGGCAGAATTTTATTCTGTCATAAAAATCACCTTTTTGGTGACCAAAGCCTGCAAAAGACCACCACCGACGAATAGGTAAGTCGCTTTGCAACTCTATTACTTTAAAGAGATTTAGTTCATATAAATCTCGTTAAAAAAAAACTATTTTCTTCAGTATTATTTTTTCGTTGTGAACTATTGCAATTTGAAAATATTTTACATTACATAGAACACATATTTAAAGTGCAAGTGTGTCTAGTTTTATTCTGTAAAATTTATGAATTGAAGATTATAAAAAAATTTAAATATGTGTTATTGTGTACTTTGTTTTTATGTGTCAATCTCAGTTAATATTTGGCTATGTATCAAGCATTATGAATTAAATGTTATAATATGCAAATTGTCAGGTTTGATAGTTCGTCTTTAAGGTTGCATGTTTTCATTCTCTTGTAAACAGTGTAGCTAGATTGTATGAAGTAAAAAAAAAAAAAAACTATCTCTTGTAATTAGGAACATAGTGCTTCAGTATTATCTAAATGACGATATCTCTTTAAATATTTGCATTAGCGAAACGCTTTAAATTAGTTAAATGTGTATTAATTTATTTAACTAATAGATACATATATGTATTTAAAAGTGTCTTCATTTTTTTCGTTTTACGAGCCTCAATTTTACCAAAAGCAAAAAAAAAAAAGACTTAATAAAATAATTTTGTATTTTTACACCATATTAAAGTATTTGACTTATAATTTATATGATACTTTGATTTATAATGTATGTGATACTTTGATTTATAATGTATATGATGTTGCTTTTTCAAGGGGGGGTGGACGCTTCATAGCATTTTATGGGTGCACCATCACTTTTATGGTGGGGGAGGGGTTATTCTCGTATATATGAAATGGAATAATCATGTAATAGAGTTCAATGTTTTAATAAATAAAATATATAATGCATTTTGCGCACACTGTAAAAATAAAATCAGTAACCTATTTTGAATAAGTATTTATATTTGTGATGAGCTGGAAAAGGGCAAGAACAGAAGAATCAACCCGAATGGTTCCAGCAGGGGGACTTGGTGTCATATTTAAATTCATCAATTTCTCTGTTGGTACTTTTCGGTACACTTTGTTCGTCAGAGAAATTGACTTGAGGGGAACGAATTCCGGAACGCGAAGGGTAGGTAAGTCCTGTCAAATTTTATCCGAAGATAAAAGCTAGCAAGTTTGATACAAGATATGTTTTTAAGTTCTGCATTAAAAATACAATATGTTGATAGTTTTGTCTTGAAAATATTGAGATAAAAACTGAAGTTTAAGATTGTTTAACAAACAATCCCCACTTTTCAGAAGGTACCCCCACTCCAATTCCCCGACGATTTTGTGATTAGGAATGAAACTACTAGATTATTTCATAGTTTTTCAAAAATTTATAACTGTGCATATGTTATGCTGTTAACCATGCTATTTGTCATTAGAAATTCCAAAAAAGAAAAAAAAAAAAAATCCACGAATAATTCTAAAATTGCTTGTATTATTGCTCTTAGATATGAAAGAATTGAAACTGATATGGTATGCAATACTATAATAAAGAATTATGTTTTAGAAAAAATCACGGAAAAAGGATTCCGAAATTCTCGGAAACGTTTTTGAAAATTGTTTGGAGAATTCCGAAATACTCGGAAACGTTTTCGAAACTTTCATGAACCACAGCTGCACAGAATACTCAGAAACATTTCTGGAAATTACGGAAAGAGGATTCCGAAATACTCAGAAACGTTTCTGAAAATTATAGAAAGAGGATTCCGAAATACTCAGAAACGTTTCTGAAAATTACAGAAAGAGGATTCCGAAATACTCAGACACGTTTCTGGACATTACAGAAAGAGGATTCCGAAATACTCAGACACGTTTCTGGACATTACAGAAAGAGGATTCCGAAATACTCAGAAACGTTTTTGAAACTTTCATGAACCACAGCTGCACGATATACTCAGAAACGTTTCCGGATTTTTTTTACAGTGTGCAAAATTGAGGTTTTCAGTATTTGAAGAAACGCGTTTTGGATTCTATACTAACAATAAAGAAATATTGGAATTTGACGCGTTTGTCGTGCTTCATTTTCAGTGAGTACCTAATAAACAAGCTTGTGCAATATAGTTTGCAGTACGACAGGTGACAAAAATGAAAAAAAAAAGAAGAGAAAAGAAAAATGAATCAGTTTTTTACGAAGGAAATAGAAATGAAAGATAGAGTAGAGAAAGAAGGGTTGTGTATTGTTGGGACTACAAGGTAGTTCAGATTTTCAAATTGGATCGATGTTCGAAAATGACCAAGAAAATACCGTTTTGGATAATAGTAGTACGTACGCCATTTATTCAAATGCAATGGTTATATAATATGTATGAACAGAACGTACATTACACTGCATAACTATGCAATACATAACTAACAATTTTATCCAAATTTAACTAAAAGTAATTCTTATTGTTTATTGAACATGATAGGAAAATGAAAAATAATTACAGTAGGGGAGTGTGGGGCAAAATGAAATAGTTAAGATAACTTACTTTTTTCAAAATGATCAAATTAGAAATTTCTTTTAAAAATTACGGTACACAAAGAAAGAACAGTGTATTAAAAAAAAAACTCATTGAAACAAAGTTTTTAAATTTTGGCCTTAAATTTGTACCTTCAAAAATAAGTGCACATTTTCACTCTTTTTTTTCATGGGGTAAAGTGAAAAAAAAAAAAAAATACATAAGCTATTTTTTATTTAATAACTAAAAATATTTTAGTCTAATGGATCAGTAAATAAAAAATCCATTAAGAAAATGATGAAATTAATAAATGAGTAAAATAATTAATAGATGAAAACTATTAAATGAGTAAATAAAATAGTGAGTGACTAAGAAAATAAGTGAAATATTAAAAGAAGGAATGTAAGTAAATTAATTAATAAATGAATACTTAAGTGATTATTAAATGCTTGAATAAGTAAGTGAAATGAACTATTTCACTTTGCCCTATCCACTTTGCCTCACATGCACTTCACAAATTGCACACAATATTTTTAATAAAAATAAACTTATTAAAAAATGCTTCAACGAATAATATAAGGTCTCAATTAATATTTAAAATGTTATTAACTAGAACTTTATCATCTAATAGTGACAAAAATAATTTTTGAAAACTGCTCGCATTATAATATTTTTCAATTTTGAAATGTAATTTTTTCTTGACTTGAGTAGACTACATGTGTTTCTACATGCTTAAAATATTACCAGATAGGTCGTGCTAAAAGCATAGGAAATATTTCATCACTTCACTTTGCCCACATTCCTTTAATATATATTCTTAGAGAGAAGTAGTGTACAGTAATTAACCGAAGAAAACTGAATGAAAATCTGGAAAATATCACACAAAGAAAGTTGAATTAATTTTTGTAAGAAAAAACTGACTTAAAACTCATTTTTAAAAAATCACTGATTTTCGGCTAAGAGAACTTTAAAATGTGTTGTCGGAATTTTGATGTTTCGGATTTCTGATGTTCGGATTTTTGAAGTTTGGTTGGTTGGTTGGTTGGTATGAGTTTTTTGGCGCAAGAGCCTAAACAGGTTGTACTGCGACAAACAATTGTTAAATAAGGGGAAAAAGAGCCAAAAAAATGAATCCTGTTAATAAGGGGCAAAACACATAAAACTTCTAGAATTTTGAAAAAAAAAAAAAGCCAAACTAAACACATAAACGAAGTTTTAAATTTTTAACGACGAGCTGAAAGTAATAACTGAGAAGCAATTTTGATTAATACAAAAAATGTAAACAACAAAACAGAAACAAGGACAAAAGAACGAACTCTAAATCAGAAAAGAAAAAACCGATCTCCTGAAGGAAAAGGAACAATTGGGTGTGATCCATAAGCAGTTCCTTCAAAGATGGATGGAACTGATTGAAGACTTTGTAACGAATATGATTGAGATTAGGACAATCGGAGAGGATATGCAACACTGTCTGATTGACATTGCATGTGTTGCATATTGGAACACATGCAATGTCAATCGCGGCAAAATACATGTTTGTGAGTGAATCTGGTGTGACCAATACGACGGGCTACTACAACTTGTTCTCTTTTGGTGATCTTTGATGACTTGAAACCTTTCGTCGAGGGCTGGATGGAGTGCAGTTTATTTTGCGTTTCTCCATTCCAGCTCCTTTGCCAAGAGTTGGAAAGACAGTCGCCAGTTGAACTTTTGATGTCCTTCAAAGGGACAGGATCATAGACCTGGGCACTTGCAGCTCTAGCAGCTGAGTCAGCCGCCTCATTGCCGGCAATGCCCACGTGGCCAGGGATCCAACAAAAGAGAACATGGAGATTATTTTGTTTGAGACTATTGTATAAAAGGTATGAATGTATTACTAAAGGATGGCTATTGTTGTTGCAGTGAGTGATGGCTTCCACTGAACTCTTTGAGTCAGTGTAAATCACCCACTGCTTATGATTTGATGAAGATATTGTTTGTAAAGCTTTGAAAATTGCGTTTATTTCAGAAGTAAAAACCGAACAAGAAGTATTTAATTTATGTGATGAAACTTGGTCATCAATTATTGCCGCAAAACCGACGTGATCGTTTGATTTTGATACGTCGGTAAAAATTTCCTTATATTAAGAATAATTCTGTTTCACTGTATAAAATATTTGTTGATATACGAAATCTGGCGTATTGTCTTTTAGAAATTTCTCGAACTCATGAAGAAAAGAAATATTGGAGAAGATCTATTGTGTTGAACATATTGAAATCTGGAAATCGAAGTTCAGTGAGCGCCTGTCGCATTCAGATTCCAAATGTTGGGATGACCGAAGGACGGCGCAGGAATAAATCGGTATATGAAGTATAAAAAATATTAAGGTGTAAAGGATGATTAGTATTGGGCTTAGTTTTGAAATAAAAATTTAGTGAAAGTTTAAGTCGTCTATTGTCAAGAGAAGGTTCGTGACTAATAATATACAGGTTATTGATGGGTGAGGTACGAAAGGCGCCTGTGCAAAAGCGCAGGGTCTGATTTTGCACTGGATTCAGAATTTTGAGAACACCTTTGACTGCGGAACCATATATTTGGCATCCGTAAACTAATTTTGAGCGAATTGGAGCCGTGTATATTCGCAACAGAGACTCTGTATCTGCACCCCAGGAACTGTTAGCTAGGAATTTAAGAATATTTAATTTTAATAAACATTTCTTTTTAGTTGTTGTAAGTGTGGGATAAAATTAAGTTTATTGTCGAGTATAAGACCAAGGAATTTTCCTTGATCTTTAACAGATATAGGTTGGTTACCGATGTGTAGAGTAGGGTCAAGGTGATGACCCCTTCTACGGCAGAAATGTATGCAGAAAGTTTTTTGAGCAGAGAAGGGAAAACCATATACCTTCTCCCAATGTGAAACTTTGTTAATAGCAATTTGAAGCTGTCGTTCAACGATGTTCGATGACGAGAAAGAAATCTGAAAATCATCAACAAACATGGCATCTTTAACAGCAAGGGGTATTTGTTCGAATAGGCTATTGATGGCTATTAAGAAAAGGGTTACACCTTCTTCTTGGATGAAGGTATCCGACAGGTCAGCACAAAAATATCGATATTTAAGAAAATCGGAGATAAATAAGGGTAGATTACCTCGCAACCTATACTCGTGTAGGGTTTTG
This sequence comes from Uloborus diversus, assembly GCF_026930045.1. Classification (NCBI taxonomy): domain Eukaryota; kingdom Metazoa; phylum Arthropoda; class Arachnida; order Araneae; family Uloboridae; genus Uloborus; species Uloborus diversus. Next base: position 30,650,098 of record NC_072739.1, read on the forward strand.
AGGATCCCATATCTCCAGGTACGGTCGTATGCCTTTTCCATGTCGAAGAATACGCTAACTATGTGTTTTCCTTTCAAAAATGCTTCTCTAATCTATGTTTCCAGAAGCAGCACGTTGTCAATGGTGCATCTGCCGTGCCTGAATCCACTTTGATTTGAAGATAGCAGATGTTTCGACTCCAGAATGTACATCAGTCTGGCGTTGACCATCCGCTCCATCAATTTACAAAAACAACTTGTAAAAGATATGGTCTATAGTTCTCCGGTGTATCAGGAGGTTTATTGGGTTTAAGTATTGGAACTATTGTTGTTTGTGTCCAGAACGTGGGAAAAGAATGTTCAGTCCAAATTCTGTTGAACAGATGTAGAATATTTTCTAAAGAAGATTGATTTAAATTTTTTAGCATGCTATTGTGAATTTCGTCTGGTCCGGGTTATGTGTTTTTGGTTTTTGTAAGGCTGTGTTGAGCTCTTTTAAAGTAAAATTTGTATTATATGAATCCACAATATCTGATTGAAAATGATTTAATTTTTTCTCGTTAACTGATTTGAGAGCTAGAAAATTGGGATTATAATTATCCACCCTGGAGACCTCTGTCAAATGAGTCCCCAAGCAGTCGGCCACTTATTTGTGATCTGAGAAAATTTCTCATAAGAATGGGAGCACAAGATGATTTATAATTTCCAGCGATTTTTTTAATTTTTCCCCTTACAGTCTTAGACGGGGTTGACGTGTTAATTGTGCTGACATATGCTTGTCACGAGTCTCTCTGGTTTTTTTGTCTTATCTTCCGAGCTTCAGCACGAGCTCGTTTGAGTGCCACAAGGTTTTGTGTGGTCGGATAGCGACGAAACGTCTTCCAAGCCCTCTTTTGGTTCTTATGGACTGCTTGACAATCTATGTTCCACCAAGGCTTAGGATACTTAATTCTACCCTTAGTGGTTCTTGGAATAGCAGCATTCGCTGCTATTCCAAACTGAAATTTGGATTTTTGACGTTCTACTGTATTTCGAATGCATGAAATTTTGTACTTAAAAATACTAAACGTTCAAATATGACATTTAAAAAATTCCAATTGCTTTTCTTTTTCTTTTCCGCAATGCTAAACTTACGTTCTGAGAACAAATGAGCAGACAAAAATATATGTTGTGACGTATTTACTAAATTTAGGTCACTTTGGAGGCTCTGGAAACGAGATTCTTTACCGTATCATCTGAAGGTTGGTTTGTTATTTCTCCATATGCGTGTAAAATATTTTTTTCATACCTCGATATTAGTTAATTAAACCTTTTAAGAAATGGTTCAGTTTCTCGAAAAGGTCTTGAGGAATAGTGAAGTATATTACAACAATTTCATAAAGCCATATACTTCGATTTAAATTAATATTACTTTCCTATTGTCATTTTGCAAAAAACCCTCCCCCTTTTCCCGGTTTCTAAAATTTGCTGAAAACCTTTTTTTCTATTTGAAAAATTAGATTATATTCCTAGCTCTAGTTTTGCTGAAATTAAACTCTCTGGAAATTTTCGTTTATAACCTAAGTAGATTAAGAGCTAAAGTCTCTATTAAGAGTAAGGCTTACTTTTTCCAAAGCTTTAAAGAAAGGAAAAATGGTTTTCTTCATATTTCAGGAAGTGCAATTAATTTTCTGCGAATAAACATCAACTTTGAGGTTACTTTTCATGATAAAAGCACCATGGAAGAAGATTAAGGTCATGCTTCTACTTGATTTGGCGTTGGGGTTTTAATTTTTTTTAAAATTTGTTTTACTCTCAGAAGATAAAGACGAATTTCGAAAGTTCAGTTAATGCATACTTACATTTTTTAATTGTACAAATATGCTTGGACTAATAATTTCATACCCTGACAATTAATATTTCACATTTTTGCATAAAAAAACTATAATTGTTTCACTGAAACTTAACCATTTGCATACAAAGGATGATTCAAAAAAAATTGTGGAGTTTTGAACGTGTATATTTTTAACAACAAAATTGATACAAAAACGAAATTTTTACACAGCCATAGACGTCGTAGCAGATCGCAATCACAGACGAAATTGCTGCAGTGACTCGATTTTTCAGTCCACCACGATTAACAGGTAAAGGGGGTTTTAACATAGTATCCTTTACAAGTCTCCACAAGACAAATTCACACGGGGTTAGGTCTGGTGATCTAGGTGCTAATCATGTGGTATCTCTACTCGCTTTATTTTATTCTTCATAAAAGTTCTACCACGTTCAATGTAATTGTGTATTTCTTTCTCGAAATGACTGTAACAGAATTAACAACGCGGAACATAGAAAATGTTGGATCAATAATTAATTTTTTTTTTTTTGCATATATCCCCCCCCCTCCCCCAAGTTGTGTTGAAATTTTATTTTTGTTTAAAAGATGTTCTTTCACTGATATTGTTTAATTTCAGCACAATCTTATATCAAACCTTAACTCCTGATATTATGAAGCTGAGAAACTTTGTGATCTCAGCTGTGTTATAGTGATGAAAGCTTCTACAGTCTAAGGAAACCAAAAAGTGCTTGTTTATTTACTTTGAATTTTAATATTTCGAAAAAGAGACATTTAGAGCCATTAAAAAGTTACTTCCGTCATGATATTTGAAACTGGGAAAATAAAGTTCTGTCAATGTGTAGGTTAGCCTTAAAGTGCATAGGTATTTCATGAAATAACTAGGCAAGTCCGTTACAGCATATAATAGATGTAAAATTTCCTACTTTACCTAGTTAATCTAATAAATAACTAGTTATTCCATGAACTAACTAATGACAGACAGTTAATGTGAATAATAAACAATTTCAAGTTTATTTCATCAATTACAAATAGATAAAATCTACCTAAAAATGCTTTTAAACAACATGTTGGATGAAGGATGATTGACCCTCTGATATATAATAGCCGAAATCACTGATCGAGTAACGCTCTGACATCACCAGCAATGAAGTTATTCATAAACATGAATTACTTTACAATTCATAATGTTTATTGAATTTTTAATATATTTTTATAAAAAGGTTTCAATAGCTAATATTCTTGGTTTTTTTTTTTTTTTTCAACTTTTGCCAATTTTTTAGTACAAAAAAGAGTTAGTGTACTTTGACCTCGCTGATTTTGCTAGAAAGGAACAACAAATTACCCAAAATAATGCGACTAAAAATTTCAACGATCAAAATGTCCCCAAACAGGCTTCACTCAAATGAAGGTGCAATTTTCACCCGTCATATACCTTGACGAGCTATTTTCTAGTTGATAAATGACAAGGAAAAGCAGATGATATAATTTATACAGACTGAAAAATAACAAATTCATTATCTGAATTCTACGACCAAGTGCAAAGGAAAGTACACAAAGTCATTGCAAAGGAGCTACAGGTGGTTCAAAACTGACTCGTGAACTCTTTAACTGTTTATGTACTTTAATGCCCCTTCAATCGGTATTGATGCTTAACCAAACATGTCTTTAATTCGTGGATTGCATACTATGGTACAAAGCATCTTATAGACAAAATTTCAAGTTTGAAGGTGAAAAATTAAAAACGTTGTGATGCGTCCAATATTCTAGACATATATTTTTGAAATACATCAGATAAAACCACGATGAAGCATCTAACAAACTTCATTGCAAAATGCTTTCCAAGCAATAATAAAACTTAATATAAACATTTGAAATGATCAATAAAAAAAATTTTGGAAAAAAATAGAACCGACTTCAAAATTGCTCTAAAAAGGGGAAAATAATTTTATTCTTTAAACACCATCGATGATACTTTTAAACATAATTTTTGGAGTTGGCGCAAAAACAAAAAGTAAAACCTAGTGTAACCATGCTTCGTTCATATTTTTTTTCAGAAAATCATCCAAAGTTAGAAACGAAACATTTATATCGTTACTCAAATATGCTGTTATCAATGCATAGTGTATGTGATAGTAAAGAAACTAGGCCTGGTTAAATTTATAGTTGAGTTATGGCTGTGAATGATCTTTTCTATCGATTTTGCGCCAACTTCAAAAATTATGTTTAAAAGTATTATCGATGGTGTTTAAAGAATAAAATAATTTTTCCCTTTTTAGAGCAATTTTGAAGTCGGTTCTATTTTTTTCCAAATTTTTTTTTATTTCAATCTTTTTAGTGCAAATGTATATATTTCAGTAAAAGTAAGAAGTTACCATCATGAAACTTTACCCTTTTTTTCCCTAAAAATGCTCCATACTAAAAAAAAAAAACTATAAGCACGTCTTAAACTTTAAGCGATTGGCACTAAAAATGTATCTTTGTTCCTCTCTGAAATTCATTTGTGTGTTAATTTAACTATAACCATTTAAATATCCCTAACTAATTTGCATTCCACAGCATACTAGTTGTTCGTGATTCAGTCCTGTATAGTTGAGGCAAACATAAACCGGTAGTATTGTGAAGGCTAAGCTGATCCTGATCACTGCATCACCTTGCTTCCAAGTTAACTTTACCACCACTATGGAGCAATGACATTGAAGAAACTTGATGTTTGCTTCCGAGAAGCCTTTATTCAAAATTATCATTACAATTGCTATTAATGTTACTGTTATATGGCACCAAACTTTTATAACAATGGGTTTCATATTTAATCATTTAATAGGGAAATTGAATGAAATTTACTGTTTTTTGCTCATAACTTTTTTTCTAAAGAACAAATATGGTCAAAGTAATGAGACCTAAGTTGAGCCATCCCCTATCCATTAAAAAACGAATCATCAAAATCGGTTCACTAGGTCAGACGCTGTGAGTGGACAAACAAGCAAACAAACAAAAAAAAAAAAAAAAAAAAAAAAAAACCTGTGACCCTCTTCCTCTAATCAACTATAATTTGAATTCTGAAACTTTGAATTCAAATTACGTTTTTCGCAATCACGAGTTGCGACTATACCCTACTCATTAGAGTTATTGTTTCTAGAAATATCTCACCCCCCAAGCATGTCCCTCCTCCTGGGTGGTTTTGTGTGTATAGTTGTGTATGTGCAGGCTTAAGTATGTGTACGTAGGCCTGTGTATGTGTGTAAAGGCGCTCACGCGTTGGCGAGTGTGTATGAGCATGTGTGTGTAGGACATGGACGCCACCACCCAGCAGAAGTGGATTCCGGGGGACAGTGGTCAGGAACAGAGCAGCCGTGCTGCCGCCGCCGCGCCGGTGGGCGGTGGTGCTGCTGGCCCAAGCTGAAAAATAATCACAACGTTAAGGACTGTCAAATGAGAACAATAAGCAATCGTGATTGCTCAAAAAATATACATACGGTATGAACTGATAACCGCCTCCTTTTTGAAGTCGGTTAAAAAATTGTATATTTTTAAAAAAACCATTAAAAAAACCTAGCCTTTTGCGTCGAGAATCAACGATTGAAAAAAATATCCAGTCCCCATCTCCCAATTCCTATTTATTGGTGTTGTCAATTCCAAAGCGAAAATTCTTGCACAGATAATAATAAGCCAAATGTAAAAAACTAGTATGTTGTGGCCATCACGAAACTTTCTTCTATATTTTTCTTTTTTTTCTGATCCCTCCCCATGCTTGACGAGGAAGCAATATTCCCAACAAAAACAAAATGACACATGCAAAAACTTGACGACCATCCCAATGTCTGAATTATTGCAAAAGCAAAGCAAAGAGCGAAAATTGAAAGTTATTTTAAAAGCCTTGCTTGAATGAATTACAAATATTTTATTTGTTAACAAACATAAGATGGCAACAGTTAAAAATTTTAAATCATTGAGATAATATTTCCGATCATTTCCATACAATTAAAATCACGAGAAATACGCAGACGACAATCTATTACGATTTATCTTTCTTATTGTTGCATTAATAAAAATATTTTTATTCGCAAAAAAAAAAAAAAAAAAAAAAAAATCAACACCTCTTGGAGCGATCGGCGTCAAAATAGAACCAAAGCCTGTTTACATATGGATTCACATATATTCCAAATTTCAACCAGAACGTAGCATTACTTCTTGAGATAGGGCACTCAAAATGGAAAAAAAGAACGGGTGATTGCGCTACCCCCCTTTTTAGCTGTTGACACAAAAATAAAATCGGTTCTTATACCTACTAAGGGCTACTTGCCGATAAATTTTTCTTTCATTCCGTTCATTATTTCTTGAGATACAGCAGTCACAATTGACGACAAAAAACGTTCTATAGCTCAACCCCCGTTTGAGTTATTGACACCAAAATTGAATCAGCACCTGTTCCTGTTAATACCAACATATGGACCAAATTTTGTTTGATTCCGCCCGTTACTTCCTGAGGAATAGCAAGCACGCGTAACTCGAAAAACGTCCCATTGCTCCACCCCCCTTGGAGGAATTCGCGCCAAAAACTAATGGGCACAAGTTCACATAGGGGCACATATGTGTACTAAATTTCGTTCGATTTTATGCGGTAGTTTTTGTTGTAGAGCGGCCACAAAAAACTGGTCACACACAGACGTGACACACATACATACACACACACACACACACATACATACATACATACACACACACACACAGACAGACAGGCATTTTCCAAAAATGGTCGAAATGGACTCAGCACACCTCAAAACGTTCGAATCCGTCAAAATTCGAAATTCGAAAATTTGCACGAATCCAATACTTTCTTCTATATATTAGATATAGAAGAAAGTAATAAATAACATAGAAATCAAGTAATTTAATCTATTTTATTAAAAGAATAGCAGCTGTTTAGAATTCATTTCCGGTATACCGTACACTAGGTCTGAAGGAGTTTTAAAGAACTTTCGAGTGCTGTATTTCATACTTTTACCAAGAAATCGATATCCTATAAAATACATAGTTAAATTGTAGAATTCAATTATTTTATGTACTTTATTTCACTTGTCCTGTTATTTTATGAAATACCTAGCTATTCTAGCAACGAATTCCATACATAAATGGTAACATCATTCAAGTCCAAAAACATTTAGCTATCTTTAAATATTCTCAAAAAAATTGGATTTTCACCATCTTTCTTTTATACTATTTTCATGAAACAGCGTTATACCTTTCACGGACATCTTCATTAGGGTCTGGTGGGGGAAAGTGGTCAATGGGGTAAAGTGGTCATACGTCAAATAAATGGCTATAGCTTGGAAATAAACGTTCGAATGAATGTGAAACTTTTATTTTAGAGTAAAGCAGTTAGAAACTACATTTTGAATACAAAATTTTACAACTGGAAAAATTTTATTTGGTAAAAAAAAATATTTTGCGTGAACATGAAAAATTTTAAAATCTAAACACCTATTTTAACATCCTTGGGAAATTTTGTTTGTTAGAATTAGGAACAGATTGACTGTACAAGAAGCTTCCTACAATTCTCAAGAACTCTTACTCATTAGCAGTTAGCTGAATCTATTTTAGATAATTTTTTAGAACAATTTAAGTAAGATGGGGTAAAGTGGTCATAATATTAGGCTTAACGAATATTGTTCTTCTAATGTCACTTAATCTTTAGGTATAAGGCAGATACAAATTAAATATTAATTTTACTCAATATGTATTGTTTTTACAGTAAACGGGGTTAAATATACGAGTATATGCGTATATATATACGCATATATACTCGTGTAGACATGTACATAGACGTATTCACATAAATGCGCCAATGAATACATATATGGGTATCTGCAAATATTTTTTATCCACACAGCTATACATTCTACTATACACGTATATGCTTGCTTATACTCGTATATATAAGAACACTTATATACTCAGGTAGACACGTATATACGCGTACGTACTCGAGTAGACACTTACATACAAGCATATGATATAAAAGTGTACAGGTTGAGTTTGCATTCTTGAGCAAATTAATAAAAGGTGTTAGAGGAGAGGAGAAGAAGCAAGAGTTAATAAGGAACATATGGTCACAAACACAATGCTGACGTGCTACATGCACGCAAAGTGAGGAATTGATGGATGCAAAAAAAGTCACAAATTTCTATATATATATATATATATATATATATATATATATATATATATATATATTACACAAATGCAATTTTACACAACATTTTAGGACTTAAGAAAGTTTTAAACCGATTGATGAAATTTACGGCCTTTAGCTGAAAAACATCATGCGTCGCATTTACAGATCCCTCTCTGTTGCAAAAACGAGACTTTTGAAAATTTTTCATCAGCCGCTGCGCCTTTGTTGCGATGCGTGTATTAGAGCTACTACGGACCGTAACTTTCAACAACTGCTCTAAATATTTCTTAAAAACTAAAATGTTAGGTAAAATCATCTGTGTGCAACAAATTTGTGCCCTGCTTTGCCTCCTGGCTTTGTGTGCATGTAGCCCGTCAGTGATTATAACTTCCTTATGATTCTTTGCTTCTTATCTTTCTATCCTCCCCTCTCACACCCCTTTGATTTTTGCCCAAGAGCTTAGATTCACTCTGTAGGCCGACATGTATATAAGCGTATATTCTCGTGTACACATACATATACTTGTATATACACGATAATGTACGTATATACGTCTATACAGGTATATAATCGTGTGTACACGTGTACATGTGTATATACTCGTGCTTCCATATTATATATACGTGAGTAGACACACAGACGCACTGGATGTATCCACGAATTAACTCGTGTACACCCGTATATGTATGTACGTACACTTATATATGCGTATATACTTCTAATATACACATATATACTCAAGTATTCACGTATTTTCTCGAGATACAAGTGCATACGCGCATATGATGTTCGTTTATACGCGTATATACTCGTATATACACGTGACACGTACATATACGTGACACGTATATACATGTGATACGTATGTACTTATGTAGACACGTATAGACTCCTGTAGGTAATCAAGTATACATGCTTATATACTCGTATTTATACGTATATACTGGAGTAGGCACGTGCATGCATGTATCTGATGTATACATGTATCTACTCATATAGGAACGTGTTTACTCGTGTATAACACAACACGTATATATTAGTGTACACATGTACTCGTGAATATACTTGTAATTATAAAAACAACTGAAATATACAAGTATTAGGGTTTTTTATAATGGTTTTGCTACTATTTTTAACTATGACCACTTTACCCCATGCTATGACCACTTTCCCCCACCCCATGGGGTAAAGTGGTCATAAAAACATAGGGAAAAGAAAGTTCTATAAAACTACTAAAATCAATATTTTTCTTCCTAAAATTTAATGTACCGTGTTCTTTAATAATGCAATGTAAAATAACAACAAAAAAAGTTGAAGTGTTTAAAGAATTTGTTGCATTTATTATCCACCTAAGTTGAAAACATACGATTTTATGACCACTTTACCCCACCAGACCCTATAAATTAACTGCATTCGTTTTGTAAGAATAACAAGCTTATTTTATTGACGGTTTCGAAATTCTAGAAACAAACTTTTGAGTTCCAAATTAGTCTGAGAAAGGGAAAAGAAATGCATTCAAAATAAATGCGTTGCAGCCTTCTCCCTGAGCAGCTTATCGAGTATGCACTCTAAAAATAATTGAATTTTGTCAAGAAAAAAAATTGGATTGTTCAATTTATAAACAGTTTTCCACCTTGTTAAGCAAAATGTTTTAGTCTCAGGCATTTTTGTTTTCAACTTTGCAATTCCTCAACGATCGAATCAATATATTTTTCTGTAATAATAAAAAGATTTCTGCAAAATAATTGATTTTTTAAAACTACTTTTGCTACGCAACAATACTTAAACAGCTTCTTAAAAATAAGCTAGAAACACTTTTAAAATCCAAATTCTTTGCGTATCTAATGGGGTCGTTTCCAAAATTTTAAAAGTATTTTTTTCTGAAAGAGCATGCTTAAAAACATTGGATCTGACCATTTTTTAAATAATTTGTTTCAGTTTAATATTAAAAAAAAATTACTGAAATCAGTGCGCTTTCATTGTTTACGCTTCTGTCGTGTGACCTCACAAATGATGAAACGCCATTCTGTGTTGCCAATCACAGCGCAAAATATTTAATTCTCACCCTTACTCACGTGTATTGGCAACGATAGGGTTGATAGCAAGCGTAGAGCGCAATTTTGATTGGCTTCTTGATTATCATAACAGGGAACCGTGGTAGAAAGATGCGCCAAAATGCATCATTTGTGACGTCATAAAGACTACGCCTTGTTTTCAAAATCGGAAATTTTAAAAAATTTATAAAAAAAAACAACTGTTGGGAAAATGAAAGTATTTTCTGGGTCATGTTATTTTTTTAAATCATTCTATCAATTTCAGTGACTAAAAGTAGTACTTTTGACTGAAGGAAACCACCCCATTGCATAAATCTTCTCGACTTTAATGTGAAAGAATAAATCGCAGAGAAAAAATAATTTACTCTTTTATAAAACACGGAAGTCTTAAGAAGCCCGGGTACGGGTGATATCTTTCGCTATAGGTATGTCACGGCTCATTTGCATTACTTCCCCCCTAAACTGATCAAAGCAAAGCGCTTAGTGTCTCGCCAAGCATTGCTGAATTTAAAACTTAATTCTTAATTTTTGAATCAAGCAATCCATTAAAAAAGACGAATAGTTAGGGTAGGGGGCACGTTTACGCGGATTTTTTTCAAAGAATTTTCTAAATTTTATGTTTTAACTTAGGAAATTTTAGACATTGAGATTTATGAAGCAGTTAATGGAGTCGAAATTGGTACATTCGGTTGTTCCTCAGTTTGTGATTTTAACCGTTAAAAAAAATATTTTTGAGCCCTAGTCGGTTGCGTAAACGTGCCCCGGACACTTTTTATTTTACCCGGATTTATTTTTAACGTGCAAAAAATTTTAATAACATTTCAGTTCATGCAAATACAATTCTCAAAAAAGGATAAAATTCTGCTGATTTTATGTATTTGTTTTTTCTTAACTAATTGTTATTTATTCACAATGAGCTTCACAACGTTCATCTCAAATTTTACTCGACTTGGTAGAAAACAGATTATTCTTTCTGCATGCAAGACCGAAACTCGACTCATGCTCAAAAACTTGTAAGAATATTTGCTAGGGAGCAGCATCAATGTTGTTATGACTGTTGGCTCTCCAGTTATAATTCGTTTTGAGGAAAGGGCACTGCGTAAACGTGCCCCGGTCTACCCTACATTAAAATGAAAAAGTTCCACCAAGAAAAAGAAAAAAAAAAAAGTGCCCCCCCCCCCCCCCCCCGGATTGACTGATCACCAATCATGGGCGAAATTCAGTCTCAGGATATTTTGAAGAAATTGCTTTTAATTCCGTCTTAGCTTCCTCCATATTTTCTTTAAGGACTTTCCTGGTAAATCAGAAAGTTGCCAGTCAATTCACTGAAGACTTCAGAATTATTTTAGAAACATGACTGGTTTTGACTGGAAATGTTTCCAAATTTTTCGGAAAGATCCCAGGTTAATTTCAGAAAGATTACTAACTTTCCACAGGAAACTTTCCTGGTTTTTGCCAGATATGTTACTGGCAGAAAATTAGGCCCATTATTTTTCAGGGAAATTTCGGATTCTTTTTACAGTGATGTTTGGGTTCAAACGGCAGAAATTCTTAGATTAGCACTAAACCAATTAGAGAGTTATCGGTAGCGCAAACAGGCTTGTTTCTTTTGTCTTTTGACAAATGAGATAGTTTGCCAATCGGAAATAACTTATCAGAGTCAGACTTTACATTAAGTTTCTTTTCTATTGGTTCTTTTCATTTGAGCTTCCATTACTCTCATTGGTTACATGTTAGTGTTTTAACTATTGCTGTTTTGATTTTCATTCGTTCTTATCGGTTTTGTCACTTGGAAGTTTCATCCATAAACTCACATCTTCTCAGTTCACAAGAGGACTTCTTGTAGCACCAAATCACGTGTACGCAACCTTTTTTTCTTCTTTTTTTATTTCAAATTTTGTGCTTCGTTAACATTATATGTTTAAATTCTACCGTTGCCTCAAAATTTATTAGTGTTGAACAATCGAATAGCTAACACACATATCCATCCCATCGCGCGCTTAAGGAAGAAGTTTATTCTAACAGTGATGGCTCAAATAACTTTTAGAAAAGGTTGCCATTATGCTGTTTTCAATTTCCAATCCTATGCAACAAAAAGCAAAGTTTTACATGAGTTTAAAATAACAACTGGACTTGTATCTCTAAAATATTTTTTAATAACCAAAAATAAATAACATGCAATTTAACGCAACTTGAATTATATCGTCAGCTGTTGAAGTGCATAAGACGCATTAAATTCGATTTTGGAAATTCTCTACTGTCACTGATGGTGAAGGAAGTTAGAAAAGATTATCTTTTGAAGTCAAGACATACTTATAGATTGGAGAGTGAATCTTTGAACGTAGGGATATCGCTATCGGTGCGGGAACTTTCAAGGGTTTATTTAATCTTATGTTTTTTATTTCATTTTAGTTGAATTTCATTGACGAAACGATTGTTGTGTCATTGGTGAAAAAATCTTGTTCGGTTTCTACAACTTTCAAATCATTAATTTCGAGTTTTGGGCACATTTAGGAATGCAGAATAAATGTTGGAATAGAAATAACTAACAACTTTCATCGATTACAACTACAGCAAGATTTTTCTTTTCTATTAAATGTTCTTTTCTTTTATTAAATTGTTTTTTTCTTTCAACCATGAAATTCAGGGTGTTCCAAAATGAACAGTTCATTTTCATGAAAACATTAATGTGTTTATTTCTTTGCAAACGTTTGAATAAATGCTCTTCTTTTATTAGAAAAAATTACCACCATTTCCTAAAAATTGGATGGTAAACCATATGAAGAAGTGCGTAAGCGGAACAAGCAAAAATATGGAAAAGTCACCAATCTAATGAGTCCACCTGACTTAACACCACTTGACTTCTTCTCTTGAGATCTAATTAATTCCTTTTTGTGCGGGGTTAAAATCACAAGAATGCATCAGTTGCGTGGGGACTGTAGAAACAATGGGACTGTGGAACCAATGAACAGCATCACAGCTGATCAACTAAAGCAGTGGTGCCCATCATGTCACATTTTTCAAGGGTATAGGTCAAGGGTATATTCACAATGCATATTAGTATATCGAAAGACAAGAAAAAACACGCCTACATTGAAAAAAATCATTAATATTTCAAAGCCAGGGGATGGGTGCAATTACGAACTTATGACCCCGCGTAAGTGACGGGCCAGCTTCCTTTGTAGATTTTCTAAAATATATTCTACGTACGAACAAGAGCTTTAAGTAATCTTTAGCTATAAGACACACGCAAAAGGAGCAATGTTTACATTTTGCGTAATGATCGCTTCATTAAAAAAAATTTTTCTTCCAAATCTTACAGCATAAACCTTCATTATTTAAAATATATTTAGATTGCGAAGGGAAAAATAATAATTTAGCAACGTATCAAAATCAGGCAAAAATAACCTTTAATGATACAGCTATTTGTTCAAACACTGAACAACTAATTAAAGAGTAGATATTTTCGAGTAAAATGGATTACTTGGCAGCTTTTTAACGGTGTTTCATTAACATTTAATGAGGAAATATAATCCATGCATGCGTGTTTTTACACAAAATTCTTAAGCTTGTACAAAGTAAGCGCGTTCTGATTAAAAAAACAGATATGTGACAGCTGCCTTTTGATTAATGAGCAGTCAAAAATGGCAATTTAAAATGGAACATTTGCATTAAGAATTATCCCTCGAAAAAAAAGGAAAATAACATATGTTGTAATATCTGGTAAATAAATAAAGTCCGATCTTTACCTTAATACGTTAATCCCATTTATTATACAGTATTAATAATTGAAAATTCTGGAAAAAAAAAGAAAAAAAAAAGTATTTCATTGACCTAAAGCAGTACAAAACTAGTATTTCATGAAAAGACAGAAGAACCTATTTTCCCTCAAGGGACGCTCCAAACTAACACTGGATTCGGCATCTCATTTTAGACGCAACTTCAAAAGTCTCCGAAATTTAAGTCCTAAAAACGCATTTGGTGCGGTCGCCAGAAAATTTTTAAATCTATTGTTTATAAAACATAATTTTTAGTTGTATGTTGAGATGTTGAGGGAGAAGGTGAAGGGCTTTCACCGAAAATTTTTCAACGTTATAAGTACTACATAAGTACTAATAATACGCTTTTAGGTTACGCTAGGTGGCATTAATGGAAGCAAGAGCGCTGGAGGTTCTCAAATATTTGAAAAAAAAAAAAAAAAAGGGGGCTCTAAAACCACAATATCAAATTGGTTTTGGAGATTTAGGAGACCGAGATAGCGATTTAGGAGCCCTCCCTCCTAAAAACACAATTAAACGTTATATTTGGTAACGTTAGACCCAAGACACTGGGACTGGTTACATACTGAAAATTGTTGTAATCGGAATCCCAAAATCAACTTTTAGCTATTGCTTGGCCAAGTTGAAGGAAAATAGGTGGGTTAGCGACGATGCCCTTGGTTAAATTTTCAAAACTGAAAGCCTAAAAATGTAAGTTTGAGTTATCTTTGATGACATAGATAGGTGTGTGCAAATCAAAAATTCTCACCAGGAAATTTTACAAATCTGAGGCCCTAAATAAACACAATTTTAGTTTCACTCATAGTATCGTGGTTAAAAGAGTTTCAAAACGCGCGGAAGCAAAAAAAAAAAAAGAATCGTCAAAGAAGCTGCGTTTGCGCTATGTGCCTCACTGTCTAGAAATGTATTGGTTTTACGCACGTGTTTCCGTGTATACTCTGTTGATTATCAACGGGTGTACTCACAGCAATACACACAATCACGGACAACGAGAAAGAAAGAAAAGAAGAAGAATGAGTGCATGTGCGACTTTTCGTCACACAAAAAACAACAACATCACTTCCGTCAAACAAAAGTATTCCAACCAGAAATTCGAAGCCCCAGAGTAAAAGGTTCCTCTTTAAAAAGTACTGAAAATTACTACACATTCTACACTGCTAGAGGAAATTATGGAATCAAAATTTTTCAACTTTGTTTTCATCATAACTTGATTTCACTTAATATTTTTGCATTAAATGCATTTTGAGAAAATGAAATGGCAACAATTAATGACCAGATTAATTGTTTTACTATTTTCTTACATACATTGCATTAGTGAGAAGGGAAAAATATCGGAATTTCATAAGAAAGAATTTTAATTTTTCATTCATAATTCCTTTCTTACTACCAATAGGATGGAAAGGCTAACGTCCGATTTACCAGCGTAATCAGACGCATTTCTTTGTTTTCAGGGACACCTGGTTTTGCAGATGCGTTGTGAGCCTCTTAATGAAACGGACTCGCATTGAAATAGACGAAACACGGGCAATTTTTTCCATTCCCAAATTTTGATAGACCGTAACCATAGAGCAGGAATTAAAATGGAGGGAGCAAGTCGGCCTTGGCAAAAGCGGACCCAAGGACCCCAAGTCACGTGCCTTAAGAATGACGAATGGTTGGCACGTTTTACGTGAAATAAGCGAAAGAAACATGATTTTTTCCAAAACGTGCTTTGCTTTAAAATCTATCACGTGACTTGGGGTCTGGGTTTCATGAATGAAAGTCTTCACTCCCTTCATTTTATATCTTCTCAATGACCGTTATTATCGAAATATAAGGTATTTCGACTGTATAGACTCGTCTTAACTCGACGCTTGCCAAATCCACAGCAACCGTGGGGACGCAGTACATTGTTTGTCATTAATTTTGATAATGGGGTCGTTTCTAAAATTTTAAAAGTATTTTTTTCGGAAGGAGCATGTTCGAAAACATAGGATGTGACCATTTTTCGAAAAAAAATTTTAAGTTTAACATTTTTAAAAAATACTTAAATCGGTTCGCTTTCATTGTTTACATTTCTTGCCGATGACATCACAAATGATGAAATGCCATTCTGTGTTTCCATTGACAGAGCAAAATATTTAATTCGCATCTTTACTCACGTGCATTGGCAACGATATGGTTGATAGCAAGCGTAGAGCGCAATTTTAATTCGCTTCTTTATTACCATAACGTGGAAACGCGCTACAAAGATGCGCCAAAAAGCATCATTTGTGACGTCATCAAGACCACGCCTTGTTTGTAAAATCGAACATTTTAAAAAATGAATTAAAAAATAACTTGCGAAAATGAAAGAATTTTATGTGTCCATGTCATTTTAATTATTATCATTATTTATTTATTTATTTTATTTTTTTTTTTTTTTTTTGACTTATTCTATCAATTTCAGTGACTAAAAGTACTACTTTTGATTGAAGGAAACAACCCCATTAATGCAGTAATGCAACTGACAATTCTTAATTACAATATTATCTCCCTTTATGGCTTCAAATTGACTTATTCCATTACAATTTCGCTGTAATACAGGATTTTCCTTCCTTTGAGTTTATATTTTTGTCCAGGTTTCATGTAATAATAAAATTTTAAAGTAGAACATTTTCGAAATTACATTATTTCATTTACATTTTGAGCTATACTGAATTTAGGACGATTTTTTCAACTATTCATATTTATAGTATCAAAGTAAAACTAAATTCAGTGAAGTAAAGGCTAAAAAAAGTTAAAATCTTATTTGTTCCAGCGATGTACAAATACAAAACTTAGTTCTGACACCGCTTTCACTAACAATAGCTTAAACTTGAGAACAAAGATTTCTTAATCCATTAGTCGTATAAATTTGAAAATCAATTATGACGGAAAAAAACAGGGATTTATGGTAAAAGCATATCCCACGTCATTCTCTATTAATTAAGACACCGAACAATTAATTACTAGAGACTATTCGCATAGTTTAATTTATTATGCATCACGTTTTAAGCTGTTTTTATCAAAACTTGATGAGGATTATAATTCAGTTGTTCTTTAGTGAGAGACATAATGTAAACTATATACCAAAAAACAATTATTTGCTGCACAATATAGATGTTAAAAAAGTGAAAATATCCTAAAAATACAGAAAATAAAAGAATTGTGAGAATTTTAGTTGTTTTATTTTGACTTGAAAATATATATATCTTTTCCAAACTTCTAACTTTATCGGTACCTGAAGTTTTAACCTAAATTATGAAAATGAATGGGGTTGTTTCCTTCAGTCGAAAGTACTACTTTTAGTCACTGAAATTGATAGAAGAAGCAAAAAATAAATAAATAACATGGATCTAGAAAACGCTTTCATTTTCCCATTAGTTGTTTTTTATTTAATTTTTATGTATGCCCGATTTTGGAAATAAGGCGTGGTCTTTATGACATTACAAGTGATGTACTTTGGCGCGCTATTCCATTGCCGCGCAAAATGTTTACGCTTTGCTGTCAAGCGCGTTGCAAGGTTATGATAATTTGCACTGTGCGCTAATGGCATAAGTGAATGGCATTTCATCACTTGTGACGTCATGTGCAGAAGCGTAAAAAGTGAATTACAGTCTGCGCACCGAATATAATAATAGCCGGGTTGTCATTTAAGGCGATAAGCAGGGTCCAATTTCGAAATAGGCAAAGTGTTCAGCTGCCTAGGGTGACAAAGTTTCAGGGAGGCAAATTTTTCTTTAACAATATATTTTTGAAAGGTAATATTCTAGAAAGTGAAATTATTCTTTCATTTTCCATAGCGACATCCTTTTCTTGTAATTTAAAATTGTTTACTGTCACACTTCTTATGAAAGGGAAATATTTTTCAAGCATGGTGATTGATTAGTGCAAGATCATAAGTGTCAAGACGAAAAGCTGGAGTTGATTTACAAAAAGCTGGGGTTGATTGAAGAACAGCTGGCATTGAATGAAGAAAAGCTGGCGTTGATTGAAGAAAAGCACGTGTCAGTTCAATGCTTTCGGACAGAAGTCGCATCAAAATTGGAGTTTGACTAAGATTTTGAGTGACATACTCAAGTTTACTCAATTGTGGTTTCTTGGGTGATTGACGTTCATTTTCTTTTTTACATTTATTGTTCTCGGTCAAAATTGAAGTCTCGGAGGTAAACGAATTTCTCTTCTCTTCATTATGTTCTACAAGAAATATCGTTAATTTCTGCGCAATAGTTTCGCCGCTAGACAATTTTAAAGTAGGAATTTTTAACTATTCACACCGTGTACGTTATGGCTTCTTATATAATTTTTATGCATCAACATATTGTTGCAGTTCAGCAAGATCTTTGTACCTCAGAGCCAGAACGACGTACATCACATAATGGCTTATTAACAGGAGAGAGGGAAAACGTTTGTCTGGCGCATGCAAAGGGATAAGACGCGCACTCTTGTAACCCTGGCAAATAGTTTATTTTATTTATTTTTTTATTATTATTTTTTTTTTTTTTTTAAGAATTACTTTCACATGGCTCGATGCGGAACATTTACAACATACTTATAAACTTAAAACCGCAGTTTTTGGACTTACACTGGTCTGGCGCTTATGTTCAGATTTTAAAACGACATATTTATTAATACTAATAGTTTGAAGCTGAGACACCGAACATTCACCTCCTTCTTCCAAAACTAAATATTTTAAATCCTTCATTAACTATTTTTGTAAAAAGTAAAAACCATTGATGTTCGAAACTACACACAATCAAATAGAGAATTTTAAAAAAAATTTGGTAATTATTAAAATTAATTTAGTAGAATCAAAAGCATCGGACATAATACTTCTGTTTGGGACAAACCTGAACAGGCAGCACTGGAAAGGATGCGCAGATCCTAATCTAAGCATTACGACGCTATCAGGTCAGATTTGCCTCAACTATACTATTTTCAAGAGAATGACCCTTACCGACCGTTAAAAAAAATCGTGGTAAAGTGTTAAGAATGTCAAGTTCGGGCATTACGAAATTCAGATCTTTGTTTTGTCCATCAGAAATTCGTATCTACAGACAGCAGCAACAAGTAAAAGCATACATATCGACAGCACAACTGATTTATACACCCGAGCGTTTAGTAATGTTGAGTCCTTTTTCCGTGCCGCGTAAAATGATTTTTTAAAACAAATTGTTTAATTACAATGGGGTCGTTTCCTAAATTTTGAAAGTATGTTTTTCTGAAAGGGCATGCTTAAAAGCTTAGGATTTGACAATTTTTTTAAATAATTTGACAAAGTTAACTGTTTTTAAAAAAATATTTAAGTCAGTGCGCCGACTCAGTTTCATTTTCTACGCTTCTGCGCATGACATCAAAAATGATGAACTGCCATTCGCTGTTGCCATCCGCGCAAAGAGTAATATTTAATTCGCTTCTTCACTCACATGTATGGCAACGATATGGTTGATAACAAGCGTAGAGCGCAATATTAAATTTGCTTCTTGTTTATTATAACGTGGAATGGCGGTAGAGAGCAAGAGTAGGCGTTCAGTGCGCAAATGGAATACGCGCCTAAGTTCATCATTTGTGACGTAATAAAGACCACGCCTTGTTTCAAAAATCGGACATTTTAAAACATTAATTAAAAAATAATTGTTGAGAAAATGAAAGTATTTTCCGGGTCCATGTTTTTTTTTTTTTTTTTTTTTCTGCTCATTCTATTAACTTCAGTGACTAAAAATAGAACTTTTGACTGAAGGAAACCACCCCATTAGGAAAACATAATCATGCAAAGCGTAAATTTTTCCTCCATTTTTCACGAGAAATGGATTGTTTAATGACATCTTTTTAAAAAGTGAACCCTTCAGTAGTTTTAAATTTATGTTTTGCTAAAAACAAAACGCAATTCAAGTAAGATATGAACAAGACAAGTAAAATGCCAGATGGTTCACTGTTATAGCATAATATGGAACATTAATTAATTATTAGAAAAAATCTTTAAAACTCTTGATTCATTACTTACTCGTTCTGGGACGATTCTCTGTGGTTAGGAGAAATAAATTATTTATTCACAGACACTGCTTTTTCTTTTAAATTTATCTTCTTAGATGCAGATTTCCATTATTACTCATTATTTTGAAAACGTACCAGGTAACAAAAAAACTTCATGGCTTAGGTTTTTAATTACAGCAACGCAACCACTGATTTGAATAAAGGATTTTAATTTTCGTTTTTTTTTCTTTTCTTTTTTTTTTTTTTTTTAAGTTCATTACGGTAACGAACTGCGTAATTTCTAAGAACTTAAAATATTATCTTAGGGAAGGGAAAATAAATAAGTGCTCTTTCATGGGTGGAGTTTACTGATGATAAATTTTTCATTTAAAGGTTTCAACTTCTTTTTTCTGCTTCATTTTCTATGGTTTATCAAGATGATGAATTGGAAAAAATTTGGAAAATTTGTTTATATTTGTTATGTCTTTTGAGACGCTGTAAAAGTTGTGGTTTAGGGGGAACTTATTGTGCAGAACAAAAGGACTACATTTACTGCTGTAAACTACTTGCACCCTAAATTAACCAACTGATAAGATTGAAATTTGGTGGTATAACTGTATAATAATATGAATACAAATGAATTTTGTGCCCACAAACCATCATGAGATGTGGAAAAGTTACAGAACACCAAACATACTCCATACACCAAACATTACAATGGGCTACAATGATAAACTTCACGAGCCCGAAATGGCCCGCAGGCCGCAGGTTTACCACTACGGGGTAACAACACTCTCCATCAAGTCTGCTTTTAAACAATAACAATAGGCCCCTTAAGTCAGATTCGATGTCCCCATTTGATCTTCGGGCCGCAAATTGGTCAAAACCTGCTAAAAGCACCCACCCATTTATAAGTTGCACTGCAAACATATATATATATATATAAAATTCAGATTTACTATAACATTCGATTTCGAAACACTGTATATATATAAGTATTTCACTTTCAACAACAAGAAATAAACGAAAATAACTAAACTCATCATTGTGTTAACCATTTGGTAATATGAGTGCAGTATTTCTATCTCTACATTAAAAAAAAGTAAAGTCAAAGAAATTGTGAAAGGATGTCTGGGGCAGGCCTGCATCCAGAAGATCTCATAGCACCTACAGCTTTGAAGTTTTTTACAAAACTACTTCGAGCCCCGGCGATTTGCACCTGGGTTTTTTTTTTTTAATTTTAAACTCCGAATTAGTTTTTTGTAATAAATCTTTTAAATAAAAATTTCACAAATTGCCTAGTAAAAAGATGAAAGATTTCCCACATCCCATAACATTCGATGTCGTTCGAAAGATATTTCTTTTCTGCATCATATAAAGCTTGTACTAATTTTCTGAATTAATTAGAACAGCAGATACTGTCCAACCACGGATTGCATGGAATTTTCAAACATCCAGATAAGATGAATCTATCTGAATGAGAGGGAAAAGTAAAAATTTAATGCCGGTATTCCGCTCATTGGAATGAGACTCTGCTTCTGCAAAAGCTGGCATCGCTAAAAAATAATAGGTTCGTCCATTTCTGACTGTAAAACGGATGTTTGTCTTTCCATACAATCCGTGGTCAGACAGTATAAGGGTTTCTATTTTGTCGAAACGTCCTAGGCTCAACTCAATTCAAGTCCGAAATTAAAGAACAAAATATATCACTGGAGAGCACTAATTTTGAAGTGACTTTTCAAACGTACAAAACTGCCCCTTTTTGCAATGCTCGGGAGCCCCTTAGCTCTTATAAATCTGAAAGTTGTTAACAGCTTGAAATGCGGGAAAGGGGTGTTTTTTTGTTCCAAACGAACTCATAACGCGTTTTTAATCTGATTCCATGGGCGCTCATATATGGGGGTAAGTTGGAGCTCAATCCCCCTCCCCCCATAGAAATTGGAACTTCCTTGCTTTTAGTACTTTTTTCTTTGCAAAAATGTAAAAACATTTCTTCTCCAGTCATTAATGAATAAGTTATTAAATTTGTCAAATTTTAGTAACTCTAACCTGTACTGAAATCGGTTTCTATAGGGACAATATCCCGCTAAGCCATAAAGAAAATTTCTGAGCCCCCTGCACCTTAAAATTTTGCCTATGGGCGTCCATGTTTGATTATTTCTAATTGTAGGCATTAAAATCTTTGTGATTCACGTGGGTGTAACGTGACCATCATCAAGGTTACGTCACAGTCTGGCTCAAATTAGGGGTCAAAAGAAAAAAAAAGAGAGAGAGAAATGGAAAAAATTCTATTTCTGGGTATTGTTTTGCCATTTGTGATGATTTTCTCATTACTTCTATACACTGAAAAGGAAAGGTTTTACACAATGTATCGAAAAAAGGAAAAAGAAGAAAGTTCAGAATCAAAGGATTTAGTTAATAGCTTACCAATGCATTCATTCACAAACATTTATTGTTCCACTTACACGTTATATTTTCCTCATAAACTATTTAAGGGGTTTTTTTTAAATAAAAAAAAGCATTCTGCAATCAGGCAAAATGATTCTTCAAAAGTAAAACTTGGATTAATGAAAGCATAAAATCCATTCTTAACTACTTCACTCGAATTGTTATCAACTTAGCATTCTTAACGATTCTGTTACCAGAATGTTTTATCGCAAATGAGGCTCATTAAAGGAAATGATGTCGCATAATCTACCCTATTAAAATCTTTCAGCTACTTTAAGTTTTTTTAACCTCGTATCGAACTTTTTTTTTTCGAAGAAGGATCGTTTTGTTCATTCATTTAAAAAGCAAACTCGTTACAAGTGCGAATTTTTAATTTCAACCCTCGTCTCAAAAATAGGTGGGTTATAAGTTTAACGCGGGTACCTGCAGGTGTGTGTATTTGTTTTAGGCATTGTAAGTATTAAACATATGAACTGATTTTGATTTTTTTTTTTTTTTTTGCTTGAAAGGCGACTTAAATGAGAGTGTTATATTAGACAGTTTCATTTTTTTCGCCCACAGCCTGCGGGCCATGTAAAGCCCGTGAATCTGATCCAGTGTAGCTCGTTGTCAAGCATGAAAGTCGTATTGAGCGAGAACATTTTCAGCCGCAGGTGTCCAACATACGGGTTGCAGGCCACATGACTGCTACGAAACTGCTCCATGTGGCCCGTTGCTTTGTTCAATATTTTGAATCGTAAACTATGCTCTGCACCCTTCTAAACCAAACTATTTTCTTCACTGTAAAGAGTGATTGTTGCAATTTGGAGCCAAACAGTGAGAATTTGGCTTTTAAAAAACACGTGGAAACTATACATTAATAAAATATCCCAGATCCTCATAATTTGTGTCTTGGAAGCTGAAAATGTGCAAAGGTTAGTTTCAGAGGCATGTCAACACCTCTTTCGACTGTCCTCTAAATCGGAGATGGTTGGATGGAGAACCCCAGATCACGTAACATGGAATGAATCTCTGATGTATTGCTTTTGCAGCAATTTTACGCACCTTTGCTACCTGTTTCCTACCAAAGCCAGCAGGACTCAGCTTAAGGTATCGACTGCGTTCGAAGATATTTTTCCGAAAAATGCGTAGGACACATGTTTAAATGTTATATTTTAACTACATATGTTTCAAAACTGTGAAAAAATGTAAAAACAAGCTTTCGAAATATTATTTTAAGAAAAAAATGGTCAAATTTGAAAAATAACGAAAAAACGTGCCTTACGCTAACAGCTATCAACAAATTTTGGTTCTAATCTCACATAAATCTTTGTAGTAATACATTTGTATGACGCTCATATGCGTTTTGCTACAAAAGATTTTTAAATTTTTAAAAACGTTCTGAAATATAGCAGAACAAAGTTCCTATACAGATATTTTTTCGTAAACAAAAGCTTTTGTTTAAACTTATCCACATGAAAGTATTACTTAATTATGAAATTCAGCTTAGCTTTTAGAGGAAAACAAAAAGCATATTACAGAGAACTATCTCAGAAAACTTCACATCAATACTTGAATAACTTTTTGAGATTTCATTGTTACAGAAGACAGCTTTCTTCAAAAATATCATTCTTCAGAAAATGCATTTAAATGTAACTTCCGGTATGGAGTTTAGTATACGACTCTGAAGTGATACAGCCATAACTTCAGTTGTAATTCACGTAGAGTGAAAACTAAGACGGTTTGGGAAAGCTAATAAATTAGACTACAAAATGAAATCATAAAAAAACGAATCTTTCTTCGAGAATGTAGATTTTAACGCAACTGGATACCTTAAATAATAGCGAACCTTCCTTTCCTGCTGTGACATCCTTACACAGAAATATTTTCGGCTTTATACTATGACGTTGGTCTGGCACTCATAGGTTCTTGGATTATAAAAAAGCACCAAATTTAAAGACTAGGCGATAAATTAAAGGTACCGATTTCTCGCCGACGATTTCAACGTCTACATGTGGTAGGATATCCATCTGCAAAGCGCGTGAAATATGTCTTCCATCATTCACTTTAATTAAATTTGGCACCTTTTCTTGAAATTTCGGCAGACTTTATGATATCGTACGTATTTCTATAACGAGGGCACGAGGACAAATTATTTATGCGTTTAAAAACATGTTTTACTATGCTGTTTTAATTGTTACAAATTTAGATCTCCCCCCCCCCCCAGTATTATACTGTCGTACGGCTTCCTAGTTAGCTGTGATATCATTTAATTCGCGGTGTACCCCCTCCCTCAATTTTTAGTTTAATATTAGCTCATCAGCTATTGTTTAAATTTGCACTTTTAATATTAGTTCTTATTTCAACAAACTTTCACTTTAAAAATTGTTTACTAAATTCATCTTTTGCAAGATGAATAAACAAAAGGACTTATTTTGTACGAAGAAGGAGAAAATTTGCCCAGAAAACAGGAGATAAAGCACTAATCCTCAACAACTTAGTCAATACATGAATATAGCAAGATAAATTGAGCTACTTTGTATTCACTTTTCGAGTTTGAGACATTATATTCTTTGCCAACAATGTTAAGACATTTTGTAGTCACTGTAAACTGAATAAGCAAATAAAATTAAGAAGTAAAATTTTCGATATTGACTCAAATGGGGATGCAAATTATTAAAAAAGAACCCCAGCTAATTTCACTGAAATAGCTTCAAAATGTAAGATATGAATTAATTATTTGTTTGTTCAATTAATTGAATAAATGAATGCATTAAGTAATAAAAATAAAATAAATTCGAAAACTAAGTTAAATAAATATTTTAAATCAATTATGAATTACATATGCAAACAAATAGGAATAAAGATGACACAAATGTTGTGAAGAGATTTAAGTTAGTAGTGATTTAATGAAATATTTGAAGCACTAAACTTTAAATATAATGTAACAATTACTTAAGAAGAGCATTTTAAACACATGCGTGTAGGTAAGAGAAGATTATTCTCTTGGACATTTAGATAAGAGAATAAAATACGTTTCAAAAAATTTTACGTTCAAACTTTTCTTCATAATTTCAAGACCCACATTAGCGTTGAACTTTCTCCAAGTCAGATTTTTTACACAACAAGACGGTACACATCAAACCACTTCACTGAGTTTAGTTAAATATGAACCCTTAAAGTGAGGTAGTGTTTCATTCCTTAGATGAATTTTAATTCTAAAATATTGTTATTTATATTTATTAGATTTCTCTCTGTGTTTACATACTTTCTCTTTTTCCCAACCAAATAGAAAGTGACCGAGTACCACAGAGTAAGTTAGTGTTGAATGAAAAAAATATTTTTGCCACGTAAATTTTGATCAACTCCACTTCATCAAAAGAGAAAATCCATTTTCCCATTGTAAATTTTGAGTGTAAAAAGCATTTTCTTGCATTTATTGCTATTTTATATTCAAATCAATGATTTTTCTTCAAAATACCGTAGGCAAGCTGTAGGTGTAACCAGGAGTCGGATTCGGGCTCTTTTTGGGGAAAAGGAGTCGAAGTAGGTCATTTTCACTCGAAGTCTGCACTCTGCCAACTCTTGCGGAATCGGACTGATTTTGGGGTAAAGGAGTCGGAGTCGAAGATTTAACGTTCCAAGAGTCGAAGACGGTCTGAGGAAACGAGTCCATTACTTAAAATAGGTAAGGAAGGAAGAAAGGACACGAGCCACATTTTGGAGTTAAGCAACATTTTGGCGATATGAAAAAAATATTACTGCTAGTATATTTTTTTGTGTGATTTTTTGACCTGAAAGATTTAAGTTGCGGCAATAACTGCTTTGATTTGGCGGAAAAGTAAAAATGATAAGCCTTGCATTCTTTATTGCAACCCTACTCGAGCCAATTTTCAATTAAAATTAATTATCGAGGGCGTTGTCCTCTCTGACTAATGGCTGCTGAAAGAAGTAAAACCAAGACCCACCCACTTACGTAGGATGTGACACCAGTCCGATGAGACAACTGCCTTCACAGCACAAAATTAAAATGTTTTATCTCTTTGGCTATTTTCTTAAATTCCAAGGTGACGTATTCAATCCATAGAAACAATGACGCACTTGCAAATTCCCTTCCAACTTTTCTCTCCATATCGCCCCTTCACGAAAACTGACAATTCTGAAGCGTGGCGCAGCAAAAACGCAACTTTTCTAGGTCGGACTATATGGGAGTTGGTCATTTTCTCTTCGGATCCCGCAGACCTGATCATAGGTGCAACGCGACTAACCATGTCCGAACTAAGAGGGCAGCAAGGATGTCCAACTAGGAGAGGTCATAGCAAAAGTTGCAGCATTTGTTTTATTTTTTTAAGGGTGGGGGGTGCTTTTAGGGGTATTTTCCTGTTTTAGAGAGTGGCTCTCCCTTTTATGGAGGTGGTAATGTGGCATTTGAAGGGGATAGGCACTCATGTTGTATTTAGCACAGTGGGGTTTAACTGGCTAAAGAGTAATTCACCTTCAGTTAAGTTTTTTGAATTTTTGTGATGAAACCCTCTTTGAAAAGTATCTCATCATTCATTCATTCATTTATTCTCCATTGTATCCCGATAATAAAAGGTTGCAAAACATTTCAGCAACATTTTTTTTTAAAGAAAGTTTAAAAACACAAACAAAGTTTAGAATATGGCGAGATCTAACAACTTCCAGAATTTCACATTTGTGTGGAATATTCATAAAAGTCATTCACTTTAAAATCAAATGGATTGCAAAAAATTTCAAAACGCTGTCGTAAAAGTGTGTCCAAGAGTAAAATATAGTACATTGCTATGAGTCCTAAACCAAGAAGAACAGAATAGAATGTACAAATCTTTTTTTTTTTTTTTAACTTAATCCTATTTGAGCTTTGAATCTTCAAAGAGAATTTCAAATGAGTCTGGTTTAAATTTCTGTATTTTCTCTAGCTACTTCGCAAAATCTTTTATTCGTAAGAGTAAATGTCATTTCTTTCGACAAAACTAAAGAACATATCGTAGTCCGACAACAAAAGTGAGACAGCTAAAAAATTCGGGTAAAACATACGAATTTCGGATTTTCTCCATCAATTTGCCACAAAGCTCGCTTAAAAAACCGGTGCATTGTGGCGTATATCATCAATACTAACAGATCATTAACATTTCCTAATGTATAAAAGAACTAGGGGCTCCGCCCCCTGCTAGTTTCACTCGCCAACCCGGGAGAAGAACGGCTTCCCCTGATCGTCCTGCATCCAACGGTAAGGTACAAGTATTGACTTGGTAGACATAGCCAATCCGGTTGTGATAGGGCTCAGACACACACAAAGACAGACGAGCTCAGAGTTTAATAGTATAGATATTTTGAACTTTATGTAGTATATACCATTGATTTATTTGTACAGTAAACTAAATAATATCTAAAATTAAAATTATTTCAAGAACTATTTGTGCGATTGTATTATTATTCAGTATTTAACACTTTTTAGTAGCCGGTTTTACAAGATTTTGTGACAAACATGTTTGTCAAATAGCCAGTCATCGTTTCAGCTTCAGTAACGGAACTTTTTTTCTGCTTCATAAGTCTTGAATTCTATGCGTAAAGCGCTGTTTGTGATAAAACATCAGTCAGTTTTTAAAAATGAAATTTTGAACATTCAAATTTTTTTGAAGCTACGTATTTTTTTTTTTTTTTTTTTTTGTGGGACGTTGACGGCCGTAGTAAACTGATTAATGCTTCACGATGCGTTCTTGAAGTTTTTGTAGGGTTTTGGGCATCGGTGATTGATGAACTGTTTTTGATCTAACCACATGAAAACAAAATCACATGGCGCGAACTGGATTACAAATTAGACGTTTGATCGTGTAACAAAAGGATCACACGTCGAATATTTGTAACTGAAATAAAGCTTGGCATGTTTCTCTTTAGATAAATGCATCACTCATCTTAACATGTGCTGTAGTTACTAAAAAAAGATTTTTTGAAATCGAGTAAATAATTTTTGCTCACCCTGTATATTGGTCAGGTGATAGTGATATAAGTCAGTTTCCACGCCGATGATCACACCGAAAGTCAAAATTTTGTACCAAGTTCTAGTTTATAAGTCTTTGCATGTAAATTTGACTTCTTACAGTAAACCCCGTTGTAAATGTAAAATGACAGAAATGCAAGTCATTCAAACTTATGGTGTAATTATTCAGAAATATACCTACTTGCAGTGCTGGCCAAATTATTAGACTAAGACTGATTTAAAAGCAAATTCTTTATTGATTACATAACTATAGACACATTAACGAACAGAGAAATATTTATCTAATATTTAGTATGCATTCTCTTGTTATTGATGAGCATTTTAAGTCTTTTTGGCATACTTTTCACAAGGTTTACACCATTTCTTAACACTATTTAAAAATTTAAGTAAAAAATTGTTTATACTCACTATTATATATACTCACTAATTACCTAAAACTAACTTTAAACATAACGGAACACACTAATAAAAAGAACTAGTGAACTGTTTAAGCTGATTGAGGTTATGTTCCTGTTAAGTAGATAAACAAAGAACATAAACAAAGCAGACAGTGCTGCCACTACAAACATTAAATTATGCTAAAATAACGTAATCAGTGTACAGTATGTACTGTACTTTAACAGTAAAATAAATAGTATTTTAGTACAAATAGTGTACAAAAAAAAACTCTTTAGTCCAATAATTTGGCCAGCACTGTACAATGTTTGCAAAATATGATTAAAACCAATTTTAAAACGATTTTTAAAAAATCGTCAAAATTCAGTCCACTTAACCTTATTTTCTCCTACTTAGTTTACACATTAGAATTTCATAAGATCATCACAATACATAATTTTCTCTTTATAATCTTTCTGGCATGTCTCCCCGAGACTTCCCTTACTCAACTTTAATTAATTAAGCTCCTGAAACGGGAAAGTGCGCTCAAAATAATTAATAACTCGCCTACTTTTTTGAAGGGATAAAGACGCCGAACTGCTAATTACCACAACCATTTATCACTAACATAAGCTTGCTAAGCATGTGTCTCTTGCCTTGCGTGTTTCTCTGCGTTAAATTATTCAGAGGTTAGCAGAACGAAATGTATGAGTCTCTTATCGCTCTGGGACTCCAAATCCGATTATTTCGCTAATACGTGCCACACTATTTTTGTTTGTAATTTGTTTCCGTAATTTGTGATAACTCTAATAGAGTTTGCGATTTCTGGAAATGTCCGAGTAGGCCATAAACGAAAACCTTTTAAAGATACTTTCTTTTTGACATAAGACTACATTCATTTTGATGGTGTTTGGTGAGTTGTTTAGTTTCTAAATTAGCAAAAAGAGAAAAATATCTTCAGTTACTTTCTTATTTATCTAATATGCAGAAGAAATTTTCGATTCGTGAAATGTATCACATTCCGACGGATTTACAAGTTTTGCAGCTGAAGCTATTTTAGAAAGTTTTTGAAAATATCTGTTTGCATACCGTGGTCTCAGAATTATAAGGACAGCGGAAAACTGCACAGAAAAAAAGTTATTTCTGGAATAATTCAGTGAAATTTTTACACAAAGTGCCTTTTTATGCTAAAAACCTTTGTGGAAAGCAGGATGTTTGAAAATGTAAAATATGAATGTTTTGCCGAGATTAATAAAAAAAAATATCACCGTTAAAGCTGGACAAAATTATAAGAACAACCTCTCAACATTTTGCCCTGAAAAACCCTACTAATCAATAATTTCCCCCTTTTTTTCAATCACTTTCATCAGTATTGATGTCATGGAAGTTGAAGAACGTTCTTGAAAAATTTTTGTCCTGGTTCTTTGAATGGAGAAAATAAGTTGTTGCTTGTTTCGACATTGAATACCATTTTTTCATACTTCGGGTGCCAAAGTGCCTCTCCAAAAGTTGCCATTAAATTTAGATCAAGCTTTTTTGTGGAGCCAGTACAGCAATTTCACGGAATAAGCATTAAACAATGGTTTTGAAGTTAAAGAAGCATGCAATTAGGCATTATCCTGTGTAAACAAATTGTTTAAAATAGTCATTCACGGTGCTTTGGGTTTAAAAAAAAATTGTTTAGTACATCGACAATTGTTTAGTACTCTTGGAATTCATTCTTCATGCACAAAAAACATTGGTATAGTTTCCGTTCGTGGCGAAACTTCCACAGACCATTACTGAGCCGTCTCCAAATATATACGCGTTGAGATTTACACAAGTCAAAATGCGTGCACCATAAATCAATGCATTCTAAGGTTTAAAAATAACATTCTGTAATAAGAAAAAGCTCGGAAAAGTGACTTCGACTTTAAGCCGACGTTTTAAAAATGAAAGGAAATACTTCTACGTTAAGCTGAAAAATAACGCTATTCTTTCTAAATTTAGAAAAAAACTTTGCGTCACTTTTAATCTACCGAATCATTCATAGCTTGTATTTAGCCAGATTTAAAATGAATCATGATTCTGATGCGTATTTTTGAAAAGAACTTTTCGTTATGCTTTTAACGGGGAATAACATCATTAGTTGCATTAGATTAACCATTGCTTTGCTAGAAGACATTTCGTAAATATTCACATCCATCATTCAGAGTAATGTTCTTGTGCTTTATATTAACAGTAAAATGCAAAAATTCGAAACGTCAAACAAAATTTCGAATCTAAATCGATCATTTTGGCATAGAAAGTATTCCGAAATTATTCATTTTAGGAAAATATGTTTGCATTTTTTTTTTTTGACAAATCACGTGGAAGTATTTCAATGTTTGGAACACAACTTACAAAATACATACATCTAAGATGAAATTTTTTCAATAATAAAGTGTAATTGTACATTTTATGTACTTATTGGTATTCCGAAGTACACTAGCCTCAAAAAGTTAAGGTATAACATGTTTTTCGAAGCTCATCATTAAAAAAATGGCAGTAACAATAAAATGCATAGTTTGCATGACTGATAATAAGGAACTTTAAAACCATTTATAAAAAAACGAGAGCTGCCACTTTTATTTTGTAGAAAAGAACATATTTTTATGAGAGGAAAAAGAATGCAAGTATGAAGGTTTCGTACTTTTGTGTGTAAGTTGTGTTGATTTTGGGTTTTTTGTCACCGAAGAGCCAACTGTTGTTGGCACTTCAATGACAATAGTTAATAGAGTTTAGAAAATGTCTCAGATACGTCGTTTTCCCGATTCGTTAAGGAGGCGAGCAGTTGGATGGATGGAAATGGGATTGTCTCACGCTGATGCTGCTAGACGTCTCAATGTGTCTCGTAGTGTTGTTAAGCGACTTTGGAACTAATACCAATCAGAAGATTCTGTGCCCAAAAGACCTGTTCCAGGCCAACCACGAGCTACAACACCTGTAGAGGACCGTTTTCAAGTTCTCTTGCCCCGAAGGAGAAAAAACACGCCGCAGCCCGTTGCAGACCATTTTGTAGCATCAGGAAGAAGAATCTGTACTACTGCGGTGCGAAAGCTTCTTCGCAATACAGGTCTTATGCAAGACTCCCAGTTGTGAGTGTTCCGCTCAACGGACCACAGCGAAGGATCCGCTTATGATGGGCAAGAGAAAATGTTTGCTGGACCCAGCAGCAATGGGCTTCTGTGCTGTTCACAGACGAGTCCAGATTTACATTGGAGAGTGATTCAGGACGCCTACTGGTATGGAGAAAACATCGCACTAGATACCATCAATCCATAACGCCGAGAACAAATTATCATTTTTACAAAACTGCGTCTAAATAATTACGAGGTGAGAGAGCATTTCCATAACAAACACACTACCACCCCTGAAAACTAAAAAATGCGTCCATTTTCGCCTTTAAACCGGATTAAACCGGATGTTTGCCTTTCTATATCATCGGTGGTCAGACTGGATGTATACCAGCTACCAATTAGGATTGGAAATATGTGTTACAACAAAGGGTTCCGGGGGGGGGGGAATTTGAGACAAAAACATAAAACATAACTTCAGATACAGTCTGAAAAGCAACATGGTTCTTGAAAATATAAATTAGCTAAACAGTTATAAGCTGCATGCAATATACCAGACAGCCCGGCAGTAAGGTACCGCCTCTAAGCCTGAGACTGCAGTTTCATTCTAATTAGAACTCCTCAGTCAGGAATAGTGAATAACCGAGCTGGGGCAGATGTTATCTCATTGAAGCTGAGAGTGCCAACTAACTGGTAGATAAAGTGAATTTATCTGACCAGCAAGTGTCCGCAGCATGGTGCAGTTTCAGGTTGTGATAACCAGGAGTCTGGTATATTGCTAGTAGTTCTGACTTAGCCCTGGCTTAGGGGCGGTAACGTACTGCTAAAAAGTTCTAAGCTTTCAATACCATTCAAATCGGTTTTTCAGTATCAGTTAATTGTTTGAGTTTTCATGTTTTGACAATATTCGCTTTGAACAGCGACTGAGTATGAAAGAAAAGGAGTTGAAAAAACGACAATTCTGTAGCCCGCTTTTTTTTTCCTGACGTCAAAGCGGGGTCATGAAGTTGGCCTGCGCTGAACAGAGTGTATCGAAATTCCCTTCAGGGTTTGAAAGGCTTTTTAAAACAAACATATGACCAACATATCAACAACGTTTACTTTACTGGAGAAAGAAGCTCTGCCAGTCTTGTTTTACAAATGTTCAATGTGTAATAATTTCGTGGTGCGGCAGAAGTCAAAAATCTAATGGGGTTGTTTCCTTCAGTCAAAAGTACAGTGAAACCTGTAAAGTTGACCACCCTTGTAAGTTGACCACCTGTCTATGTTGACCGCTTTTGTCAGGAACGGAATTAGTCCCATCTCATATAGTGAAGGAAAACCTCTGTAACTTGACCACCTCTCTATCTTGACCACCTGTCTATCTTGACCACTAATGTTCATCAAATTTGGTTTGGAGTAGTGTAAAAAACCCTTTGCAAGTTGACCACTTGTTTTTTTTTTTTTAAATCTTTCTTCGGCAAATTATTTTATTTTATTATTTATTTATTAATTATTATTATTATTATTATTTTCATAGCTTTCCAAGAATGTTTTTAATGCTTTGATGACAGAACAGCATTTTACTAACTAAACAGCAGATAAAGCTTAATGCTGCTCTTTATTCTCCAAACTTGTTTTTCATTTTTTGTTTTATTTGAGATAGCTTTTTGTACTTTGTTTAATGAAAATAGGTGTCAGTAGAAAAGTTTAAAGTTTTTCCTTTCAGTTGCAATATGTTGTGACAACACATTAATTGTGCTAAAAAGAGCAGGCCCGGATCTATACATTTTGATTCCCCTGCAACAAAATATGTAGAGCCCCTCCCTAGTGGCTGCAGTGTCTATTAGTGAAGTGAATAAGTCTTAGTGCTAGTTTTTTTTCTATTTTTTCTTCAATTTCTAGGGCCTTTAACCCCGATAAGAACGCGGGCCTCTCGCACTGCGGGTATGCAGATCTGGGCTTGCTAATGTTTAAAGTTACGTGTTTCTGGTGCAAGGGATTAAGAGATAGGACATTTTGGTTTTGCATTTATGAACTGGGAGAGTCGAGCTTGTTGCTCTTTGTGCTATAAGTTTACATAAAAAGGCTTCAAAAAGAAAGTTAGCTGAACTTGAGATTAATAAAAAGTATAAAATATTAAAATTAACTGAAAATGGAAAAAAACCGAGAATATTAGCTGGCATATATGGAATTTCTAAAACTAAAGTGTCTAATATAGTTAAAAACAAGGAAAAACCAACGAAATTATTTGAACAGTATTTTTAATTAATGTTTCACTTTCAATCATGTTAAACAATGAAAGTGAGTTTAACAGAAAGAGTAAGGGTGAATTCCTCAAGAAATGAATACATGGTGCAAGAAATAACAAAAAAAAAAAAAAAAAAAAAATACCGCCCTTTATAAGTTGACCACCTGTCTAAGTTGACCGCCAAAGTACTGCACCATGAGTGGTCAACTTACACAGGTTTCACTGTAGTACTTTTTGTCACTGAAATTGATAGAATATGCAGAAATAATAACATGGGCCTAGAAAATACTTTTATTTTCCCAACAGTTCTTTTTTTATTAATTTTTTAAAATGTCCGATTCTTCAAACAAGGCGTGGTCTTTAAGACGTCACAAATGATGCACTATGGCGCATCTTTCTACCGCGTTTCCACGTTATGATAATCAAGAAGCGAATTACAATTGCGCTCTACGCTTGCTATCAACCATATCGTTGCCAATACACGTGAGTAAAGATGCGAATTAAATATTTTGGACCGTGCATGGCAACATTGAATGGCATTTCATCATTTGTGATGTCATCGGCAGAAGCGTTAAACGATGAAAGCGCACCGATTTAAGTAATTTTTTAAAAATATTAAACTTAAAGAAATTATTTAAAAAATGGTCAGATTCTATGTTTTTAAGCATGGTCTTTCAGAAAAAAATACTTTTAAAATTTTGGAAACGATCCCATTCTTTTTTTTCTTGTCTGTAACATGTCAGATAAGTGAAAAGATTGGTAAAAGGCGAAGCAAGCCCATACTCTTTAGTAAAATGACAAAAAATGAGATCTCAGTTTTATTCTAATTTTAGGACTAACTTTGAAGCAGGTTACTCATTCAATTTAAATAGTTTAAATAATTATCATTTATTAGTTTTGGATAACTACACAGTACTTGAGGAGTTTCCCTTCTGTTTATGCCAGTTGATGAAACAATCCTATTAAAGTGAACGTGGGGTTCTGAAGTGTAGATAAAACGTGGCGCAATGTTACCGTGAATGACTGGAATTAATTTTAATTGCTTAAGAAAGCACGCTTAGTTTCGGTTTTGATGAAAAATTCCTTACACAATTTAATGCAACTTTGGCAAAATACACGCTAAAGTGAGGATAATATTCAAAAGCAGAATCTAGTAAGAAGATTCAGTCCCCAAAAAAATACTTTTAACTAAATCAAGCTCCAGTTCATTCAGCAACAAACGACTTGTATACTTAGAAAGTTAATGCGACGGAATTTTGACGTGTCTTCTAACTAAGCATCGCGAGCACGAAAAACTTTTCTGGGGATTACACAAAGACATTTTTCAGACTTAATAAGATTATCTATTTTACTCAGATATTTCAAAGCTTTTGAAGCGGAAATTATCAGATGGAAAAATTGCACCAACTTAAATATTGGATTAAAGTGCTAGTTTGTCCCTGACATGAATAATTTACTTTAGTTTTACAGATAAGCTGCATTTTTCCGATAACTAATGTGAAATAACATTTATTGAACCTTTACTGCTTACAGTGCTCAAAGCTTCAAAATATATAGTTATTTTATGAATTTAAATTAAGTTACTGCGACTGCTAAATTGCATCAAAAGTATTACAGCAACAGCATATGCATTTAATGTCAAATAATATGTGTATCAGTTTTTAGCAGACATTTTTGGATTACGTGCGAACATTCAGGTTATTTAGGGTGATGTGGAGCGAAGTAAAATGGTGAAATATGTACTCTGCTTTTATCTCCACCCATCTGGTAATATTTTAACTATATATTTTTGTACTATTATCTTTGAAAAATGTTTATTTTCATTCTTAACAGCATATTTTACGTTATTTTAAACATTTCTGCTGTGTCAAAAATATAATTTTCATCAAATGAACCTGACAGACATGTTGTTGTTTTTATTATTATTTTTCAAATAATTCTAAAATGTTTTGAATGCCCTCGGCAAAATTAAATCCCTGGTTTAGTTTAGCAACGAATTGAGCTCAGGTGTCTCCATCTGGTGGGAAGTTGGGTGTCAAAATTATCTGCGAAATTTACGTCTGCGCCTTTATGGTGGCATATGAAAGACTGGATGTCGTATCAGGGGATGGTACTGGGTCCGTAAAAGGCTTAATTGCCTAACGCGGTCCCACTAAAAAAGTAAAATTGCATGACTTAATCACATATATTGGATAAACGAATCAATCAATAATTTATAAATGTCGGAACTAGCTGTTAATTAATATTTTGTTCAAATAATGTGGAACTCTATGCATAATAACGAGGGAGGAGAAAAAAACAGAGTTAGCGCTGCCCATACAAAAAGAAGTCAATCTTGATACATAAGCAAATTTCGTTTGGTCCCATTGCATAGAGAAAAATGTTTGTGCTTAAAAAAGTGCTAAGAACTTTAATTCTTTAAATAGTTTCTGATGAGTTTATTTATTTATTGATTGATTTATTGATTTTTATTTTTTATTTTATTTCATTTTATTTTTATTTATTTATTTATTTATTTATTTATTTTGACTAGACTTTGAAAATTTTTCTCTATTGAAATATTTTTAGCTACGCCTGGTTATTTCATTGTGATCACTCAAACTTAGAAATGTTGCCATCTTGCTTTGGAAATAAATACGAGATAAAACTTGAGTTACTATTCAACCAATCAACTTAAAACTTGAAACAAAATGAATAAAGAACACAAAAGCACTTATCTTCAAAAAGTAAGGAATTTCATTCTTGTGTTAAATCCGCTTCACTGCTGAACATACAAAAGAATCGAGTGCTTTCAAGGTTCATCGAAATCACTTCAAACATGGTTACTATGCAGAGATAATCGTAATGGTACTTGATTGGGAATAATTACAGGAAAAAAAATTAACTCAAAGCTTATTTTTCCGGTTAAGATTTATTTTATTTCTAGAAGCTGCTGAGAAAGATAGCGATTTTTTTTCCGAAGCTATGAAAATCGATTATTTATAAGAAGTTTTTTAAAATAAAGCCTGAAGCAATAGTTGTGCTTCCTTTCATGTGAATTGCATGAAATGGCTGATATTGGGAATCCTAAGATATTATTTCTTCTTTGGATAACATTACTGTTTTTATAACACTTTGAATTTATGAAATATAAATAATAATAATAAGGATTGCTTCTAACTTATGATTGGCTAACGTGCTGTTTTTAAAAACGACGTTGGTTATCTTTCATAATGTCTAGTTAGTATTTAGAGGAAAACAGAAAAAAGTTATTTGGGTCCTAGCTAACTCATCTGCCATTTTGTTTGAAATTAGTTAGTTTTCAGACGTTGTCGTATTTGTATCAAAAAAAAAAAAAAAAAAAACGGACAAAATTATTTGATGCGTTTTTCTCATAAAATGCACTGGAATATGCTACTTGATCCCAATAAGGTGTTTGTTTGAAAAAAAAAAAAAAAGTTTTTAGAAAAATGTTATCGTTTTCCCTTTTTAAACACTTATTGTAATTAAATGATCGCTTATCCAGGATTTATTACAGCTTGATTGCGTCTTTCGATCATCATATTTACTAATACTAGTGAAAACGACTTTGTTTCTCATAGCTGCTTGGGTGTACTACCAGTGCTCATGTAGGGGTTGGAATTTCTTAAGTGTCTGTAGTATGCATCTGTTATAATACACTAGTGAAAATTATCGTGAAAATGTGATCAGTAATCCTGCGAAGGCTTTTTGCAGGTTACCAGGTGCCTTCTCTAAAAACTGAACATTTCATTGGATTGCTTGAGAGGTAACTTCAGCTCCATGCATCAAACATTTTTTCCATACCTATAGGCATATACGTATTGTGCAAACGATTCAGAAACGTTCCTAGAAAATAATGGGCAGCTGATGGGTTTAATTTCTGCCAGTAACATATCGTGCAAAAACCAGGAACGTTTTCCGATAAAAATCAGTAACCTTCCTGAAATCATCCTTTAATATTTCTAAATAATACAGAAATATCTCCGGTTAAAGCCAGTCATGTTTTAGGAACCTTCAGATACAACTCAAATTGGGTGTAAGTAGTAGCTTGGCGTCTTCCTGACTTGCCAAGATAGCTCCATTGCAACTAGAGCCGACTCTCAGAAAGAATTACAAGTACCAAGCATATCTCCTGCTTGCAATTCTTGCAAAGCTGCGGAATCCAAAGACTTATTCGTTCTCTTTGGGAGCTGAGCCAATCTGGATGAGCCATAATCGCTCTTCTACCGATCCACTTAATACACTCAGTCTTTAAACTGGTAGCGAAAAATATTTTTTTCAACAGTGAGAAGTCACGCAACTTGGAGTAATCCAGGACACCTCTTGACAAAGAAACTTAATTTTCGCAGCATATTGGAGAAAACCTGTTAAAACCTCGAAACGTTCCACGGAAATTATCAGTTACGGAATTATTTTACAGTGTAAAATGATATCTACACTCGTATGTATCGGTAAAATCTAGCAGAGGAAGGAATAGTACTTTGTTATTTTGTTCCCTTCTCCATTCATAATTACAACTAGTCTTAAAGGAATAAGTGAGGTCTGATGTTTGCATAGTTTTAAAAATTTTGTTTATACTGTGTCTGATGAAATCCATCATACCCCTATTTTTATACCAGTACCATATTTTGCTTTTCTTCCTCTGAAGACGTTTCTACAACCTGTACTTTTTATATTTATACAGTCGCAACTCATTGTGGTCAAGCAGTGCTTGAACTTGAATTTCTGAGAAAGTATCTGTTACTCGTACTGAGTCTTCATCCGGGTAACATCCCTTCTAAACATTTTCTGCAATGGAACATCAATGGGTAAATGCTTTGTACCTCCCACTGTCTTCTAGGGAAGTCTCTGTCTGCAAAGATTGCGAGAGCCTCTTGAGGTGTTTGTTTCACAGCAACAGTTAGATTGTTAAAGAAAATAACATTTCTTTCGAAATTTAGCTGTTCCAGTTGGTAAAGAACTTAGTTCTATTATTATTTTCGATTAATTACTGTTTGTACCAACTACACTTGTCTTGATGTGGAATTGCTTCTACATTTAAAAGCGAGAAGTTATTAAGATACACGTTAGCGCAGAAACATAAAACTAGTAGTTTTTCTCCCTGTGGAGATCAATCAAACATTGTAAAAACGATTTAGAAACGTTCCTGAAAAATAATGGGCAGCTGATGTGCCCAATTTCTGCCAGTAATATATCTTGCAAAAACCAGGAACGTTTTCCGCTGAAATTCAGTAACCTTCCTGAAATTATCCTGAAAAATCCAGAAATCTTCCCGTTTAAAGCCAGTCGTGTCTCTAGACCTTCAGAGTAATATTATGCAATGATATTAAAACAGCTTGGCCCCTTCCTGATTTATCAAAACAATTCCAAAAGTAAAATTGCAATCAAGTATCAAGCCTCTCCACTTGATTGCAATTCTTGTAAAGCAACAAAATCCAAAAACTTATTCGTTTCCTTTGGGAGCTTAATCAGTCTGGGCGAGTCGTAATCGAACTGCAGTCGATACACCTTATAAATACTCTTAGTTAATCTTTAACTGGGAGCTAAAACTATTTTTTACAATAGAAAATGTCTGCTTTCGTGTAACTTGTAGCAATGCCGGAAACTTTTGGACAATGATACTTGATATTTCCTGGAAGTGAATAAAAACCGCTGAAATCCCGAAACATTACACGGAAATAGTCAGTACCGTTTCGGAGTTTTTTTTTTTTTTACAGTGAAGTACATGGTGTACATTACTGAGTGCTGGGTGTTACTTTCCAACGGATAGGGTAAACCGACCAGTGAGTGAACACCACCCAGTGAATGAACAGCGCGTCATTTTTTCTTTTTTTAAATAAGCTTCCAAATTTTTTTTTCTGAATAAATTCACTACAAGAGCGTTCTTTATTGATATTCTAAGCTATTTGACACCTAATTGGTTACTTTGGATACGTGTTTTTTCCTGGAAACAATTTGAAATTTTTACTGCCGTGAATCGTTTTTTCTCTCTTTCAAAATAATAAGGCTGGTTTCGTGCTAGCAATTATTTTGATACATATTATTTTTATCGATAAATTTTATTTTTTAACTCTACGAAAGAAAAATTAAGTATACATATTTAGGCTATGGATTTAAATTGTTTCAGTCAATGCAGAATGCGTAGATTTTCAGGTAGAGGGGTGTTCAGTCACTGGGTACGAAAAATTGCGAAAACCCAGCGAATGAACAATGGCAAAATTTCTTTTGATTTAAAAAGAAATTTGAAGTTTCTTTGAGATATTTCATTTTCGTACTTTTTCGTAATGCAGATAGTTTTATGTGCTTATTTATTTATGTATTTCATTATATATTTTATAATTTCTTCATTTTTGTCTTTGTAAACAATGCACTTTTTACCGAATTTTCTCTTTTATCTATCTATATCTCTATCTGTATATTAACCTACCAACCTACATCTATCTTTCTATATCTTTATCTCTCTTGATAGATCGACAGGTAGATAGAGAGATAGAGAAATAGAAATATATATATATATATATACAAAGAGAGAATATATAGGTAGATATGTATGTATGTTTGTCTATAGATAGATAGATAAATAGATAGAGGAAGATATAGAGATATATAAAAAAGAGGTAAATAGAAATATAGGTAGATAAATATAGAGATAGAATAGGTAGGTAGATAGATAGGTATATAGAGAGACTAATATAGAGATATATAGTTAGGTAGAGAGACTGATATAGAGATAGATAGTAGGTATATATATAGACAGGTAGATAGACCGATAGATATATGGATGGATAGATAAGGAGATAAATAGATAGATAGATAAATAAGTATATAGATAGACATAGATAGTTAAATAAATAAATAGATAAATAGATATAGATAGTTATATAGATAGATCTGAAAGAAATTTAGTTTCTTTCTTTAAACACCTAAAAAAGTCGGAAGCGGTACCATTTAAGTTCCCGCGATTTTTTAGAGATATTTACATAGATCAATTAAAATGTTTTAGCTATCACGATCTGTATAGTATAAAATTTAAAATTACTAGGATTTTTAAAAAATGAAATTGTGCTTAACTGTTTATTCACTGGATGGTCTACCCTACTGTCAAAACGTGTTTAAAAATTGCTTCCTCAAGGTTGACAGAGAAAGATGCATCCTTTTCTAAACTTGGGTCAAAGAAAAACCCTATGACCAAAATAGCCCGCGTTTACGGATTTTTTTTTCTACATATAATTTCAAAATAAATAGTTTTAAATCAACTTTCGTTTTTGTTGTTTACAAACTAAGTTAGTTTCAATGTATACTACGATTTCTTATTTAATTATTTAAATGGAGCACTACTTTCAAACGAAAACCCAATGTTTATCTCGTATTTAATGCAAATTTCCATGAATTCCGAGTAAGACAAGGTATTTTATCCATGAACGTCACTGTAACACTTAGTCTAACAAGAATACTATTTTAGATTTAAAAAAAAAATCATTTGCGGCATAAAAAAGCCCAGGTTTCGAGAAACATTTTCTGTGAATTCACTTTGTAAAGAAATAATCATTTTTAATTATTAAAATACGGTCACACGCATAATTTAATTAAGTTTCACATGCTTAAATAAATTCATCGACATAGCACTTATTTCCAACAAGTTTAGAGAATTAAAAAGCGTAGCACTGCAAAAATATCGTATTTTCGAAAGCTACTTCTCAAATTTTCAAATCCAACTTAGATGTAAAAAACGATACATTAATAATTGGTGAAACATTTACCTACACTCTGCAAAACAAGAATTTCGAAAGAAAATTTAACATGACTGCTTTTGGCGTTAAGTCGATTTAGAAGCAATTACTTTAATTTAATTTAACGTTTACTAGAATGGGTTGCCAACGCTAACGCTGCAGAAACATTGGGATGGTAATTTTCACTTATATTGCTTTACTTGCGAGAATTTATTCGATGAGATAATTTACGCAACATTTACTTTGGCAACATTTTCTTCAGTAATT
Source organism: Uloborus diversus (assembly GCF_026930045.1). Lineage (NCBI taxonomy): Eukaryota > Metazoa > Arthropoda > Arachnida > Araneae > Uloboridae > Uloborus > Uloborus diversus. The sequence goes on from NC_072739.1 coordinate 30,692,031, forward strand.
CAATTTATAGGGTATTTTTTTACTCTTTATAAACACGCACATTCACAAATGTACACAGTGTGATCTAAAAATAACCAAACTTTTTAGTGATAGAATAAAATGAGCAGAGTAATAACGTTTCAAAGGTAATATATATTCAAAATAGGATCTATTTAATTTAATACAATGTTTTGAACGATGAATCAATAAAAAATTCCGTTTGGGAATGTTCTTTAGCATCTGTGTCACGCTGCTTGAATACAAATACAAATACAAAAGTGACGACCAGCAACAGGCTCTTGGCCCGGCTAGACTGGTCCTAGTCAATTTACAATCCCCAGTGAAGATCAATGGCCCTCTTAAAACTATCTACTCCCTTGCTCATTACCACCTCTTCCGGTAAGCTGTTCCAAGGTTCCACTACCCTGCTAAAATAATAATTTTTCCCAATATCCATGTTAGCCTGAGATTTAAATAGCTTAAAACAATGACCCCTTGTCCTGTTTTCAGTGCTAAACTTCAGCCCCGTAACATCTTTCATTTTGATAAACTTAAACCACTGAATCATGTCCTCTCGGTCTCTTCTTTGCTCAAGACTGTACATTTTTAGCCTTCTAAACTTAGAATCATAGCCTAAATGAAAGAGTCCATTTATTAGTCTTGTATAGCCCGCCTTTGAACTCTTTCCAATACATTAATAGCTTTCTTAAGATAAGGAGACCAAAACTGAACAGCATACTCCAAATGAGGTCTTACCAAACTTCTATATAAGGGCACAAGAACTTCTTTGGATTTGTTTGAAATAGATCTATTGATAAACCCAAGCATTTTATTGGCTTTGTTAATAACTGGAACATCATCGTAAAAGGCTCCTTTCATTGCAGATTTCAATTCCGGAAACAGAAAATAGATTTGTGTCCTCGATTACCCTCCGTATTAACCTGATCTATTACCAATTGTGTAGGTGTGCATGTATGAATGTGTGTGTATGTGTATATATGTGTGTATGTATGTATGTGTGTGCATGTATGCATGTGTGTGTAGGTGTGTGTATGTGTAGGTGTGTAGTTTTAAGCAGTTTCGTCTTAAATATTACAATATCAGCGCATATATATATATATATATATATATATATATATATATATATATATATATATATATATCAAATGTAAAGCTTCTTGGTAAGTTTATGTTGTCTACATTAATAATCCGTACTTAAAGTTTCAAAAATCTTCTTCTAATTGTGAAGTTTTAATGATGTGTCACTATTGATTACATCGTTTTTACGCGACCACACATCAGTTATGAGAGCTAACTTTGTTCGACTTTTGTGTCAAGAAAGCATTAAATTTGGATATTAAATCAGAAACTAGACATTTTCTCCAAATTTTGAGTTGTTTCGCTTTTTTTGCCAAGGTGCGATATAAATTTTCTTTTTTATATACAAATAGACAGCTCACACTTTTTAACTTCTTCGTCACCGTAGTATTTATCTACGAACATTTAATACACTCTTTTTAATTCCTACGCTAAACATTATGCCAATTTTTTCTTTTCAATTATTTATATACGTACAGGGTGTGATCTAAAAAATCGAACTTTTTAGTGATTGAAAAAAATAAGCGTGGTAGTAATATTTCAAAGCTAATGTCAGTCCAAAACGGGATCCATTTAACTCATATCAACATTTTGAAAGGTCTAAAAATTTATCCATTGACTTTTTAATTTCGGTTTCTGAATGTTCTTTAGCACTTGTGTCATGGCTGCTTGAATGGCAGGAACATAGGGGAGAGTGTTGTCCTTGGAACACTGCGAATTTCTAAGAATCTACTTTTAGCAGCCACGTTTTTGTAATCTCTAATAGTTAACCTTCACCACTAAATGATGCCGTAGTAAAAATCAGCATCAATTGAGTAAAATTGACGATTTTGTGAGAGAAAGAAAATTTTCACAACTCCAAAGTAAATATATTTTCTTTAATTTTATTACATTTTCTGTCTTTGTATTTGTAAAACTAATCAACTGAATTTTATTTCGTTACAAAAGAGAAATACTTGAAATATTTTGGTTATGATAGAATAATAATTGTGCATCTAGACTGACCACTATTTTGATTTTCTTAAACCACTTGGTGGTTGTACCTCGGGACAGCCAAACATATTGTACCTTAGTCTTAGTACACGTTCTAAGGTACAACAAATGCATAGCTCTTAATAGTTTTAAGATATGTTTAGGAACATGGAACACTATTCTAATCTTATGTAGTCTTTTAAACACATTTAATGTTAGATAATAATTCATGATTCATTATCTATAATTCATTATTCATGATTTAACTCATTACCATGAAAAAATATATCTTTTGCTCTTTACTGTAAAATTGGTTCAAGTAAGGGAGGGGCAAGATGACTATGTTAACAATTTTCATTGTTTATTAATTTATTTTTAAGGATAGTAAAATTAATTTTACATGAGCTGTTACAGTAGTCCTTGGTAGCATTAAATATATTACCATTTAGTTTTTAAGATAAAAATAATGAGGGATATTTTTAGTTTTTCATAACCTTAACAAATCGTCATCTTGCCCCAGTAGTTGGGCAAGATAACTTTGACGTTGGGGCAAGATGACAACATTGAAAAAGGTTGGACATAGTTTATGATTTGAATATGTTATGTAGTTTAACAAATGATAACTGTATTTTTACATCTTACAAAGTATCAAATTAAGCGTAATACATTGCAGTGTAATGTTGAAGTATTAAGATGTGCAGCAAACAATGGCCACAAATAAAAATGCCATTTTCATAATTGGAACATTCCTCATGCCACCAGGCTTTTACAGCACTGGATCCATTCATCTGTTGTATGGTCACAATATTCCTCTGGACAAGCAGGGCATATTATAACACCATCCTTTGAAGTTGAAGCAACTGGATTGCTTGTACACAAATTGTATAGAGTTAGACCTACAGGAACTTAGTTCGAGTTGTTTTTACTCCCTTTTTAGCTTCACGGGATTATTTTCCCAGGGTTTTTTTTCCCCCTTAAGTAATCTATTTTTCCCTTTCGTTTTGCTCCTTGTTCTGACATTTCTCTGATGGGTGTGCTTGTAAGAATATTTGAGCTCAGTTTTCTGCCTTTCCTTTTTTTTCTCTTATTGTGTTGCTTTAAGCAATGCATTGAAATCAGAAACACTAACAGGCTTCTTTGATGCATCGGAATCAGCAATTGTTGCAAGTTCTGCTTCGTCTGGAGGGTTTATATGTTGGTTTTCTACTATCAAGGACTGAGTACTAGCACTATTCTCAGTTTCGTCACCAACGAGCTCGTCATCTTGCCCCGCGTTTCGACCCGTCATCGTGCCCCGGACTGCCTGTTTGAACGGATTCGTCTCTATTTCCATAAAGGATGGCGATTAATTGACATTTATTCATGGTAATAGGTAGTATTTAAACTAAGTTACTCATAAATACTGAAGAAACACGATAAATCTTATCTGTATCTATAGCAGAGCTTATTTACATATGCACAAAAGTTATATCGTGACAACTATAAACAATCAAAGCTTCAGAATTAACAGAAATATGGCGATTTCAACGTCTCTATACTATTTCTCTGCGAACAGCGAATAGGAGAGCCAGTGGTATCCAGTTGGTGCTGTTACCTTCTGGAAAACGGAAAAATTAAGGTATTCGTCATCTTGCCCCGATCTCCCCTATATGGATGTTTCCTGAACCGTGAAGACTTTCCCATACTACAACAGGACGGGTCCCAAGGTACAATAGGATGTTGTACTTTGGGACAGCTTGGAAGTCTTACTTTATATGGCTGGAAATATTTTATTTTCAAAGTGTCTGAATTTTAAAAAATATATTTCATAGAAACATATTGGGGTATCTCAATGTGACTTTTAGATTTTAAATTTGATTCAAATAATTGACGTTAAAAATTAAAATATGAAAAGTGTCTCAAGGCACAACACTCTCCTCTGATCGTGAAAAGCTCCTCTCATTGCCGTTTTCATTTTTGGGAACAGAAATAGTCGCATGGTAATTACACACACTCACACAGACACACGCGTACATACATATACCTATACACACATACACACACTCATGCCTGCGCACAGGCACACACGCCTACATACACACACACACACACTCGTGATTGCGAAAACATAAGTTGAATTTAAGAAGTCAAAATTCAATTTTTTTAAATTTATTTATTTATTTATTTATTTATTTTTTGAGTTGTGTCACTTTTCTAGCCGTGGTGCGAAGCGTTAAAAAGTTACTTTTCACACACATGAGGAATTTAAATAAAAAAAATAAAGATTGCACGACAAAAAAAAAAAAAAACATATGACTTACCAAATTCCCGCTTCGGAAGCCGTTTCCCACAAAAAATCAATACCAAGATGTGGTAAGCAGATTCTGTTTACATCCCGAGCAAAACGATTTCCTCGGAGTGCAAGCTTGATATGACATTCCAAAATAAATTCTCTCTATCCGGAAATCACTCAACCATTCATTTAATTTACGATTCCGCTTGGGTAGAAAAATATGTCTAGGAAGTGGGCGATTATATTTGTGGGTGTTAGGTAAAATATTGCTCTGGTAGCTTGGTGCTGATCTTCTTACATACGGATCCTCCGACACTTAGATCGATGTGCGGATAGGTGGAGATGTATAGGGTGTATCGAAAAAAACTTTTTTTCGAAATTCAATTTGTCATGTTGATAAAAAGTTGCCCCTACCGAACCCACTTCCTGCACAAAAAATTTCATTCAAATCAAAAAATATTTAATTGCCCCGCAAGAGGCCTAAAAAAAATTTATAATTTTCTTCAAAGAAACTTTTTTTCTGAATTTTATTTTAAATAATAGAAAAAATGCTAAACTTTTTTCAAGTTGATAATTGTGAGTAATAAAGCCGGAAATTATTGTCAAATAAAAGGTTTTGCTCTCATGTGGCATTTAGGTTCCCGCATAGTACGCAAAAATAAGGATATTTTAACGTTCAAGTTAGAAGTTTCAATATAAATGTATTAGCTTTTAAGATTTTTTTTTTTTTTGGTTTAAAATTTTTTGTTGCTAATGAAGAATTTTTGATTTATTTCTTTATGCTTTATAGAAAAAAATATTTGAATTTATTTTCTGGTTACATTGTAAAATTAGTTATGTGAAGTTTAAAAAATAAAATAAAATAAAGGTTATGAAATAATCTTGCAAACACATGGTTTTCATTTCATTACATAGAAGAATTAAATTACAAGTATTAAGTACAAAAAACGAAACACCAACACATGTGTAAAATATCATGTGTTTTATCATATTATATCAAGCTTTTTCCATACTACTGTTTTTAAACACCTCTAAAAAGATGCGTGAGTTTTGCTGGAGGCTTTTCAGCCTAAAACAAATGATTTTATATCAAGCTATCATTGCTTACAAACTTATCAAAAAAACAAAACTATTTCGGAAAATTGAAAAGGAACTTTAAATATTTAACACATTGACTGCTAGGGACGAGATAACTCGTCCTCCAGAATTATGCTGTATGCGCTAGGGACGAGATAACTCGTCCTCCAGCCAACACGTTGCTATATTTTTTCAGCAGGTTCCATTGGCTTTCATGGCTGTTCTGCCGCGCATAGACGAACATTTAGACAAGGTTCAAAAAAAGAACACAAGATCGTGTCTCTACTGCATTTGCTGTGAAAACATTTTCTGATGCAAGCAGGCATGCGCGCGATCAAACGAGATATCGCACGAGTTTTTTGTGCTGTAGTCTGTGAGTAAATAAAAACGTAAAATGAGCAAACGTAAGTATATGTCTTACATATGTAAGTATATGTAAGAAAATGCGTCGTGTGCCATTCTCTAAACATTCGAAAAGAATTGCGTTATCAATGCAAAACATGTGCGTCCAAACCTACCTTATGTGTTGTCCCTTACTTTGAAAAATATCACAGTGTGGAAAATTTCTAGAAAAAAATATATAGAATTTGTTTTGTATGCTGTATTATTCATGAAAAAGTCCAATAAAACTGTTTTCCTTCAAATTGTCTAAGATTGATTTAGGAAAATAAATTTTCTAAGCTTTTAAGCAATTGGAAGCGTTTTACTTTTAACCTTACCCTTTTTTTCAGCGGGAGAGGGACGCATTCTTTCCTTAATTAAGCACTAATGTATTCAACTTCTTTTATCATTAGAAAAATATAAACTAAATACCCTAGTCAGTAAAAGCTTTTTGTCGGAAGAAAGTTCCGAGGGTTCCGTCATGGTAAAGTCACTTCGGTGATACACTGTAAAAAAAATTCGGAAACGTTTCTGAGTATATCGTGCAGCTGCGGTTCATGAAATTTTCGAAAACGTTTCTGAGTATTTCGGAATTCTCTTTCTGAAATGTCCGGAAACGTGTCTGAGTATTTCGGAATCCTCTTTCTGTAATGTCCAGAAACGTGTCTGAGTATTTCGGAATCCTCTTTCCGTAATTTTCAGAAACGTTTCTGAGTATTTCGGAATCCTCTTTCCGTAATTTCCAGAAATGTTTCTGAGTATTCTGTGCAGCTGTGGTTCATGAAAGTTTCGAAAACGTTTCCGAGTATTTCGGAATTCTCCAAACAATTTTCAAAAACGTTTCCGAGAATTTCGGAATCCTTTTTCCGTGATTTTTTCTAAAATCTAATTCTTTATTATAGTATTGCATACCATATCAGTTTCAATTCTTTCATATCTAAGAGCAATAATACAAGCAATTTTAGAATCATTCGTGGATTTTTTTTTTTTTTTTTTGGAATTTCTAATGACAAATAGCATGGTTAACAGCATAACATATGCACAGTTATAAATTTTTGAAAAATTATGAAATAATCTACTAGTTTCATTCCTAATCACAAAATCGTCGGGGAATTGGAGTGGGGGTACCTTCTGAAAAGTGGGGATTGTTTGTTAAACAATCTTAAACTTCAGTTTTTCTCTCAATATTTTCAAGACAAAACTATCAACATATTGTATTTTTAATGCAGAATTTAAAAACATATCTTGTATCAAACTTGATAGTTTTTATCTTTGGATAAAATTTGACAGGACTTACCTACCCTTCGCGTTCCGGAATTCGTTCACCTCAAGTCAATTTATCTGACGAACAAAGTGTACCGAAAAGTACCAACAGAGAAATTGATGAATTTAAATATGACACCAAGTCCCTCTGCTGGAACCATTCGGGTTGATTCTTCTGTTCTTGCCCTTTTCCAGCTGATCACAATATAAATACTTACTCAAAATAGGTTACTGATTTTATTTTTATAGTGTGCGCAAAATGCATTATTATTTATTAAAACATTGAACTCTATTACATGATTTTTCCATTTCATATATACGAGAATACCCCCCCCCCACACCATAAGAGTGATGGTGCACCCATAAAATGCTATGAAGCGCCCCCCCCCCCCTTGAAAAAGCAACATCATATACATTATAAATCAAAGTATCATATACATTATAAATCAAAGTATCATATAAATTATAAGTCAAATACTTTAATATGGTGTAAAAATACAAAATTATTTTATTAAGTCTTTTTTTTTTTTTTTTTTTGCTTTTGGTAAAATTGAGGCTCGTAAAACGAAAAAAATGAAGACACTTTTAAATACATATATGTATTTATTTGTTAAATAAATTAATACACATTTAACTAATTTAAAGCGTTTCGCTAATGCAAATATTTAAAGAGATATCGTCATTTAGATAATACTGAAGCACTATGTTCCTAATTACAAGAGATAGTTTTTTTTTTTTACTTCATACAATCTAGCTACACTGTTTACAAGAGAATGAAAACATGCAACCTTAAAGACGAACTATCAAACCTGACAATTTGCATATTATAACATTTAATTCATAATGCTTGATACATAAATGTTCAGCCAAATATTAACTGAGATTTCCACATAAAAACAAAGTACACAATAACACTTATTTAAATTTTTTTATAATCTTCAATTCATAAATTTTATAGAATATAACTAGACACACTTGCACTTTAAATATGTGTTCTATGTAATGTAAAATATTTTCAAATTGCAATAGTTCACAACGAAAAAATTATACTGAAGAAAATAGTTTTTTTAAACGAGATTTATATGAACTAAATCTCTTTAAAGTAATAGAGTTGCAAAGCGACTTACCTATTCGTCGGTGGTGGTCTTTTGCAGGCTTTGGTCACCAAAAAGGTGATTTTTATGACAGAATAAAATTCTGCCAACAAAAATTACCCATTTGGTAGAAAGAAGAAAAGTATCCAAGAAAAATTACCTACACAAGTTATGCGACGCAATGAAGTTACATGGCGTCCTCTCGGCAATTATTTGGTTTTTAATTTCAGTTTGTATTCCTTCCGCGAGCATGCGTCGAGAATTTGCACTTCGTACTTAAAAATAAGTGACATAGCTTCAAATTCAATCTCATGACGATACATAAGCAAGAAAATATAAGACTTTAACATTATCTTCAGTGAATTCATGCGAGGAACAAAACTTCTACTAATCCCCTTGATGAGTGTTACTTCGCATACATGAGTCAGCAGTTGTTTTCATTGCGTGCTTTCGAAAGTTTCAGTTTAGATTTGCTGCTGAACAATAAAATTGCCGTGTCACCTGCGCATGCGTCGACTCTTACTTTCTTGCTAAACGGGAAACGTTTTTGATTATCGCAGAAAACTGCGGAGGGCGTACGAATCTGTGTATTACGGAAAACTTTTTTGTATATTCAGAGAGTTTTCCGAGATTTTTTACAGTGTAGAGACAAGGACCCTCGGATAGTGATTTCGGAACGAATTAAGCCACAAGCTTAATTTTTGCCAGTTGTTCGTACCTAATAAGGGGAGTATTTTCTCAAAAGTGTTTGGCCCTCCTCCCTGAACTTCCCCCACCAGCCTCTGTCAAAATAAAATTGTAAGTTTTTGAATAAACGCTTACATCTTCGTCACATTTTATTCGAAAATTTTAAACTTGACACATTTTTAAACCATGAATGAAATATTCCTTCGAAATTTTCATGCATTTAAGGCTTTTTTGTAATTTGATGTATTACGTCATTTTACTCTAGTTTTGCGTTTTCGAAGATTTAATTTTTTGAGCTTCTCGCATCTGTTATTCATTATACGAAAAAAATATTAAATGTAAATTTTAGAGAAGTTATTAATTTTTCTTCAGATATATCCATCTATTCGCAACTCCAATAAACTATAGGGGGCGCTGCAGCCACTGTCTAATGGCAGATGAAAAGGGTAAAACAACCAAATGCCGAAACTTATAATTTGCTTTGAGGCTTAATGAATGACAGTAATTTTTTATCGTGTTTGTAGGAAGCTTTCTCTTCTATGCCTCTGAAATTACATTACACCACAAACTGTCTGAATCCTGTAATTTACCCCAAAGAAAACACGTGGAACGGAATGTTTTACCTTTTTCGGTACTATAGTTAGTCACCACAAGGTAGCGTATTCGAGCTCTGGAGTTGCGAATAGAACTAGTTGGGTTGCTTCCATAGTAGTTCTCCGAAAGCATTACAACTCAAATCGAAACCCGATACGTCTTTTTTTCACTGAGTTCTCCGAAATGAAGTAAACATTGTTAAGATCGTGCCTCTACCTATCAGAGACTATATCCACATTTGTTGAGTTAAGTAACTAGAACACCAACAAATGTGATTACAGTACACACACAAAAAACAGATTTTATGATAATATATACGTAAGCTTCAGAAACATTTTTCAGTTATTCAAAAAGAGGGAAATTGTATGAAACATAACAATTAACATTTTCAAACACTCAAATAAAGAAACTGGTTGCATCATTAAAAAAATTCACGCATAAAATACAAGCAATATTAAGTTATTATTGTGCGAAAATTAGAATTTTAGAAAAGAATTCTTACCTGCCAAAAGTGCAACGATTAATAATACTGCTATGTTCATTAGTACCACCATGAGCTGGGGAACCACCACTTGATAGCGAAATTCTTTCTGCATCTTGAGTTTTTTTCGCCTGCTCACTGGACGGAGCAGTTCTTTCGATTAGAACTGTTGTGCTAGCCACGGTTGAAGTTACAGCAAGATCATATTCCAAGAGATAGGGGAATTCTGCTAAAATAAATAACCACAGAATTTTCGATTGCTTCAAAGATGTTTACATCCTTCAAGAGCTCCTTTTTGGAATAGCAGAACTTTTCATTTTTATTTTGTTCCACGAAACTACTATAAACACTTAACACATTAATTCCAGAAAGATTTGTTGTCTAAGCTATATTGTAAGTGCCGAATCAGTAGATTGTTATCCCCGTCACGCCAGTTTGTTGAAGAATAATGTATCGAGCGTTACCACATTCGTCATATGAGACGAATTTTACATTATGAATAAATGTAAAATTTTCCAAATCATTTTAAACACAAATTGCGTTTATTTATATCTATAAAAATCAGCTAAACAGTAATTATGTCGAACCATTCACTTTTGGCATTTTCACAAAAGTATTGTTTTTAATTTTATTTTCCCTTCAAACATATATATCCTCGCGATTTTTATTTATTTATTGAGAAATTAAAATGCAAACTTCAAAAATATTTTCAATCGGAAAATATTATTACAGTAAGTTCTTAGTGCCATTTTCACTTAACATTGACAAATAGAAATTAACTAAAACTCTTCTTTATTTATTTTTCTCTTCATTTTAAGCATAAAAACGTTTTGATTGCGTTTGCTCGGTTAAGTGCTTGTCGAAAAATGAGCGAGTTTACTTTGGATTAAAACACGCGTTGACTTTACTTCCTTCCTTATGTACAATATAATTATTTCGAAACACAGTCACAATTCTGTACCGGCAAAATACACCATGCCTCTAAAAAAAATGTCCAAAATCATCGAGGACATAAGAAAAATAACGAAACATTCAACACGAATTCCAAAAGCGCCTGTTTTCTTAAAGCCACTTGTTGCACAAAAATACGACAAAACAATGCGATGAGGAGTTGAGAAGTATTTCGCCGATCTTCGCACTCAAACGATATCTGCCGCTGAGAGCAGACGATCTTCTGATAGTTCCTTCCACTTGTGTTGATAGTCAAGTTCGCAGCGCCACGGGCGGCAAAAAATATTTTAAAGATATATAATAGCTTTCCTTGATTTATTTTAAAAATTATTAATATTTTTTTTTTTTTGAAAAGATAACTTCAAATTAACGAATTTGTAATCCTTGTAAATCGTTTTTGTTTCATTTTCAAATTAGGAAAATTGAAAATTGCAGAATTTTAAATTATAGGTTTCAGTTTATGTGTGCAATGCTCTTCTTCCTTATGATGCCAATGAACATAATGTAAGATTTTGTTTTCTTACTAAAACAAAACAGTATGAAATTTGAGATTTTGAATTCAAATTATGTTTTTCGCAATCATTAATTGTGATAGGACTCTACTTGATGAATTTCTTGCTTCTACTATTGGTTTTTACAACAACTACAATTTGAGTTCAAGATGTCAAAATTCAAATGCATGGCAGGGGCTGGATGGTGGACGTTGTGTGCTGGATATTGTTTTCGCGTCGAAAGGATTGTGTAAAGGCGAGAAAGTCATTTAGTATATATTATTCGATTCCGCGGCACATGGACGCCTGCATTATAAGAAAAGAAAATTAAAGTCATAGGACGGACGTCCTTCAACGGTCAAGTGAAAACAATAAGCAATTTATGATTGCTCAAAAAAAAAAAAGGAAAGAAAAGATTCTAAACTATAATACACAGCAAAGGTAAGGTAAAAGAAGACACCTTAAGCTGCTTTCTATTTAACGTCATTTAAATGAATTATTTACAATATTGAATTTTATCAAAAATGACTGAGGGTTCTGAAGAAAAAAAAAAATGACGCTGTGTGTTAAAAGAAGTTTTTATTATAAAAGATGTAATAGAATGTTTTATGACAAAAGTATTGTATCGATATAAAGATGATTATTATTTCTGACCCACAGAACTTTGCGAAAATGGCTGATTAATACAGAAAAATATTGGTCACCATTGAATTAGAGAATCTTTATTCAACGAAGCTAATGTGTTTTGTGGGATGTCAGCCTGATTAGTTTAACCCCTCATTTTCAAACATGTTTTATTCTGTTGTAAAATACGAGACTAAATTATTTTTGTTTGTTATTCATTTTTGTTGCGTATTATATAGCATCTTCGGTTTAATATCTTTTAATTTTATGTAAATGCCGAACTACTTCTACACTTAACAACAAATTTTAAACTAAAGAAAAATGAAATTAAGAAATTTTTAGCCGTAGTATTCAATTTAGCTAAATGAATGGTATACAGTGAGACAAAGAACAGTGGTACACAGTAAAACAAAGAACACCTGTACACAGTGAGAAAAGGAGCACTGATACAGAGAAACAGTGTCTAGTTAGCAAATGTGAAAAATATAACGCAGCTGTGATGCCGAACATTCCAGATTAGGCATTCGTAAAAGAATTTTATATTGCCATCTGCCTGCGTCAGCGCACGCCCGTGAAATTAAAACGACTGTTCAGGAATTCGTTTTAAAGTGAGGTTTGATCTTGTGCGGGTCACTTTTATGAAGATTTATTGATATTATAGGGCAACCGCGGAAATATGACACCCTGTCAATCATTTGTAACGTAGGTAAAAAGGAGACTGTCTTCTTTAAATCAGCAGTAGGAAGAAGGAACGTGTTCCATGCTTCGAGCTTAGCGACATTTTGGTAATATGTGCGAGTCAATTATTACTTTTTACTTCCTTTTACAAAAAAGGAAGTATTGTATTCGCGAAAAAATTTTCACTCAAAAGTCAGCCTTAATTTCCATTTTGCTCACCCCCGAATGAATGTTGAGTTTTTTTTCGACCCGACCACACGTGGATATATGTCGTATAGTAGGAACGTACAGACACCAGAAACATCCATTTTGACGATCCCCGTGTTAATTACAACGCGTTTTCTCGTGACGTCCGTATGTACGTATGTGTGTATGTATGTATGTGCGTATGTATCTCGCATAACTCAAAAACGGGATGTCCTAGAAAGTTGAAATTTGGTACGTAGACTCCTTGTGGGGTCTAGTTGTGCACCTTTCCTTTTGGTTGCATTCAGATGTTCCAAAGATGTTTTTACACCTTTTTGGGGTAAAATCATTGCTAATTTCAATACAAACTCAAGTGCTGATATAATTTGGCAAACACTTGACAATATATCGCCAAGCTTTTGGTCACAAAGTTTTGTCGCCAACTTGGCAACAAATTTGGCGTTTTTTGTTTTTTTAAATCTGGTTTCAATTTGGCCATATTTCTAGAGTTAACCATTGAATCACATTAAAACTGCCAACATTGGGAAAACTTTGTGTAAAACGTTTTCTTTGTCTCGATTCGCAACAAACTTGGGGTGAAAACATTTAAAGTGTTTCTTTGTTTACTCCGAGGCACTATTATCATTTAATTGGAGTGAAAGGAAGTCATGTGATGCACAAATCAGCTCGTTTATACAAGACACACTGTTAACGAATTGACTCTACGAGGCCAGAAATGAGTCGGTAATGCAACAAACCATTCCATATTTACCGGGTAGTGTAACAGACTGCAATTACGAGACTATTAAGTGTGTTCTTATTGTGTCTCAGATTTGATTAGGGTCAAAAGACCTACCCTATTAGCAGGTAATCAAAAAGGAAGATCTGTGACTGAATCCCCTTCTTGTTTTGAACCTCTTCAACGTCATTGAGAGGACACCCCAATGGGAGGTTACGGGAGGTCATTGTGACCTGCCAAAAAATTTCTTATTCGGGAAATTTTAAATTATGCTTCGGCAAATTTAGAGAAAATGGAGTTATTTTTTTAAATTTGCCTGATGTCTTTCCTCATTAGATGTAGGTGTGTGTGTGTGTGCTTATTTTTTATCATTAGGAAGAATTCTGAGTTTCATTCGGCAATTTGGGATTTCCTCCCCCCCCCCCGCCACAAAAATTTAAGTTTAGGGCACCCCTGGTCTTTGATCTCATGTAGCTGGTCTAGACTATTGCCTAAACCAGTTAGGATAAACAACAACAAGGGGAAAAAAAAGAAGACTTCTTGATTATATCCAGTCTTTTCATATTGAGATTAAAAGTAAAAAATAAGAAAACAAATCAATTCAATCTATGTTTTTTGAGAGATATTAAATTCTTTTTCACTTTAGATTGAACGGACGGACTCGGATATAACACACTACATTAGAAGTAATATTGCAAAAAAAAAAAGATGTAGATAAATGTAGGAAATGTTTTTTAATCTGATCATATTTAAGGTACTTTTGAATGGTTTAAAAATCGTCAGTGTTTACATGTTATTGCCTTCTGTATAAATTCAATGCCTTTTATCTAAAAACCAGTAACTAGAAAAATATTTTTGCACAAATAAGAAAAGAAAAAGAAAAAAAAAACAAGAATTTTAGATGCATTCTTTATTTTTGTTCCGTGAAATGCAAAACAAGTTATCCAACAAAAAAGAAATAGCAGAGAAAAATTGCTTGGATGCAATATGTGGCAAAAATGCCTAAGCGAACTGAAATCCAATATCTTTTCAAGCCCAGAAAATCTGAACATAAAACTTTACTTCGTTATAAATCGTTCTATGATATTCTTATTGTTTTATTTCTTATTGCTTTTTTTATTATTTATTGCTATTATTTTTTATTGCTAGGATGCAATTTAAAATGTGCTGAAATGTGACTAATAAATTGAGGAAATAAACTTTATAAAAGCAAATTTGCTTTAATGTGTTAGTTTTAGCAGATAATTTAGAAAATATTAAGTGATGGGACGCTTAAAATTTTTTTCTAATTTTTGCAGATAGGTTATTATTATTTTCATTGCTGATGTTCTTTGCGTAATATTTAGAATTTATTGACATATGATTATATGATACATACTACATATTTTTTTTAAACATTGATAGAATCTCTTTTTCTTCAATATGACAGCGTTAACAAATAGAATAGAAGGTATAAATTAGTGGGAAAAATAAAATTAAGCAAGCACTTTCATGAACAAATACATTGACGTATGAGAAATAAAGAGATTTGTTTAGTTTTTTGCCAGTGTGTGTTCTTCGTGACTAGCTTGATAAAAGAAAAAAAAATAAACATGGAATACCTTATGTCTTTACATTTTTGTGTTCTAGTCTAGTTTAAACAACGCACGGAATACCTTATGTCTTTACATTTTTGTGTTCTAGTCTAGTTCAAACAACGCACGGAATACCTTATGTCTTTACATTTTTCTGCTCTAGTCTAGTTTAAACAACGCACGGAATACCTTATGTCTTTACATTTTTGTGTTCTAGTCTAGTTTAAAAAACGTACCTTCACTCCGAAAATATATCATTTAAAGAGCATACTGAAAAAAAGGAGGTATAGTTGCAGTTTCAATGTTTTCACAAGGTCTGCACAAAAGCTTAAAGCATCAATCCACTTTTTAGTGTTTATATATTTTAACTAGTGGTACCCGCACGGCTTTGCCCGTAATAGAAAAATTAAAAGGTCTTTTGGTTTGCCTGTATATTTACAAATAATGTATGGTGAATTTTCTCGCCAATTGGCTTGTACCCATGTTACGGTTCCACGTTATGATAATTTAGTATATCGCCAATTGGCTTGTGCCCATGTTACGGTTCCACGTTATGATGATTTCGTATCTCGCCAATTGGCTTGTACCCATGTTACGGTTCCACGTTATGATAATTTAGTATCTCGCCAATTGGCTTGTGCCCATGTTACGGTTCCGCGTTATGATAATTTCGTAATTTACTCGTCCATCTTATGATAGTTTTGTTCTTAAAATTGGAATAGAAAAAGAACCACATCGAATTTTTGAAAAATCGCTTCGAGGTACACACCCCCATGCTACAAACTAATTTTGTGATAAATTTCATGAAAATCGGACGAAAGGTGTAAGCGCTATGCGCGTCACAGACATCCTGACATCCAGAAATCCTCCTGACATCCAGACAGAGAGATTTTCAACTTTATTATTAGTAAAGATAAAGATAACTCCTTTAGTATGCTTCTTAGTACAGTTATACAAGAGGAGTCATAAAATCTTTTAAAAATTAAAAACTTGATTTGATGTTTAACGTTTTACAGCAGACCATGTGGAAACATTGAAATTGGAGCTACCTCCTTTTGCAGCAAGCCCTTTGTTTCTTACTTTTCTTGCTTTATACGCTATGAAAATGGCGAATGATAAGAAGTGACAAAGCTTTCTGCCGATGCGATTAATAGTGTTATCTTTACTAATAATAAAGCTGAAAGTCTCTCTGTCCGGAGGATCTCTGGATGGCTGTAGGATGTCTGGATCTCTGTGACGCGCATAGCGCCTAGACCGTTCGGCCGATTTTCATGAAATTTGGTGCAAAGTTAGTTTGTAGCATGGAATTGTGCACCTTGAAGCGATTTTTCGAAAATTCGATGTGGTTCTTTTTCTATTCTAATTTTAAGAACAAAAATATCGTAAGATGATGAGTAAATTACGAAAATATCATAACGTGGAACCGTAACATGGGCACAAGCCAATTGGCGAAATACGAAATTATCATAACGTGGAACCGTAACATGTGTACAAGCCAATTGGCGGGAAAATTCACCATACATTATTTGTAAATATACAGGCGAACGAAAAGACCTTTTAATTTTTCTATTATGGGCAAAGCCGTGCAGGTACCACTGGTATGTAATGAAAAGGAGATTGATTTTAACACATTATCACGCGAATACAATACAGTAGGCCCTCATTTTACGCGGGGGCTACGATCCACGGAAATGCCTTGTAAATTGAGACCTAATAATAGTGTTAAAATAGGGGTTAGGTTCCATAGATGGAAAAAAATATTTCATTCTAGTGATGACCAATTTTATAATAAGTTTAATGTGTACTTATATCGATATATATGCACAACATGCATAAAGAAAGCATAAATTAATTTTGTGTTCATAAAAATAAGCTGGCTATGATAGTATTTTGGCAGCCATTAAGAATTTTTCTCTGTACTTCTTTGCAGAGCATTAATGCATCTATTATCACTTGCGTCCATTTCCGTGATGGAATCTTCCTTCACTAACAAATCATTTACAGTTGTCAAGGTATAGTTCAAAATTTTCAATGTGAACGTTTTTTGGTATTGTGTCATGGATGTTGGTATCCTCGTTGGTTTTGTCTTACTTTGTCACTTCTAAAAGCTCTTCTTCCAGTGAGTTCTGAACTATGTGAGACAAATAACTTTACTTCTAGAAAGAGCTCTGGAACCAATCGCATAAAATGTCTCCAATGGCTCAAGCTCGATTATTAGCAAGCCAAAATGCAGTTTATTGCGTGTAATCTGCAATCTTTAGGAGTTTAGATTTTGAAAGAGGTGAAAATTTTATCTGTTTGCATACCGCATCCGCGTAAAACCGAAACTCATCCGCGTAAAGTGAAATAAAGGTGTCAAATCTTAAGCCGCGTAAAATAAACCCGCGTAAAACGAGGGACTACTGTATTAATTCTTTCGGTAACATTGCTTTTGTCACTAATTATATTAAGGGCGATTGGGTTAATTTAGTTTCTAAAACAACATACAATTATATAAAAATGTGAAAAACATTGCCCTAAACGAGGACTTCCCAAACTTTATAGCCGGCGGACCCCTTTCACAGACCAACGTTGAGTGCTGACCCCGGTCATTAGAACGAGATACTACAGTGATGGTAAAAAAAATTGCATCACCTTCGCATCTTCGCAACAATGGGATTATGTGAGAAGTTTCGGTCGACCGATTAACGATGAATGTATGTGAAATTCTGCAAAACTTATTAAATAAACATTTAACAGCAGGAATCCGATATTTGTTTACGTAGATCAGGGTTGTTTCCGGGCCAAGGCAAACTGCTGACCTCAGGCTCATTTTCCCATTTCTGAACCTGCGTGTGAGTTTAGAGAAAAAAAATTACTTAACCCCATGTCAATTTAAGTCTAATGGCAGGATAAAAGTTTTTAAATTGTTACTTACCAATTTTGCCCTATGGCACGGAGCAGAATCATCCTGGAAAATGACGTTTGGAACTGAAGTAAAGTGATCCCGGATAGTATATATATATATATATATATATATATATATATATATATATATATATATATATATATAGGAAGCAATTTCTCCTCTAAAATGCCAATATACACCTGAGCGTTTACTGTTCCTTGCACAAAGTGAAGCTCACCAACTCCTTGATCAGAAATACATCCCCAAATCATCTGGGACACGGGATGCTTGACTGTGTAGAATGCAGTTGGGATGATATTCCTCTCCTTTGCGGCGTGGGTGATGCAATTTTTTTACCACCACTGCACTTGAAGTTAGAAGTTAATTGAGCTTAACTAAATTAACCACTAAACTAAGTAGCGGAGAATATCACTGTTTAAAAAAGTTCACAATGCTTAACTTTATTTACAAATTTTGGAGTACAAAATTCAAGTTGAAGAGATAAAAATCAATAGGCAACAAAACGGTTATAATTCAAAATTGAACCTCGAATTACGATGAAAAGTGAAGTTGTTTTAACTGACGCAATTTTAATACATTGGTTTAATTGTCGACAGCTGGAGTCAAATATTAGAATCAGCATCTAGAAGACAACTTCGGTATTTAGTTTTGA
Source organism: Uloborus diversus (assembly GCF_026930045.1). Lineage (NCBI taxonomy): Eukaryota > Metazoa > Arthropoda > Arachnida > Araneae > Uloboridae > Uloborus > Uloborus diversus. The sequence continues at coordinate 30,710,732 of NC_072739.1, forward strand.
TGTCTGCACAGGTTGAAAATTCGGATTCGCATCGGTAAGCAGTGAAAATTAGAAGAACGTGCTTTGCTTTTCCAATGATTGTTAGTTTTTGCAATTCAACCGAAGCCAAAAATGGGGGTAAGCATAGATTAACAAAAATTTAGAACTCTTAGGAGTCGAGTAAAATTTGTAGGTTCTAGATAAATTATTTTTTCAGAGCTGGTGAGAAAATTCCCTATAACATGGTTTCAAAAATAATTTTGTTTCGATAGAATTAACCGCAAAGATATTTTTTTTTAGTCAGACTTGTCGGATCCTCGAGGTTAACTATTTTAGAAGGGTTCAAGTTCAAGGTGCAGTTTGAGTTAGTTCTATCAAACATTAATAGTCACATGACGACACTCTGCACGGTTTTTATCGAAGCGGCAAATCACGATTTCGACCTCCTATGCATGATCTTGCGCCATTGTACTTCGAGATGTCGGGGAGTAGGGCTCAAAAGACAGCTCCTGACTTCGAAGGTGAACATTCTAGTTTTCAAATGCAAAATTAAGTTTGCTTAAAGTTTTTGAACTTTTTTTTCCCCCGACTCCCGATTAAAGTTCGGTGGACCCTCAAGGGGTCCGCGGACCACAGTTTGGGAAGCCCTGCCCTAAACGATGATATCTGAACAGCAGGTTTGATCGAAAATCACTACAGTAAAACCTCGCTACAACGATATTTTGGGGACCAAAGAAATATATTGTTGTAGAGGATAAATTTTTGTATCGAGGGTCTACATATATTGGGAGTACAATAGGGATTTTTTTATTTTAATATTATAATATATGCACTAAACAGGCATAAATGTATTTGGATGATTCTTCAAAATCCTGACAATGTTATGTCCCAGGAGAATAACTCAAAAATTGTTTGACCTAGATTTTTTTTTTTTTGATAGTTAAAAATAAGTTTTCTGATGTTATTTTATCCCTATTACAAAACAATAACTCATTTATTTTGTCCTTTTTTTTTACTAACCGCAGTCACTCTTTTATCGTGTCCCCATTCGTTTCTCAAATATATTTAAAAAACTTAAAAGTGTTATATCAGCATTCCACAAATTAGATTTGTGGTAATAAATTAAGCATACTAAAAGGTGAATAAAAATGACAACAACGTGTATAAAGTACAAAAAAAGTAGTATAAAAGAGTTTAAAAAAGAGTTTTTAACTCTTTTATACTACTTTATTTGTACTTTATACACGTTGTTGTCATTTTTATTCATTCCATAGTACAAAGTTTTCGACTGCTTTTTTACAATACTAAAAGGTGTAAAATAATATCTTTGAACTAAATTTATTTATTTAAATAATCAAAGTCTTAGGAACGACTTCAATTATTATAGATTTGAAAAAGGAAATTTTATATTGTTATACTGCAACCCTGATTATTATCACCATTTTTAATAATTCTTACAGTGGTGAAAAGGAATAGTTATACAATAAGCAGATGGTCTTCTCTTGTCGAAAAAAAGGGCAAAATTTGATAAAATAGAATATTTTTTATTGTTTGAGAACCAAATTATCGCAATATAGGGTGGTTGAAATGTAAAAAAAAAAAAAAAAAAAAAAAAACGTTTTACAGGGGTTTATTGCTGTAGAGAATATCGCAATATCGAGAGGAGGATAACATTAACTCCTATGCGAGTTCACCGGGACCACGAAATATTATCGTTGTCAAGGGATTATCGTTGTATCGGATAGCGTTGTAGCGAGGTTTTACTGTATAAGCAAGAACAGGTATATTTTTAACGCCTCTCCAAGCATATTTCATGCATTAAAAACCGGGAATACGCTTCAAAAATTTAATCTAGCGAATTTTCACACTTTCTAGTTTAAATAACAATTTAACGTCAAGAGAAATGGGGGTGCTAATTGAAAAGTTATGAATATTTGAATGCTTCATTATTTTTTCAATACAAAATATCTTGAATTTAAACATTTAAATGCTAAAAAAAAGCATATTTCTAATCTGTTCTTTCCGTGCCATCATCCATTTCATCCATATCCCCAGGTTAAACCATATCCCTGTCCCATATTCCCCTCCCCCCTCTTTCTTACATGTAATACAATGCTTGCTGTTTTTTAAAAAAGTATGACGTAATACTTCCTGTTACCCCTCCCTCACTTGTCACAAACTGTCACAAGTTTAAGAGACCCCATCCCCCTCAAGGCCCGACATCATTTGTAGACGTTCCCTTAGAACTATTCTCAATCCATGTAAAAGCTCGGCTGCAATCTAACTAGCAGGTCAGAATGTTTCGTTAAAATATAAACTAAAAACGACGATTTGTAATTCGATTAAACTTTAAGGCTTTCTCTTTGAAGCTTTAAAATACTTCAGAAGGGATTGCTAGAAAACAAATTTCTCCATTCGTAGAGGAAGCGAAAATGCTCTCTTTTCAAAAATTAAGCGATGATAAACCTTAAAATGTCTACGTAAAGATGACATCTCAATTTAAACAGCGATTCAAGATCGAATATTTTGGCTGCTCTTGAATGAGTCAGCCTTGAATCATGTTCCGCATTTAAAATATTTTATTATCGTCTGCTCGAGAAAAATTGATTCTCTACCATTATAAAGATCCTTCGGTGCTCAGGTACTGGTTGCCATCTTTCACGTGCAAATTTATTTATTATTTTATTTAATTTTCCGTCAATCGGATATTAAACGGTTTTCTGAAACGTAATCTTCTCTTTGATGCCTTACATAAATAAAAATTCATTGATGCGAGAATATCGTAGCAGCAAATTCATAAATATTTCACTTTATAACGAAGTATCGCAGCAAACGTCAGAAAGTGCATTAAGATATCAAAATTGTAGTTCATTTATTCTGGTGAATAATTTATAAGCTAATTTAAATTGGCAGTAATACTTCGAAGGTTGTCTTACGCGTTCATGAAATTAATCACATTCGAGGAAATATGAATCGCAGACGATACAAATAGAACGGGAATACTTAATTAAATTTCTAAGAATGACAGTGTTCAGAGCTTGTAATATCAATCTGACTTCGAGGCGAAAAGTTGCAGTGGAAATTTGGTAATTGGTATACATTTTGGAATTAGTACATTACTAAAAATTTGAGAAATTGAAATCTTTATCTTTCTTTCAGAAAAACTCTTATTTTATTCATAGTAGAATCAGGAATATCCGAATTTCATTAAACTAGAACCTCATTGAACCAACGTTGGTTTCAACGAACTTCTTTTTTGGGTAAGTACCTAAACAGTATCAGTTCAATTTCTACCATTTATATACCACCAAATTATTTGTGCATTTATGTAACTTCATCATCTTTTCCTTTCTTTTTTCATACCCAACAAATTTGAAAAGGATTAAATATTAACGTTCCACTATAAGAACTCTTATTTCTACTCTATTCCTTTGGTCTTCATAAGTATTTTTAAAAAGAGTAAGAAGTATCGTTTTTTTTTTTTTTTGTCAAGTAGAATTTTAATGAACTAATTTTGTAGTACCTATTATGTCGCGCCTTACAGTGACTCCCAAAAGTGTTTGTACACCTACGATTTTCAATGAAATAGGCCATTATCCATTGGTTAGAATTAATATTTCGGAATAGGTATTTTATTATAAGATCTATGATCTATATTTAACAAAACTACATGAAAATTTTTAATAAAACATTAAAACATAATTTTTAAAAAATCAAAAACCAAAAATTGTCGGAATTTTTATCTCACAAAAGACTTCGTACACTTTGAAAAAATGTCAAAAAATTAGTAAATAATCTAACTTTTTACAAAGTTATTATTTAGTAGAACATCATGCAGTATCAACAAGAGCTTTTAAACGTCTGGGAATAGATTTCATTGTTTTTTCTTTCTTTTTTTGCGTAATTTCTGAGTAAGTGTTCAACCCCAGTTTGAGTCTTACTGTTTCTAGCTCTATTTTCGTTTCAAAGCTGTATTTTCGTAATCTAGCCCCCAGATATCTCTAAATATGTTACATTAAGTTCAAATCTGGAGATTGAGGGGGTATTTCTAAGCTTAAGGACAATTTTTGAGGCACCAAACGCAAACGTGTGCTTCTTATCGTTATCTCGGTAAAAACCAAAGTTGTTTCCGATTACCAAATTTTGGGCTAATAGTTTAAAATTGCTTTTTGAAATATTTAAATGAACAGCATGATTCATTATTTAATCAAAAAATTCCAAATTTCCAAGTCCTGATGCTGTAATGCACCCTCACATTAAAACACTTTCACCGTCCTGATTAACTGATCCAACTAAGTTCTTCAGATTAAATTCCTCATTTTTTCTTTTATTTACAATTATACAACAATTTAATCCAAAATGTTAAATTTATTTTCATCTATAAGTAAGACGTTGTTCCAAAACGTTTTGAGCTTATTTATCATTGATTTTGCGACGGAAAGCGTAGGCTTACTGTTATTCGCACGAACAAGAAAATTTCTGCAAGGAAGAGGTCTCATTTAATCCAGTTAATCAGAAAACTTGGCGAACAATTTTAGGTGAAAATTAAACGTAAAATGTTTCATTCAATTCTGCAGAAATTTTTTCAGCACTCAAATGTGTATTTTTAATAATTTTTTTAACTGTAAACCTCCGATCACGCATTGTTAACTTTGCCAGTTGACCTTTTCTTACCGTGTTTTCGATCCTATTCTTGTCTTTAAAGCATTTTATCAAGCACTTCACTATAGAATGGTATAAATTACCTAATTTAGAGACATTTAAAATCAATTTACCGCTACTGTGAGTAAACAATTCAAATTTCGAATGGTGTTTGTGGTGTTTTTTCAAATACCAGTCATTTTAAAGTAATAAGCACAATATTAAGGAATAAATAAACAAAAAATTAAAGCCAAATGACTTTTAAGTGTCAACACAATGCAAAAATAATAAAAAAAATGACATATGATAGTTTTAATCATGAATTTATTCGAAAAAATTTGAGTGTACGACGACTTTTGTGGCGTATTATTTCTCCGTCTCTTCATTTTTTGACAAATTTCAAAAATAAAATCTGGCAATATTTTGAAAAAAACTACTGAGTTTTATTCAGAATGGCATAAGAATGGTGTGAAAAAAAATTGGACTTCATATTCAAATTCAGTTTTGCGTTATTTTGGTTTTACTACAAAATTTCAAGGTGTACGAACACTTGTGGGAGCCACCGTATTTCCGATAAAACAGGGATCCACCAAAGTAGAATCCAGGTACCGTGGGGTATTGCAGGGATATGTGTCAATATATCTCTATCTGGCAATTAAAGTGACACAGCTCTAAAGAACATCATTGGAGAAAATCAAGGTTTTACGCGATAGTACTTTAACCAATTTCATCTTGAATATTTCAATATGCGCAAAAAAATTATAATATGATGCTGGCAATGATGATGCAGGTAAAACTATAATGAGTTACTATTAAGGTTTTGCTGTCTACATTAATAAACCCCATACTTAAAGTTCGAAAACATTTCTTCTAAATTATGAAAGTTTAATCATGTGTCACTATTGGTGATATCGTTTTCGTTTTCCCTCCACCACGCACCCGCTATGTCTAGCTTGGTGCGAGTTTTGTGGCAAAAAAGTGCATTAAATTTAAATTTTAAATCAATAGCAAGTACTTTTTTGAGCAATCACGATTGCTTATTGTTCTCATTTGACCGTTTTTGAGGTCCGTGCCTTTTTCAGCTTGGACCAAAAGCCTCTGCAGCACCACCGCCCGCCGTCCTCTGCAGGCGGCGCGGCGCGGCTGCTCCGGTCCTGAGCTATCCGCTTCTCTTGGTCGGAGGCGTCCATGTCCTACACACATGCACGCTCACACACACTCACACACACACACACGCCTACGTGCTTACACACAGGTCTACGCACACACACAAGCCTACACACTTACACACACAACTATGCACACGTAACCGCCCAGGAGGAGGAGAGGCAGGCTTGGGGGGGGGGGGGCAGGAGCTGTTTCTAGAAACGATAACTCCAATGAGTAGGGTCCTGTCTCAGTTCGTGATTGCGAAAAACATAATTTGAATTCAAAATTTCAGAATTCAAATTATTATTTATTTATTTATTTATTTATTTTTTTTTTTTCAAATTTTCAGTTGTGTCCCTTTCACTGCTGGGATGCAATGTGGAGTAGGGTGTCGCGAGAAAATTCTAATGCTTCAAAAGGTGCCTCGAATGGGAAAAGTTTGGGAACCCTGCTCTTAGGTAAACTGTTTTATCAGCTTATTTTATTCAGCACTAATGGCACCCGCACGGCTTTGCCCGTAGTAAAAAATTAAAAGGCCTTTTGGTTCGCCTGTATATTTACAAATAATGTTTGATGAATTTCTCGCCAAATTGGCTTGCCCATGTTACGGTTCCACGTTATGATAACTTGCTAATTTACTCGTCCATCTTATGAAAATCTTGCTCGGGAAAATGATCTTAAAATTGGAATAAAAAGAACAAAATTGAATTTTCAAAAAATCGCTTTGAGGTGCACACCCCCCACGCTACAAACTAATTCTGAGCCAAATTTCGTAAAAATCGGCCGAACAATCTAGGCGCTATGCGCGTCGCAGAGATCCTGATAGACACCCAGAGATCCGGACAGAGAGACTTTCAGCTTTATTATTAGTAAGGATTCTACTTCAAAATTTATAAGCAGCTTGGGTACTTTGGAACTAGCCTAACGACTGACCATCTTGTGCACTTTTAGTTGCTAAGTACCTATTTCCTTTAAAAATCAGCAGTGAGGACCTACAGTTTAAAAAAGCTTTCCCAACCCTTAAAAGCACGATCAAATAAGTGTTAAACCGATTAATAATATGCATGCTTGGGCCGAGATTCAAGCTCGAAAGCTTTGGTGCGAGAGACGTTTACTCCACCGATTACGCCATTGAGTGGTCATACTTTAGCGTGCATGTTGTTGTACTATTAATTAGCACATGAACTTTTATTTAGGGCTAAATTTAATTGCTTTTATCCATAGCCATTGAATAAAAATCACAAAAAAATCTTCTTTTTTTTAACGCACTAATTAAGTCGTCTGGTACTTTTTTGTCCTCAAAAAAGAAACTCACATTTAAAACCTCGCCCCTAAAAGTTTGCACTTTTTCATGATGTCTGACGCTTCTTAACCTCAGTTATTTTGGGTGCAACGAATTATAATACTTCGACCCATTTTACAACCAGGGATTCTAGTTTTTGGGACTTATGTTGCAGACTTCGGTAATATTATAGATATTTTTAAAAAATATTTTCTTTCTTTCTTTTTTTGTCCTATGAAGTATATTTAAATACACCCGAATAAAGAAAGTTTAATATTAAAAGTTTTCAAAAAAATGAATCATCATGTACATGTAAAATTACTGTTTGACCACGGATTGTATGTAATCTGGCAATCTGCCAAGTAAAGACGATTCCATCTGAATGAATCTAGCAGGGAAGATGTGAAAATAGCGATGGCATATTGATACACGCGTTTTATAATGTCACTAGTGCTTTATTCATTTATTGCACTCTCAGAAATAAGATGAGGGGAAACAAAAATAATTACCATGGAAACAACAAAAAGAAAAGAAAATATTTTCATTTCGTTCAGGAACCTAAAAACAAAGTGCTAATCTTAAAACTTTGTTGTGTCAATTCATTTTTGCCGTGAGAATATAGATCGAATATACTTTAGATTAAAAAAATGTTGCTGTGAGCAAATTTTCATTTTTACAAAACTAAGGCTAAATAATAGAGATGCAAAAGTGCACATCTGAAACAAACCAATTAACACCCCTATAAACTAATAGATACGTCAACTTCCGCCTATAAGCCGGATATTAGCCTTTCCATGTAATCGATGGTCAAAAACAGTATTAGAAGATTATATATGTATTAAAAAAGTGTTGTTTACTGAGAAAAAATACCACATTTTACGAAACTGGCACAAAAACGGAAGTGTAGAACATTCAGTCTACCATCGTAAATAGTGATAGTGAAAAACAATGTCTTTTAAATCTCAGAAATGGATCATATTCTTCTAAAACTCACTCATAGAATTCATTATTCATGGAGCTTTACCAATGCACATCACGTCAGGAACTACACCAGAAATGAAATTATAATGGCGAAAATTGAAATTTGCATTTGTTATTCTGCAGAATTAGTAAGTCTATGTTAAAAGCAGAATAACGAAGTGCATCATGAGAGTAATTTTTCAGGTTATAAATGCAGAAATGTTTCGAAGAGAAACTCTAATTACATTCTTGGCAAATCGATGAGCGATATTTACATATCTTATGTTCGCCGTCTTTATTATTCCTCTCAGATTAAGATGCATGCTGTTCGTTTGTCTGATCAAGAGATATTTCTGCTTTGCCATTTGATTAACGACGCATTCTGCTTACTTGTTTGAATGTTATTTCTTGAGAAATTCGAATTGCGATGTACTTTGCTTGTTGTGGATTTAGAGATTTCTCTTCAATGTCCTACAAAATATCTCTGCTCTATTTCCATACTAGGAAATCTTTAAAAAGTGTGTTTTTGAAATTTCTGCATGGATAATTAGAGTAATTCATGCTTGATCTGGTTTTGTACTGAGGTATGTTGAATTCCAAATTGTTCACTCTCTACATACTTTCATTTTCTTTCGCGTATTTCTTGAATTACAGTGCGGAAAATAAAATGATTAAATGGGTTATTTTCAAAACAACAGTCAGGGGTGTATCGAACTAAAATTGTTGGGAGGGTGGAAATTCTCAATATCGCTCGTTTCGACAAAGAGTACCACAATACGAAATTTTTAATTTCTTTCTTTTCGCTTAAAGGCCTTCAAATGAGGTCAGGATTTCTTTGGAGAAAAACGTTAGATTTTTTTGCTCTAATATTAGCCACTGGAAAAGCTACAAAAGCAGCAAAGCTACTTTCTTACAGCAAATTTCCTGACGAGTTCAACTTCAACACTTTTCCTGTAAAATTTCCTTTCTTCGTATTGTGGCACTCTTCTTTCAAGTGAGGGATGCCGAGTGGAACTCCAAATTTCACCGATTGATGATAACTTTGCCAAATAGAACTCCAAGTTTTACCTAGTGGTGACAATTTTTCCGAATCATCTGACAAAATTTGCCGAATAAGGAAATTTTTGAAAAGTCACGGTGACCTTCCATGGCTGGGGTGGCCTTGGTCTTAATATTGAAATTGAGCAGTGATGTTTCTCCAAAAGTCGACTGGGTGGGGTGGTGGTAAGGCGTTGGCCTTCTGCACCGTGGTCCCGGGTTCTGACCCGAGGTGGCCAGTTGGTATATTTTCGAGATGCAGAAAATTATCAGTGCCCATGTCGCATGATTATGCGACGTGTAAGAGATCCCTTGGGTATTTGTTCAGCTTTGAATTCCCTCTGCCAAATTCGAAAATCCCTTGTACAGGTTCGCATCAAAGAGAACCCAGGTGCCTCCATCTGGTGGAAACTTGGCGTCCAAATTATCCGTGCCATTGACATCTACGCCTGAATGATGGCACATGAAAGACTCTATGCCGTATCGGAGGATCGCACTAGGTCAGCTACAGGCTAAATAGCCTAACGCAGAGTCATTAAAAAGAAAACAGAATGTTTCTCCAGAGTTGTCTCTTCTCTGATTTTGAATAAACCAGCTAAGATTCTTTAGTTCTTTTGTGCTACCAGTTACCAGAAACTTAGATCACTCCTTTCTATCTTGTTTGATTACCGGCATTTGTTCGATTCAAATGTATCTTTTTTTCGTGATTTTGAATTAGGATGATTGTTTCTTGTTTTTGGATCCAGGGATGTAGCTTCTTAGCTGTTTCCTGAGAATGATGCGTGGTGTTTATTTGTTCGATTTGTGCTTTTCGTTGGTTACTTGTTATCTTCTCTCTCTCTCTCTCTGTGCCTGTGTTTGTGCTTGGAGAATGATGCGTGCTGTTTACTTGTTTGTTTGTGCTCTTCATTGGTTACTTGTTATCTTTTCTCTCTCTCTCTCTCTGTGTTTGTGCTTGGAGAATGATGCATGCTGTTTACTTGTTTGTTTGTGCTTTTCTTTAATTTTCTTGTTACCTTCTCTCTGTCTCTCTATCTGTGTCTCTGTGTGTTTGGAGGATGATGCTTTCTGTTTACTTGCTTGTTTTCTGCTGTTCTTTGGTTACCTGTTTTCTTCTGTATTTTTTTCTGTGAATGATGCTCGCTATTTACTCATTTGATCCAAGACTGCATCTTGAAAAAATGATTTGCGTTTTTTTTTTCTGTTAAGCTTGCGATGTACAGTTCAACTCGTATCATAGCCCGATATAACTTGTGATGCTCATAGGCAGAGGAAAGTGGGCCTGCTTTGAAATTAGTTTGTTATTGCGGTAAATGGTTTCATTATTTCGCAGCTGTTCTAGCTTTGACAGTTTTGGACATCTCAGTTCTGCTACTCAGATTGCGGTTCAAATTTATGTTTTGCATCTTTCATCGGATGTTGAATTTTTGTAACAAAGCAAGAAATTAATTTGTGAATGAAATCTCAAATGATGCTGGAATATATATATATTCGATTTTTTTTAACAAAAATCTCTTGTGGTAAAGCTGAGAAATCCAACAAGAAGATGTTTTCCCCCCAAAGAAAGCAGAAAGATTGAAAGTTAAACCTTCAAAAAGCTTTTTTTCGCTACTAACTGAAACTCTTGATTCGTGAAACACGCAAACACACACGCATAAATGAACAGTCCACTCTCAAAATCTAACTTTCTAATTAATTTTCATTCATTTTAAAATCAAATTCTTATTTTCTCTTCAGAAACACACAATTATTTCTAATTACTACTGCCATTTAAATCTTATATTAGTAAATGACAGTTAAAGGTTCAAAATAGTGAAAATGATTTAAATTGCTAAAGAGATTTTTAAACTTAGAGATTTATACAAAGGTTAAAACATATCCAATTTCCTTAGTTAAAATGAGTGAAAAAATAAACAAAAAAAGCCTTCAGCTGTGAAATTCATTAAAACAGTTTAATCTTACAAGCATTTTTACAAAAGTTTTATGCTCTGGGCATAAAATCGATAATCGGTGTCTAAAGAATATAATGTAAAAGTTTAATCTATTATAGCACTTTTAAACTCTTCATCGCACTAAATTAACATGTTTTTAATTGTATACGATGTAGCTTGTAAAGTATAGTTTTACATATTTTCATCAGCTGAATTTGTTAACGTAAGAATTAAATTACCCGTAAAGAATACTTTAATTTTCCGCGTATTAGTTGGGAACTACTTAAGCCTTTTGAAAGTATGATTCAGCGATTAGTTCTTTCTATCTTCTCAATATATATATATATATATATATATATATATATATATATATATATATATATATATATATATATATATATATATATATATATATGTTTCTTTGCTGAACAGTCATAAGGCCGAACGGAAGTGTTCAGAATATCGGGGTATTCACGTTAGAGAATGTTCAGATAAACTTCCAATTAAAATAGTAGTTAAATATAGATTCCTGCCCATTTAAAAGGATCTTAGATTATATTGAACGCCAACAGGTGTGCATTTTTTACTTCCTTTTACAAAAAAGGAAGTATTGTATTCGCGAAAAAATTTTCACTCAAAATCGACCTTAATTCCCTTTTGCTCACCCCCGAATGAATGTTGAGTTTTCTTTCAACCCGACCACTCGTAGATAAGTGCCTAAGAACGTATAGACGCGCGAAATATCCATTTTGACGATTCCCGAGTTAGTTACAACGAGTTTTCTCGTGACGTCTGTATGTACGTATGTATGTATGTGCGTATGCATGTCGCATAACTTAAGAACGATATGTCCTAGAAAGTTGAAATTTGGTACGTAGACTCCTAGTGGGATCTAGTTGTGCACCTCCTCTTTTAATTGCATTCGGGTGCTTCCAAAGGGATCTTTTGCCCCTTTTTGGGAGGAAATCAATGTTAATTTCGATGTAAACTCAAGTGGTGTTATAGCTTGTCGGACACTTGGCGATATATCGCCAGTCTTTTGGTCGCCAAGTTTTGTCGCCAACTTGGCGATTTTTTTTAATGGTTTCAATTTGGCCACTGTTGGTGATATTTAGGGAGTAAATTATTGAATCACATTAAAATTGCCAACAATGGGAAAATGACAATAAATTGGAGTAAAAGGAAGTCATGTGAGGCTCACATCAGCTCGTTTTTTAACAAAAACACAAATTTATTAGAAAAAAGAGAGAAAATTCAAAGGAAATCCATTAATATATTTTCCCCCCTTTTCAACATTTTTACGCTTACAAATCTATGCAGTTGCTTTATAAGTAATAACAAAGTCTGGAATTTTATCAAAACCCATCCGAGAGTCTCTTTCTCTTCTTCTTCTTCTTTTTTTTTTTTTTGGTTGTTGCAATATATCCATTCTTTGCTTTAGAAAGCACCTTCTTTTTATGAAATATTCATAAAAAATATTAATTCATATTTCATATCCTTTCCATGAAAATGTAAAAAGGAACAGCTCAAAGCTTCTTTTTTTTTCCTTGAGATGCATTTTTTTAACGGTGTGTAGAATAATATCAAAATCATTGATTTTTCTTTTATCAAGCCTTTATTCTGTATTAAAGTATTCATAATATTACTTAAATACAGAATAAAGTATTTACTGCTTTAAAAGAGTACCTAAACATGTATCTTTTATAATTCATAAATTAAAAATTCGACATTCAAGCTCAAATTTTAATGTACATTAAGTTTCAGCTTTGACCGAAAGAGATTCAAGTGATAGTTAACATTTTAAAAATTGTACCCAAAAATCTCAAAATCTTTAGAATTGGAGCTTTTTTTAAACACGTGAGTAACTATTAACTTAATTGTATGATTACGAAAACATTGACTTAACAAATAATTTTTATTGTTTTTTTAGAAACAAGTTTCCCCAATTTCCTATTCTGTCTTCAAGAAAAATTAAAATATTGACTTTGATCAAATATGCCCTTGCTTTTAATGGAAAATATCGATTATTTAATAACACCTCATTAAATTTTCATTTTTACTTGGGGGCAGGGGGAACAGGTCACTGATTAACTTTTATTTTTATTCAAGTAATTAATTATGCTATGAAGTCGTTAAACAAGAAGTTGGAATTTTTCTAGCACGATAAAATATTAATTTTTGTGTTATTGCAAAATTAACTATGTAATTCGTTCTCGTTTAATTCGGTTTTTATTGTTTAGAATATAAATAAAGATGGATTGCAAACTACGATTTTTTCAACGATCGATTTATTTTCAACGAGATTAACTAATAACTCAAACCTTAAATAATTCTTCAATTTCTCGAGAAAAACATGACAGTAAAAATTTGTGTTTTCTTTTCTTTCTATTTTCTTTTTTTTTTGGGGGGGGGGGGTGTCAAATTTACAACAGTATATTTGCGAAAACTGATATAAAGATGATAATTTCAAAATAAGTAACTTGGAGACTAGTAAGAAAAATACTACAAGAATAAAAATAGAAACGAAATGTTTCATAAACTGTTGACATAACTAAAAGAATATGAGCAAAATTTGATGGATAGAAGTTAGTGATAATACAGTGGCTCATAAAAGTGTCCGTACACCTCGAAATTTTGTAGTAAAACCAAAATAACGCAAAACTGAGTTTGAATATGAAATCCAATTTTTTCTCACACCATTCTTATGCCATTCTGAATAAAACCCAGTAGTTTTTTTCAAAATATTGCAAGATTTTATTTTTGAAATTTGTCAAAAAATGAAGAGATAGAGAAAAAATACGCCACAAAAGTCATCGTACACTGAAATATTTTCGAATAAATTCTCAATTAAAATTATCATATGTAGTTTTTTTTATTATTTTTACATTGTAATGATACTATAAAGTCATTTGCCTTTAATTTTTTGTGTATTTATTCCCTAATATTCTGCTTATTTTTTTTTAAATGGCAGGTATGCGTAGAAAACATCAAACACGATTCGAAATTTGATTTTTTTCCCTCACAGTAGCCGTAAAATGGTTTGAAATGTCTCTAAATTGGTTAATTTATACCATTCTATAGTGAAGTGCTTGATAGAATGCTTTAAAGACAAGAATCGGATCAAAAACAACGTAAGAAAAGGTCAAAAGGCAAAGTTAACAAAGCGTGATCCGAGGTTTACAGTTAAAAAAAATATGAAAAATACACATTTCAGAACTGAAAAAGTTTCTGCAGAATTGAATGAAACATTTTACGTTTAATTTTTACCTAAATTTGTTCGCAAAGTTCATTGATTAGCTGGATTTCTTCCCGCAGAAATTTTCTTATTCCTGCGAAAAACAGTAAGCTTGCGCTTTCCGTCGTAAAATCAATGATAAATAAGCTCGAAACGTTTTGGAACAACATCTTACTTATAGATGAAAATAAATTCAACATTTTGGGTTAAATTGTTGTATAATTGTAAATGGAGGAAAAAAATGAGGAGTTTAATCTTAAGAACTTAGTTGGATCAGTTAATCAGACGGTGAGGGTGTTCTTGTGTGAGGGTGCATCTCAGCATCAGGACTTGGAAATTTGGAATTTTTTGATGAAATAATGAACTATGCTGTTCATTTAAATATTTTAAAAAACAATTTTAAACTATTAGCCCAAAATTTGGTTGTCAGAAACAACTTTGTTTTTTTTTTATCAAGATGACGATAAGAAACACACGTTCGCGTTTGGTGCCTCAAAATTTGTCCTTAAGCTTAGAAATATCTCCTCAATCGCCAGTTTTAAACTTAATGGAACACATTTGGAGATATTTGGTGACTAGATTACGAAAATACACCATTGAAACGAAAAGCGAACTAGAAACAGTAAGACTCGTAGTGCGGCTGAACGCTTACTCAGAAAATGCACAAAAAAAGAGAGAAAAAACAATGAAATCTATTCTCAGACGTTTAAAAGCTGTTGTTGTTACCGCATGATATTCTACTAAATAATAATTTATTAAAAAATTAGATTATTTACTAATTTTTTGACATTTTTTCAAAGTGTACGAAGACTTTTGTGAGATAAAATTTCCGGCACTTTTTGGTTTTTGATTTTTAAAAAATTAAGTTTTAATGTTTTATTGAAAATTTTCATCTAGTTTTGTTAAAAATAGATCATAGATCTTATAATAAAATACCTATTCCGAAATATTAGTTTTAACCAATGGATAAAGGCCTATTTCATTGAAAGTCGTAGGTGTACGAACACTTTTGGGAGCCACTGTATATATAACTAAGTGCGTTTCCCTGCGCTGCCTCGAAAATAAAAGTTGCGTCAAGTGACGCAGGTTCAACAATCAGACTTAAAAAAAGAAGATATATATTGCTCATTTAGAAAGAAGAGTGCCACAATGCGAAGAGATGAAATTTTACAGGAGTGGCGTTTGAAGTTGATCCTTTCAGGCAATTCGCATTAAGAAGAGTAAATTTGCTGTGCCCTCCAGTGGTTAATATTATAAGAAAAAAATGTCCTTATTTTTCAAAGAAGATAGATAACGTTCTTTGAAGGCCTTTAAGGGGTTACAGTACTTCAAAAATGACGCAACGATCAAAAAAAAATTTTATTGCTTATTTCAAAACAAAAAACTATTCTGAACACAGGGGAAAAGTTTCAATGCTTTAGTTCAAATATTTAAGAAGTTATGAGTGGTTTTAGGCCATGCTCCCTATGTGTTCTTATGCAAAAGAAAAACTTCAAATTGTTTTTTCTCGATGATGCCTTTTTTGTGTTTTCATGTCATTAGAATCCCTAAGGATTTTTTTCTATCAAAGATACAGCTTTAAAGTAATACTTTTTGCAATTGGAATAACATATTTGACAAAACTGTGCATTGGATAAGCATTTTATAAATTACTCTAATGTTTAGAACATGTTAAACCTTTGAAAACTAAATTTAAAAAAAAAAAACTTTGACTTTTTTAACATAATTAATCACAGAAAATTTTCGAATGAACTCATAAGCAAATGAATGCACAGATTTTTAGAGATGATTATAGTGATCGTTTTGCAAAAAACGTTTTTTAAATTAGTGCAAAAATAAAAAAGCCTTAGGGATTTTAAATAGGTGAAAAAATTAGGTGAAATATTTTTAATTTTGAAAAAAAAGTAGGCAATATTTTTAAATTTTGAAAATAAATTATTGATTACGAAATAAGTATGCATGTTATGGTTTCAAAGAAATATAAAATTTATATAAATTGAAAGAAATTGCTTGAAAGATACTGTGACCCCTTAAGCGAAAAAAAAAATCGCATCGTGGCACTCTTCTTCCAAACGAGCGATATATTGTGTAATTTCTCATCAATACGTGGAAAAGAGCAATTTTATGACTCAAAAATAAAATTTAGACCTCTTTGGTTGGTTGTTTTTTTTTTTTTTTAATATCCCCTCATGTGAATTCCTTAGCATCAAAGGAACTCTGTGTCAGATTTGGCAAAGTTCCCACGTAAAGGAACACACATACATAAACATGCAGCCAGTTGTATATACAAAGATGAATCTGTCCTCCAAAAATTGATATTGTGTTCAACCTTTCAAAATTATTATTTACTAGTGGTACCCTCACGGCTTTGCCCGTAATAGAAAATAAAAAGGTCTTTTGGTTCGCCTGTATATTTACAAATAATGTATAGTGAATTTTCTCGCCAATTGGCTTGTACCCATGTTACGGTTCCACGTTATGATTATTTCGTAATTTACTCGTCCTGTTTATAATATTTTTGTTCTTAAAATTGGATTGCAAAAGGAACCACATCGAATTTTCGAAAAATCGCTTCGAGGTGAACACCCCCATGGTACAAACTTACTTTGTGCCAAATTTCATGAAAATCGGCCGAACGGTCTAGGCGCTATGCGCGTCACAGAGATCCGGACAGACAGAGGGACATTCAGCTTTATTATTAGTAAAGATAAAGATGAGTTACATCTGTACCTCAGAGCCGATTGTAAGTCACATTATGGTAATTTTACAGGAGAGAGGAAAAACATTTTTCTAGCACATGCAAAGGATGGGGCGCACGCTCTTTTAACCCTGGTAAAAAATTAAAAAAGATTTTTTTTTTTAAGAATTACGTTCACGTGTCTCAATGCGGAATAGGCCTCTAGTACATGCAATGAACTAATAAACGGAAATTCGCAAGTTTTGAACTTACCTCAGTCTGGCTCTGAGGAACAAATATGTCGCTTGTATGTTTATAAATCGTATCGCGTAAACCAAGAGCAATCACCCCACAGGATGAGAATTGATGTAGTTAAAAGAATTAAACCCTGCTAAGTTTTTTTTTCTTTTTGAATTTAAAACCTAACGACACTTTAATGGTTAAAACTTACATTTTACACTAGACACATTCAAGAAAAGAAACACTTCATGCGCTTAAGGTTTCGTTTTTTGAAGCGGGGTAATTTTTCTAACTAGGTTCAAAAACGAACAAAAATTATGCGTTCGACTTTACACTATACCAAGGAGCGTTAATATAACAAGAACTAATGGAGAATAGATTCACAATTTTTTTTTCTTTCCAGCAAACTTTCTTAAAACTAATATTCCCCAAGTAAAGCTAAATTAACTTATTAATTGTCTTTCCGTCTTTGGATGACATTTTTTCTTCGCCGTGCCAAAAAATCAAAGTAAAAACAATTAAGTTTGCTGTTATGGAGAAGAATTAACTCACTTTTTAAGACCTTTTTTTCTGGCTTCGTGGCGTAATTAGCTTTGGCTCAGAAACAGTGAACAGTTTAGTTAATTGAAGACTTCTGACCGAGAACAAAACATTCGAATTATTTCCTACTTTGCTGCACTAATGCTTCTTTTTATCAGAGAATAAGTAAATGCAGCATTTGTAAACACGGAAATCTTTCTCACCCGACAGTGATGAATGATGCTCTCTAATTTTGCAACCGTTTGCGCGCTAAGTTTATTGAAAAAAAAAAAATTCGAAACTAAATCCGTTCTTTTTGCTATTTGAGTGCTGATTTTTTTTTTACATGGATTACCATTTTTAGTAATTTGGGGCCATTCATTAATTATGTAAGCATGATTTTGGCAACTTTTGACCCCCCCCCCCTCCCCCATGTAAGGGTGCGTAAGATTTTTCAAATCCCTATTCTTACGTAAGATTCCATTTCGTTTTTCAAAATGATAAAATAATGAATCTTATATCATTGGAATCTTTATTAAATTCACTATTATCAAATTAAGCCTTTTTGTGTAAAGATATATTTACTAAAAAGTTGGAATCGAGACTGAAAGTTTTTTTCGACAATTTTTTGTATATGATGCGATCAGGGTGCCCATATGCAAAATTGTAAGGGGAGGGGGGCTCAGATATTTTCCACACGGGTTAGGAGGGTATTTTCTCCATGGAAACCGATTTCAGGACCGATTTAGAGTCATCAAAATATTTCATTTTTAATAACTTATTCATTAATGGCTGGAGAATATTTTTTTTTTTTTTTTACATTTTTGCAAAGAAAAAAGTACTAAAAGGAAGGAAGTTCTAATTTCAAAGGAGGGGGGAGGGGCTCAAGCCCTTCCTTGCCCCCCATATGGGCACCCTTGGATGCAATACCAGTTAAAATTAAAACATACGATTCATTGTGCGGTTCTTTTATTGTATTTTACACTATTCATTCTTTGTAAAACAAATGAGTTATCCTAATACGTTTTTTACCTTCCAGACGCAAACGAAATATGATCCCTGCTAAGCCACTTGACCGCGCGATTTCCAATATAAAATATCGAATTGGAAAATATTACGAATAGGTTTGACCACCCCCCTTCCCCCAAAGGGTAGTAAGTATGTAAGTAAAGTATGTAGAGCTTTTTCCAACTCCCCACTCCACTCGGAACCCGTACGTAATTAATGAATGGCCCCTTTCCTCCATCGCGAACGATGAAGAATGTGGAGTGACCAAACTTGTTTATTCATTTTTGCGTTATATACCACAATTTTATGACAGACACTCGAAAACATGAACGATATCAAAAATAGTGTTTAAATAAAATGAAAATTCGAAAAGAAAACAAGGGATTTGTTTTGTAATGCAAATAAACGCACACGCGTACACATACAGCATCATCATTATCAGTGCCAGCGTATCTATCTACACCATCCACTCATATTCACTTTGAAGGCATTTCAATATCTTAGTTGCATTAGTAGTTTTTTTGTTTTTTTTTCCTTTGATATTAGTGTTATTAAGAGATATTTTTAAAATCTCTGAGCTTATTTTCCTCATTAAAAATAGGAAATAAGCCCCTCAAAGCGTATTTTGAGACTTTGTATATGAAATTAAAATATAGCATCGTGGAAGGAGGTGGGGGTGGGAATTAGATTGTTTTTAAGTATTGCATTTGAATGTTTTTATTTCTATTTTTTACACTTACGGTACAAAAAGCCACACATTCTGAACGTTAGAAAACCAAATGGCACACACCTCCTGTTTCTCTACGCCATGTCCCATTTTATCCTTAAAAAGCTGGGTTTATTTTATTTTATTTTAGTTTAGTTTTTTAAATTGATCACTATCTTGGTCCCGAAACTATTTTCGTATATTTCACTCCTTTGAAAAATGTCACGGAGTACTTTCACGCCTTGGAAAAAAACATCTCTGTAGTATTGCACATATGGGAGTTAAAATTAAAAAAAAGAAACCTTTTTACTGCCTTAAACGATTGCGATTTGTAAAAACAAATACACCAAACCCCCGATTATCCACGGAATCGGATAGCACAAGTGCCGCGGATAATAAAAAATCACGGATAAACCGCAACAAGGATAAAATGAAGGACAAATGAGGTAAAAATTGTCCTTCCTTAAAAACTTGACTGTATTGACTTTCTATAAACAGTGAAAGTATCTACAGTTCAGTAAAAAATTTTGTATTTTAGTACAACAGAACTTTACATCAATAAAGAAGAAGTACAGTGTGACCACGGATTGTATGGAAAGGCAAAAACCGTTTTACAGGCGGAAATGGACGCATCTATCAGTTTTCAGGGACGTCAACTTTTGCAGATGTATGTTAGACTCTAAATTAAGTAGGGTCTCATTAAAATAAGTTGAACAAGCGCAGAGCTGCCAACTGCTACGAAAAAAATCGTAGTTGTTACGAACAGCAGCCCTGAACTACGACGCTACGAAAACGAGTCCAAAAGTTACGATTTTCTTTCTTTTTTTTTTTTTTTTTGTAACCTTAGAAAAAATCAATCATTACAGATACTGTACGTATTATTAATAATTTAGGTAATAATGCTTTAGTGCAGGCCCGTTCAACTGGCGGCCCGCTAACTTCTTATGCAGCATATTTCTTTTTTCGACATTTTATGGTATCCAGAAGCATCTGAGACTACCATTCTTTGTCAAGCCGGGGTCCCCGAAATTTCCTCTTGATCGCTCTTTTTATTCCTTTCATTGTATTGGGAGAAAAAGGTACAGGACATCTACAGGTCAAGGTCAAGCAGTCCTACCCTGAACGCTGGTGTTCAAACGAATTCCCCATTCTTTTGTTGCCCGCCCCTTTTTTGGTGCCCTGGGCCCCATGAGCCATGCTTTAATCGGGCCCTGGGTCAGAGGTTATTGTTAAACTTTTTCAAACTGCGGCCCGCCAGGTGATCAGTGACCGGAATTCTGGCCCATGGGCTCTTTGCAGTTGGACAGCCATTCTTTAGTGTTAACTAATATTCCAAATTTTTATTTTAAAATAAACGAAATGAATTTATCATACTACTTCTTCATTTTCACATTCTCTCTTTTTTATTTTAAAAAAAGCATACCAAACATCTATAGATCTGCCTGTCAGAACGTTTTTAAACTAACGACAGGACTAAAAACGAACAGATTTTAGATTTTTAGTTCCCCCCACCATTTGCAATTTTTTTTTCTAAAAAAAACAAAGTAAAGTAAACAATATCACTTTTTTTTAATTATGCAAAATAACAATTTGCCAGTTTAAGGGATTCATTCTTTCCACATTGACACGTAATGATGCTAGGTCGCTCTTGCTTTCTGTTCTTGTGTTACGCTTTTAGCTTGTGAAAATGAAAAATCTTCCTGTTGATGCAATATGGAAAACATGTTGAATAAAAATTATTGTTGAACTTAGAAATAACCTAATACTAAAAACAATTTTAAAAAAATCTCGATATATACCCCCCCCCCACACAATAAAATTTTTCTGGTTCATTTTGAAAATGGTGGGAGGGGGGGGGGCATTTTTTCTCGTTTTTACCAACGTAACATATTTATTGCGTCTGTTACATTTGTTAATAAAAATGTCGTTTTACTCCCCCCTCCACGCAAAACTGCTACGAATTTAGATTTTCAAAAGTTGGCAGTTCTGCAAGCGCACATCAAATTTTTACTTTCCCTTTTCATTCAGATGGACTCGTCTTAACTGGACGTTTGCCAATTCCATACAATCCGAGATTAGACTGTATGTGCGATGAAGAAAGCCCAATAAATAATTAAACAAGTAAAACAAAACTGAGTTTAAATTTTCAACTTTTCGACAATAGAACAGCCGTTGGTATTCGCTTATGACTGCGAAAATACGTGTTCCCGATAGTTAATTAACTTGCGAAAAATCCGCTCGCGGATAATCAAAAGTTTACTGTGGCGAAAACTTTACATTTTTTTTTTCATGCAATAAAGGAATGTTGATGAAAAAATTAATAAAACTATTTGTAACCAAAAGTATTTCATGTTATGTCGGACAAAAGTAGCTATTAGACATTCAGTTAAAAATTAAATAAATTAAACTCGAAACTAGTTCTACTAAAATAATAATTCGTACATTGGAAATCATAAATGAAAATTCTATTATCTTCCCCGAAATAGCATAAAAGTGATTTTCTGTATTCTTAAACCTGAATGATTGCAGAGTTCCTTTCTTATTTCCTAATACGCATCCTACCATTGCTTCCACCCTAATCTGCTAAAAATAGTCCTTTTCAAGACATTTAGTTATTTGTCTAACCTTAAGTAAACCTTAGTTTCTGAATTATGCGGACTGATTTTTCTTTCGTTGATGCGTAATATTCAGGCAAATTTAAAGATTAAAGCAAAATTTTGAACAAAACTAAAGAATTTGTCGAAGCAAACAAATGGAGGGCATTTTCCATGTATGAATAATTCAAATACAATTCATTCTACTTTTGAATTCAAATTTTCCTTTAATGGCTATTTTAGGAGAATAGCTCCTCGCAATTTTATTCTTCTAGGTGAAATAAGACACAGACAATTGCATATATAATTACAGTAAAGATAACATTTGTCAAAGATCTTTTCTTCCTTTTCAACGTACAGAAGGCTAACTTTCAACTCATAATTTATTTTCTTTCGATAATTTGAAATCGTTAATTTGATGTTGAGTATCTATGTAAATCCTAAGGAAAGTATTGCTCAGATAGGAGCTTAGGTAACAGCTGATGTTTTTATTTGAAGTAGTTTTACGGTATCGGTTAAAATTGAGTAAGGAACAACAATTCACAAATACTTAAATAAAAAGTAGTACTGAAGAAACGAGCTGATGTGGGCATCACATGACTTCTTTTTACACCAACTTAATGTTATTTCCCCATTATTGTCAATTTTAATGTGATTCAATAGTTAACTCTCTAAATATCACCAACAGTGGCCAAACTGAAACCAGATTTTTTAAAAAATCGCCAAATTTCTCGCCAAGTTGGCGACAAAACGGCGATTAAAAGACTGGTGATATGTCGCCAAGTGTCCGCCAAATTATAACACCACTTGAGTTTGCATCGAAATTGACAAGGATTTCCCTCAAAAAAGAGGCAAAAGACCCTCGTTGAAGCATACGAATGCAACCAAAAAAGAAAGTGCGCAACTAGACCCCACTAGGGGTCTATGTACCAAATTTAAACTTTCTAGGACATTCCGTTCTTGAGTTATGTGACATACATACACACATACGCACATACATACGTAAATACAGACGTCACGAGAAAACTCGTTGTAATTAACTCGGGGATCGTCAAAATGGATATTTCGGGTGTCTGTACGTTCCTAGGCATATATTCACGAGTGGTTGGGTTGAAAAAACAACAACATTCATTCGGGGGTGAGCAAAATGGAAATTAAGGCCGATTTTTGAGTGAAATATTTTTCGCGAATACAATACTTCCTTTTTTGTAAAAGGAAGTAAAAAGGGAAGAAAAAAGAAAAACCAGCGTACAATATGACTTAGTAAAAAAAGAGATTAAGATAAATATTTTTTTTTAACAGCCACGAAATTTCGTTAATGTAGAATACTTGTATGGAATAATCTTTGGTTACATCGTTTCAAGTTTTTTTAACAGTTTAAAAAGTTTGAAGTTAATTGAAAATGTATGTTCAGTTCATGTACAAAGATAATTTTTTTTTTAATTTCTAAAAGCAGCATTAGTATCACATTAATCACTAGTGCGCGTAAAGAGCAGAACAATATCAAAATAGTAGGAAATAGGAAATGAACATAATATCACCGTGACGCATCACTCGTCCATAATCGAGTCATCTTGCACACAACTTTTTAACACAATACAGCCGAGACTTGCTAGAATTTTAGGCTCAAAAGTTTTTTTACCAAGCAATCGTATCCTGCTGGCAGACGAAATTCAGCAACTGCATGGTGTCTTGGCAAGTTAGGAATTTCGGTTATAGTATCACTCCAGGGCTTATTTTCTGTTTGAATTAGCGGCTGGTTTGTATAATTTTCTCTCCGAATTTTCTTTGATTCTTATGACTGTTGGATAAGGAACCGATTCTCTTGGCATCTGCAAAATTTAAGTTCATCTCTTTGCTAACAGATCAGCCATTTCGTTTCCATATAAGTGACGATGAGAAGAGTATAGAATAGTAGCAAGGATTCGAGTTAACTATGAAAGCTATACTTCGCAATAAATTGCACATAAGAGCCTTGTTTAGTGCTTATAGTTTGTGTTGAAAAACTGCGCCAACTGCAATACGGTGACTTTTAGCGACATTTTAAATGCGTTAGGGAATGCGTTATTCTGCCGTGAGCAGTAAACGGCAGTATCTGCAGAAATGAGTTTTTGAGATATTTAAAGAAATGTGTGTTATCGATTCTCTCAATTGTAATAATAGGGAAATGCTGGAATTGGACTTTTTTTTTCAGCGGAAACCAAATCAGCAAGCTTGTGCAATGAAGCTAGCAAAAAATAGATGACAAAAATGCAAAAAAAAAAAAAAAAAAAAAAAACCTAACAAAAATTTATTTGCTTGGAAAAAATAAATAAATAAAAAATTAACTTGAGTTTTGACGTCCGGAATTCAAATTATGTTTTTCGCAATCACGAGTGTGTGTGTGTGTGTATGTAGGCATGTGTGTTTGTGTCTGTGTGCAGGTATGCGTGTGTGGGTAGTTGTGTATATGAGTGTTTGTGGTGGTGGGGGGGATGTGTATGTGTGTGTAGGCATAAGTGTTTGTGTCTGTGTGCTGGCATGAGTGTGTGGGTAGTTGTGTGTAGGTGTGTGTGTATGTGTAGGTGTCTGTATGTACGCGTGTGTGTGTATGTGTTTGTGTATGTGTGTAGGCGTATGTATGTGCGTGTATGTGTTTGTACGTTCGTGTATGTATGCGGATATTGACGTAACCTGGAGATGGCTTTCGCTAGAGGAGCAGCATCGTGAGGAGCCGGTCGACGTGATGCTACAGAGGGTGCTGGTGGGCAAATAAAATGATAGCATATCAAAACAGTCAAATAAAAGCAATAAGCAATCGTGACTGCTCAAAAAAAAAAAAGAAGGAAAAGAAAAGAAAATGAAAAATTTGCAGTCTCTGTCCTTTACCTGCCCACGGTAGTATTACTCGATGGTCTTGCAATATGTTTAAATGAAATAAGTAAATTTCAT
Organism: Uloborus diversus; assembly: GCF_026930045.1. Taxonomy (NCBI): domain Eukaryota; kingdom Metazoa; phylum Arthropoda; class Arachnida; order Araneae; family Uloboridae; genus Uloborus; species Uloborus diversus. The sequence goes on from NC_072739.1 coordinate 30,735,622, forward strand.
TAGCAATTTCAAAAGCGTTCACTTTATTACTTGCATAGCAAAAGTTTGTCATTTGGGCATTTACTGCGTTAATTCTCCTATACATTATTTCACACCAAGATAGATTCTTTAGTCCTTTATTTTATCTGTGTTAAATTGACGCATTTTTTTTCCAGACCACAAATAACTATTCAAATAAAACACCAATCGAATGTACTAGTCAAAATATTTGCTCTAACCAAAATGTGTCTGAGCATTTTCTTAGATGATTTACAGCAAATACTTTTTTTCGTTTACTATATTAGCCTTTTTTTTCCCTCCGAAGTCATTTATACTCTTGATCGTCTTTCATGTTCCCCTTAATGCCCTTAGGACAATACACAAAGAATTCAATCTGTCTTCTCTCCTAAGGACATCTTTTTTCTGTTTTTTGACGAAACTGCTTTTCCGCTTGTTAGACTTCGAATCTTTAGAATTCGGAAAGGATGTCTCCCATGCAAAAGAAGATAAGTGAGATGGAGAGGTGTACTTGCAAACCACCATAAAATAAGTTTCGAACCTAAACTTCAGTTGAGATCACTGCATCAGTGTCAGGAAAGGTATTTATGTTAGAAAATAAAACTAAACTGGACCTTAAGTAACTCGAATCATCCAATAAATTTTGTTAACTACAAAATGTAGTGCATGTTTGTTTCAGGCATAAAAGCAAGATATCAAATGTTAAGTTTACTTATTAATTTTGTTTCGTTTAAAGACAACGTTGTTTTAGTTTAGTTGTTTTAGTTTTAGCAGTCTTTGTCACACAACATGTCTATTGTATTTGCGGGTATAAAGCAGAAGAAACCCCTAAACCATGGGCGCCCATATGCAAAATTGTAAGGGGCGGGGGGCTCAGATATTTTAACTAGTTTAACCATGGTTTAGCAAGATATAATTTCCTCCATGGAAGCAGATTTCAGTACAGATTAGAGTCATTAAAATTTGACTTTTTTAATTACTTATTCATTAATGGCTGGAGAAGAAATGTTTTTACATTTTTGCAAAGAAAAAAGTACTAAGAGCAAGAGACTTCTAATTTCCAAGAGGGGGCTTGAGCCCCCCCCCCCTGCCCCCCTATATGGGCGCCCTTGCCTAAACTATTATTTAATCATCCAAAACCAAGAAACAATACTAATTAAATTCATTTAAAATAAATTATTAGACTGGTTCAACAGCTATCCAGTCGTTTAGGGTAATTTTCAGCCACGTCAGAGAGGGATGCAAAATAAAATATTTTAATAAAAGTTGTACGGCTTAATGCAACAAAATAAAATTTTTAAATATTTAAAAATTCTCTCTCAGTACTTCACAGCATCACAAGATTTTTGCCACTCAGAATATTGCATAGAATATTACAATGTAGGAAGCACACTTTCAGCAATTTCAAAAATATCTTCCAAATAGTCACTTCAGGATTTTCTTTCTAATTTCAAGTGACAGAAATCTTGACAACTTCACAACAAAACCAAAAATAACCAAAAACTAAGAGCACTACGGAAGAAATGTCACTGTCTTATTCAACTTCTTGCTTCCCACGGTGACCATCATCTATGAAGATGAGATTCCCGAGACAAAACTATAGATCTACCTCCACGTGGTGTGCCCCGGGCAACGAGTACTACGGCAAAAGTATCTTAAGTTTTTTAGCATGTAACTACTTCGCCCTGGAACATTGAATGGTGACTCCCATTCTGCAATGGAATGCTGGTGGGCTAACCCAACTTAAGGATTATTGAATAAAGCAATAAGCTCTATATACTACCAAATTTTTTTTTTCATTTTAATAAAGAATAGAAAACTTATTTCATAACCCTGACGGGAGAGTGCCCCAATGGGCCTTATAGTGTTTGTTTGTTTGCTTTTTTTGTTCGTTTAAGTCTAATTGTTTTTAAAAAATAGAAAACCGCCCATTAAGGTATGGCGGGGGATAATTGCTTCTATATTTGTACGAAGCAGTTGTCTTTTTGGTGATATTTTGATAGTTGAAATTGTAACCCTAACTCCAGTGGATTAACCCTAAACTCCAGTAGATAGCGTTCATTGTTGACCCCCTTTTAATTTCTTCGTTCCCCTCAAATAACAGTCTTAGCAGTAAAACAGTTAAGTTAACGGATCAAGTTCAGCCTTGTCACAATAACGCCTTTCCCTGCATCTTAAACATTACCAAAAAATGTTAATAACTTATCATGTCGTGGAGCGAGTTTCATTGTTGATGACGGCAAGAGCGTAACTCGATCATTGACTATCATATATATACGGATTTGAAGTGGCACAAAGTTAATCGGCATGACTCGAAATTATTCCGAATGACTAATAACGATTATTGCAACATTACATTTTCAACACAATTGGTAAAAAGGCAGGAAACCTGTTTTATTAATAGATGTCCAATGAATAAGATTCAAACTACATTTTTGTGCAACCAAGAAAATGTCTTATTCACCCCACTTTGTTCAAACCTGATGTCTTGATTTTTTAACTTTGACTTATCTGTTTCTACTGTCTTTGTGATTGGTACATAATAATCACATGGGCGTTTCTTAATTTCATTGAATAGCTCCTACAAACTCAATCACCTAATCTTGATTCTTGCGTTAAAATACATCGAAAATTCAGTCCAATTTTTGACATAGAAATATTTTTTATAGTTGAACAACTGAGCTTCTGAATGTTTTAAAGTTTCCTCGATTCCGAAAATGAATTTTAAAAGTTAATTTATATAACTAAACAAGTTATGTTTGGGTAAAGTATTTTTAAAAAGAAACAAATGAAAAGTGAACTTTACATCAGCCTCAGTCTACCGAAAAAAATGCTTCCTTGATTACTCAGGGAAAAAATGTTAAGGAAATAAACTCACTTTTCTTAGTGGTATAACTTTACGTGCATAAGTGGAATTGGCCATCCCGCCTGTTTATCTTTTATCTTATTAACACAAACTCTACCTGTTCAGAAATTTAATTCAGCGCAATAAAGATTATTTCAAAAATGCAATTTATTCTTTCTTTTCCTTTCTTTTTTTCCATTTGCCTTAAAGCTTTCTAAAACGCACTTAAGAACCGGAACTGTTGATACAGGGTCTTAGGCGCACGGGCAGTTAATGGAAAATATCGATTGTTTAATCGCACGTTATTAAACTTTAAACGTGGTGTGAATTTTGAAAAGAAAACTAAACCATTAAGTAATATTTTAATCAAAACTATCAGTTGAAAGCCCTTGAGCACATAGCTGATTGGTTTTTTATCCAGAAATTTTAGTTGAAATGAAATATTTTAAAATAAATAAATAAAAACAGGATAAATTGTAGTTACAGTGGAAACGCTCTATCCCAGATTACGTTGCAAGACTGTAATATAGATAAGATAAATTTTGGGCGAAAAAATAAAAGAAAGGAAAGACAAATAAATGAAATATAATGGGCCTCATTTTTTATTAGATCATTCATTTGAAAAATGAAGACAGGACAAAAAAGATAAAAACACACCCAACAGTAGGTATAAATGAAAAGAAGAAACAACGTTATTAATGCTGAAAATTGTAAAAAATTGTGTAAACACGCGAAAAATGTGTGTTTCGCGTTTCGGGGCTACAAGGAGTGGCTGATATTTAATGTTAGATTTTTTTCTGCATTGAAAAATAGGGTTTATGTAACCCCAAAACAATTTTTTTTTAAATTCTACATTAATTACTTTTAATTTATCGTTTTTCCCGGGGTTTCGTAATGAGTATTACACTTAGTTGTCGTGTGCCAGCTAGACTGGTAATTTGGGGTGCGCTGCTTCACTTTTCCAACTGTACTGTAACTTGGTGTGAAGTCCGACTTCCACAGTACAAACATGCCCTAAGGACCCCCGTTTATAGGAAATGCAACCATTCACAGCATAGCAACACATTCACACAAAGAAAAGAGAAGCGCAGTAGAGAGAAAGTGATTCCCTGGATTCGAACCCGGGACCTCATTATCGTAATCAGACTTTTCTGACCACTAGAAAAGGCGGCAAGGTGGCCAGCCACAGCAAATAAGGGGAAAAATACCCTCAGTTGCATGCCTCTTTTGTATACTTGTCATACAACAATTTAACCTTTCCATCAGTTTTTCAACAAATATTTTTCAAAAACTAAAGCTATTAAAAGTATAACCCTTCTTTTATACCATTTCTTCACTGAAAGAAAATTCCGACACTTCTCAGATTATTTCCGGGCAACATTCCGGTATTCCACTGGTTTCGATCAGTTTCCTGTGGAAATCAAGTATCTTTGAGAAAAACTTTCCAAAATTGCTACAAATAGCATAAATGTGGAATTATCACTGTTGTGAAAAATATTTTTAGATACCAGTTTCAAAATACACTGCTCAACGTTGAAAATACAACACCAAGAAGGTGTGATCCGGAAGGTATGAAATTTGACAAAAAGACAGAGACAGCAAGGAACAATAAGTGATCGTTATTTCGAACCGATATTCAGATTACAGAACGGGAACGGCGTCGATTCAGTAGGATTCCACGTCAACCATTTGCCCAAGTTCGTCCTCTGAACGAGGCAGGGACAGAGTTTGCAAACGGCGTCCAATCACATCCCACACGTGTTCGATTGGTGACATATCAGGAGAGTACGGTGGCCATGGAAGCATCTGTATACCTTGTAGTGCATGTTGGGAGATGCGAGCATCTCCATTCAGAGGCTGCAGATAACCGGGCTGTCTGTTGTATTGCATGTAGTTTTGTTTTAGCCCTGGCTTACGGGGTGGTAACTTACTGCTAAATACACTAACTTTGACTTCAATTCACGAGTTGAACCGCACCATACTGCGGACACTCTCTGGTGAGAGAAATTTACTTTATCTACCAGTTTGTTGGCATTCTCAGCTTCAATGAGAAGACACCTGCTTCCAGCTTGGTTATTCACTAATCCAGACTGATGAGTTCTAACAAGAACGAAACTGCAGTCTCTTGATGGGATATCCGAACTGTCTGGTATATTGCAAAAAACATTTGTTCAGAATAGCAACAACCAACCTGTAACAGCATCAGACGGCAAAAACCTACACCCACATTTTAACTTGATCACCCTCGGAGTAAGAAGCTTACCTCCAGGTGGTGGGCTTGTCCTGTGGAAACCTGTTGTTCTATGAAATTTTGTCCTGTCCAGGCACTCCAGAGACGAAAAAAGGGGATGAGTCAGATATTTACTACTTATTAGACTTTTCTAATACATTATTTGATCATTGCAAAGTGTAGCGTTTGAAAAGAAGAATCAACGAATTACACACATTGACACTGTTACATTAAAGCTTCACCTTCGCTTGAAAACAGTTCATTCGGCTTAAAGAATCTCTTTTTACTTCCTTTTACAAAAAAGGAAGTATTGTATTAGCAAAAAAAAATTTACTCAAAAATCGACCGTAATTTCCATTTTACTCACCCCCGAATGAATATTGAGTTTCTTTTTCGACTCGACCTCACGTGGATAAGTGCCTAAGAACGTGTAGACACGCGAAATATCCATAATGACGATTCCCGAGTTAATTACAACGAATTTTCTCGTGACGTCTGTATGTACGTATGTAGGTATGTGCGTATGTGCATATGTATGTCGCATAACTGAAGAACGGTAAGTCCTAGAAAGTTGAAATTTGGTAAAAATTAGAGTAAAAGGAAGTCATGTGATGCACACATCAGCTCGTTTGAAATATTATTATTATTATTGTTTAGCATGTGTTCTGTACAGCTTATTCAACTTAAAAATTAGTTTTTGGTGAACATTTACTCATGAAGTTTTGATTTGGATAGGATTTTTAAGCCAAAATCGTACATTCATTTCAATTGAAATGTGCTTTCATTGACATAATAATTTCATTTTTTTAAAAATCATTTTACGGATACGTTTGATTTTCTGTTCTAGTACCTTCAAAAGAAAAACAATGCAGAACCATGATAAATGTCAAGCTGAAACACGTAACTTAATTGCAGGCCTCTCTTCGTTCTGTAAGGTAGACATTAAAGTTAGGTTCCAAAAGATCGATTGAAGACATTTTTGCAAAATGGAACAAAAGCTTGGGACATCAAACAAGAATCAGATTTCCCTATTATTTCGAGTAAAACTGTAGAGAATAACTCGAAGCTAACCCCTGCTCAACGTTGGCAAGATAACTTCAATATGACAAGAAGGAGAAGGTTATATAGAGTTATCTTTATACATAAAGGGCTAATCTCTGTCCGGATGTCCGGGGTAAACTTCAAAACTACCGGACGGATTTTAACCATTTTTTCACCATAGATAGCTACATAATCGGGGAACAACTTAGGCTATAATTTATCTCTAAGAAACTTAGTTTAAGAAGGTCGTGATCGAAAACAGTAAATGTCATGTAATTTCCACATCAAATGATTAAAGATTAAACCCATTGTTTCGAAAATTCGTTGCCTAACAACAGCAATATCAAAAGTAATCATAATGTAAATTTTGAAACAAGGCCTCTCTGGAGCAAGCATGACATTGCTTTCTTAGGAATTGCATCTTTATCTTTATACATAAAGGACTAATCTCTGTCCGGATGTCCGGGGTAAATGTCAAAACTATTGGAAGGATTTTAACCATTTTTTCACCATAGATAGATACATTATGAGGGAGCAACTTAGGCTGTAATTTATTCCTTAAAAACTTGGAAAACAGTAAATTTCATATCATTTCCGCATTAAATAATTAAATTCGCAACTCCAAATTATTATATAAGGCGCAGCAGCCACTGTCTAATGGTGGATGAAAAAAGGTGAAACAAACAAATGCCATAACTTATAACTTGCTTCGACGTTTAGTGAATGACAGTACTTTTTCATCGTATTTGTGCGAAGCTTTCTTTTTTATTCTTCTGAAATTACATTACACCACAAACTGCTTGAAGCCGGAAATTTAACCCAAAGAAAACTCGTGGAATGGAATGTTTTACCTTTTTCTTTAGTATTGGTAATCACCGCAAGGTAGCGTATTCGAGCTTTGAAGTTGCGAATATAAAACCCATTGTTACAAAAATTCGTTGCCTAACAACAGCAATAATAAAAGTAATCATAATGAAAATTTTGAATCAAGGCTTCTCCGGAGCAGACATGAGTTTAAAGTCGTTTAAACATTTGGAAACTCTACTTTTTGCATCCTTAAAGAAACATAGAGAGCTTTTTTTTTCTTTTGAATGTGTACTATTTAATTAAATAAAGCGCACGGTTTTTTCACTGATCTTTGTTTTTGTTAGTTCATATCTTGGAAATTCTTCAAATTTTTATGTGCTTAAATTTGTGCTTTCGTTTCTAAATGAATATTCGTTCGTTCTTTATACTTATTGCTATTTTACTTTAATAGGTAAGGAAGAAGTTCGATTTTTAATCACGTCAAAGTGATATGTTTCGAGTTCTTTTAGTCAAAACAGAAAACGAAAGGAAGTAGCGATTATTTCTTACATTTATTTCTGACCCAGGCAACGCCGGGTATTTTTGCTAGTATTTACATAAAGCATCTAGAAGCCTACAAACTGATTGAGACGCAGGAAGAATCGTTCATTGAAAATGAAGAGTTATTGATAAATTGTCGTAACCTCAACAGGACACGGTTCCACCCGAATCGCAATATCATTTTTAGAAAACTCAACTGGGTGTACTATTTATTAGATATTCAATTAAATTACAGCCTCAGTCAATTAAATTATTTTTTAAAACGCGGTTGTCAATTTTTTCCCGAGTAACTGATCCTTCTTTTGTGGAGGCGAAAATATTACTTTAAACTTATGAGATATTTAAGTCCGGTACTGCTGAATAACAATATATCAATGATTCAAAGAGATTTGCCAATCCGCATTGCGGGGTTTTACCCATTTTGTGGGGCAAAACCCCGCAATTTTGTTTCTCCGCTAAACTATAATTTTCTCGGTTATTACTAATCAGATGTAGCTAGAACTTGGATGGATTATAGGTAACAACCCATGCAATGATTCTAATTTGAAAAAAGGGGAAAATATGCCCTTTATTGACCATAATGTTATAAAAACTGAACTTCGAGGGACTTTACCCCCACCTACCCTATATGTTACGTGACGGTATTTCCAGACAAAGCTATTATACCGACCGTATTTTTGCCATAATTATATTTATTATTGAATGTATAAATTAAATATGAGTAACATTTTAATGGTTTTCAAAGTTTGACAAAGCTCCTAAAAACAACATTTTTTTTCCAACCAAACCTTATTTTCAATATGTCTTCGTGTGACACTGTACGTATTCCGCTATGCCCCACTATGTTCTTGATCATGCACCGAACTGTTTGCAAAAATTAATTATGATTAATTCTGTAACTAATGTTAAAGTCATTTTTAATTGGAATAGAGTTAGAATCTTAATTGTTTGACAATAAAATACGGACATGCTTCTTTTCGTTTGGAAAGTATAGGATGAATTTTACAAACTTCAGTTTATTTTAAACATCAAACTATTTTTATAAACTCTTTACTCAATCAGACTAAAGTACGTTGCAGAGCGAAATATAGTACAACAAACAATACTTGAGCCATCCTTATATATTATTTCTGTAGCCTGTTTTTGGTTTCTACGCCAAATTTCCCTCAATTCTTGATCGATTTCTTTGATTTACGGCTAATTTTATAGCTTATGGTGCTGGCTACTGACGAAAAATAGACCCAAGGTCTAAAAATTGTTTCTTTTAGCCGAAAAACCTGTTTTAAAGAACCAGAATAAGGTTTTCGGTCAAACTTATAACTTTAATTTGCGCTATGACCGACAGAGCTGAGTAGCTTGATCGGCAGAGCGTTCTCTTCGTAACCAGGAGATTACGTGTTCGGGCCCACGTCCGGACAATCTGCAACAAAAAAATTAGAGAAATATCGAGCATTACATGAACACTTAATTAAATGAATAACAACTATGAGGGAATAGAATAAATGAGAAGGAAATGTTAATTGCTGATATGAAAACATTCAGTGATTTTGTGCTAAATTACTTCGAAATTGCACGTGTTTTTTTTTTTTTTTTTTTTTTTGAAGCTTTGGCTCTGGAAAGAAAATTAAAGCATAATGTAAGCGAACATATAAGTAACAGGTTTAAGATTTCAGACTACAATAGAATTGTTTTTTGTTCAGAAAAAAAATTATAAATCGTATATTGAAATATATATTCTTCTAATGAGTTTTTGACTCTTTGTACAAATAAATAAAATACTACCTCAATTTGAAGGGTAAAATATATATTTTTTCTTCTTTTTGCTAAAAAACAAATAGCTTATCACATTTTTACTACATTCGAAAAGCGACGCTTAAAAAAGAGCATAGTTCAATTTATTTTGTATTTTAACCGTGCTGTTAAATGATGAACACGTTCTGCCATCTAAGTTATAACGGTTTAAGCAGCCTGCGATAACGAATTGTAAAAATTTTCAAAAATAAAAACATTTTTCTTCAATATCTCATCTTATATATTAATCCCCTCTCATTTTAAAACTTATCAGGCTGTCCAATGACGAAAAAAAGACTTACGGTCGAAAATTCAAGTTTTCGAAATCGCCTCTTGCTGTTTCAAAACCTTGATGCTGCCTGTAGTTCTTATGCATTTTTTAAAGCAAAGTTCTAATGCAGTTTTCCATTTTTTACGTCGCTTTCGGCAAAAAAAAAAAAAAAAAGCCTTTGTGTGTGTTCATATTTTAATAAAGCTTAACAGCACTGGACTTAGTTGTTCGGTTTAATTGATAAGTTTTTTTCGGTAGAGCGTTCGGCTATAAACTATCTGAACTTCGGGCAAACTTGGGCTGTCCGACATAATATCAAATTTATATTAGTATTACGCATTACATGTGCTCATAACATACACACCTAATAAAATAAATGCAGTGGGAATGCTACTTGGTGTTTCGACTCCTTTATGCAGGCTACAGTTATCATTCGGATAAGTTGATTGTTAATCGAACTGTGTTCTTTAACTACATCCAGACCACTCAACATAATGTAAGCATAAAAAAGTATTAGATTTACCTAAAGAAATCCTTTTTGTGCAGAAAAACATTTTTATTGTATGCTAAAATGTAGATGTTTCTAATAGCAGTGTTCGACCTTTTGTACAAATGAAAAAATACTACGCCCGATTAAAACTACGAGTTTCACTCAGTAAACCTTTAATTTTTTATTCGCGCGAATACGATATAAAGCATTAAAAGTATTATCAACTTCATTAGCAAGAAATTATTTTCTACTCCTCTGCTTTCTGCTGAAAAAAAAAACATTTTGTCTACGTTCGAAAAATTACACTTAAGAACGGACTCAGTTCAACTGGTTTTGGTTTTGAATTTTAAGTGTTCGATTAAAAGAGAAACATGTGAGGGCATTTAAGCCGTAACGGTTAAAGCAACCTTCTATGTGAAATAGTTCAATATTCAAAGATAAAAACACTTATTTTCAATCAAATTTATTACTTCTCTAGAATGTTTGTTTCAATCGCTACGTGAGATCTTCGTCATTCTTTAATCAAATTCCATGCTTTGCGAATAATTTTAAATCGTATCATGCTGGTTAATGACAAAACACAGATGCATGATCTTATTATTATTATTTTTTTTTTTTGGCAAAAAGCTTTTTTGCTGTTTTTTACTACGCATTCCTTCAATGAATAGCTTTCGAAAAGGAAGGCGAAATTGCTAGGTTTGTTGGGGTGTCGGGCTGTTAGTTAGAATGGCGCCAATTCGAATACGTGCCAATAAATATCTCTTTAATGTTTCTTTTTTTCCCGTCAGATGCTGACATGTGCAGGACTGTATTTGCCACAACCTGTTTTTTCACATGCACAATTATTGCTTTTTCACGAGTAACCACTCAGCCACACTTTTAATGACATTTATGTTTGCATTGAAAATATGAACGATTAAAAGGGGAGCTATGATCAAATTATCACAACGTTGTATTTAACGAGGTTTTGTAACTGATGTCTTTAAATTACATGCCTTCTCTTCTGCGCTTACTTTTTTTTCGGTTCTTCTTCATAATGATCTTCCTTTGAAATTCTTAAAGAGCAAAATGCCTTATGAAACGATTTGAAGCACAGTGCGGAGTTCCGCACGGGTCGACTAGTACAAACTTAATTAAAATCAACAGACGAACAAAACTACCTGTTGTGCTTGAAGAGTAATTTATTCTAAATTCAGCTTTCAATTTTGTTAGGATTTTTTTTTTTTTTTTTTTTTTTTTGCCTTAAGATGGCAACTCTTCTTAAAACTAGATTTCATAATACTGCACTTGCATCGGTTGAGTACTTAGAAAATATTTCTTTTTTTTTTTTTTTTTTTTTTCAAATTTTAAACACTTTCTCTCTACCTTTCCTTTTTTCAAATTTTAAGGCAATAAAATACAGAATATTGCCTTCTAATTTGAAATTTTCTGTTTTAATATCTAACACGTAAATCGTTTAAGTGTCACCTAGAACAGCAGTCGTGTTCACCTTTCGAATAAGAGTGCTGGAAATTTGCAGAATAAACAAACAGTTCTCTAGTTTTGAATAGTTCTGATCATTCTAAAGTCAGTGCGAATTTCGAAACTTTCACTTCAACCTTAAAGTGTTAAATCATTTCTGAAAGCGATACGACAGATTAGAAAACTCATTAGTATTCAAGGCACGAAAGAGAGTTCAAAATTACATTTTCAGTTATAAATACCAAATATTTATGGACTTAACAAGCATTTATAGACAGGTCATAGTTATCCATGATTAAATAATAATAAAAAGCTTACGTTTATCACCTCTTTTCGATATAATTGTGTTTTAAAAACTAAAAAATCTCAATATACAAGACATTTCACATCAAAAGCTGTCTACAGTGGCTCCCAAAAGTCTTCGTACACCTACGACTTTCAACGAAATAGGCCCCAATCCATTGGTTAGAATTAATATTTCGGAATAGGTATTTAATTATAAAATCTATGATCAATTTTTAACAAAACTACATGAAAAGTTTTTAAAAAATATTAAAACTTAATTTTTTAAAAATCAAAAAACCAAAAAGTGCCGGAAATTTTATCTCACAAAAGTCTTCGTACACTTTATAAAATGTCTATATACTATTGAATAATCTAACTTTTGATTAAGTTATTAATTAGTAGAATATCATACAGTATTCATAACACCTTTTAAACGTCTGGGAACAGATTTCATTCTTTTTCTTTCTTTTTTTTGCGTAATTTCTGAGTAAGTGTTCAACCACACTTCGAGTCTCACTGTTTCTAACTCTATTTTTGTCTTAAAGCCCTATTTTCGTAATCTAGCCTCCAGATATCTCTAAATACGTTACATTAAGTTAAAATCTGGAGATTAAGAGAGTATTTTCTAAACTTAAGGACAATTTTCGAGGCACTAGACGCAAACGTTGAAAACCGTGTGCTTCTTATCGTTATCTTGATAAAAAACGAAGTTGTTTCCAATAACCAAATTTTTGGCTAAGAGTTCAAAATTGGTTTTTAAAATATTTAAAGGAACAGCATGATTCATTATTTCATCAAAAAATTACAAACAACCAAGTCCTGATGCTGATATGCACCCTCACGCTAAAACACCTCCACCGTCCTGATAAACTGATCCAAATAAGTTCTTGAGATTAAGTTCCTAATTTTTTGTTCTACTTACAATTATACAACAATTTAACCAAAAATGTTAAATTAATGTTTATCTGTAAGTAAGACATGAATCTAAAATGATTTTAGCTTATTTATCATTGATTTTGCGACGAAAAGCGTAAGCTTTCTGTTTTACGCACGACCAAGAAAATTTCTGCGGGAAGAGGTCCCATTTATTCCAGCTAATCAGAGAACTTGGCGAACAATTTTAGGTGAAAATTAAATGTAAAATGTTTCGTTTAACTCTGCAGAAACTTTTACAACACTCAAATGTGTATTTTTCATAATTTTTTTTAACTTTAAAATCTCCGACCACGTTTTGTCAACTTTGCCGGTTGACCTTTTCTTACCTTGTTTTCGGTCCGATTCCTTTCTTAAAAGCATTTTATCGAGCACTTTACTATACAACCAAATAAATTAACTAATTTAGAGACATTTCAAACCAATTTACCACTACTGTGGGAAAAAAATTCAAACTTTGAATGGTGTTTGCTCTTTTTTACGAATACCAGTCTTTTTACAGTAATAAGCACAATATTAAGGAATAAATAAACAAAAAAATTAAAGCCTAATGACTTATAAGGGTCAACACAATGCAAAAATATTAATAAAACGACATATGATAATTTTAATCATGAATTTATTCGAAAATATTTGAGTGTACGATGACTTTTGTGGCGTGTTATTTCTCTGTCTCTTCGTTTTCTGACCCATTTCGAAAAAAAAAATCCGTCAATATTTTGAAAAAACCAATGGGTTGTATTTAGAATGACATAGGAATCATGTGAAAAAATATTATACTTCATATTCGAATTCAGTTTCGAGTTATTTTGGTTTTACTAAAAAATTTCAAAGTGTACGAACACTTTTGGGAGCCACTGTATTTGATTTCTCCAAACTCGAAAACCACCATTTTTTTTAAATTTTTTTTTTGCCATAGGAACAATACAATTGTTACGTCACAGATTTAAACATTTCTTCAAGAAATCAACTATTGACCAGTTTCAAACTGATATAATGATGAGCTCCGGAGCGCAGTACACATAATTTCTGCTGCTTACCGTTCATTTACTAAAAAAATTCTGCAAAAAGGAAGTGCAGGAGCTTCGTTTCAATGCAAAAGTTTAAGCTCTATTTGTATTATTTATGTGACATTAAATATTGCAGTGGTGGTCAGAATTGTAAAGACAACAGAAAATTATACAGAATAAAAAAATCTTTCTGAAATAACTTAGTGAAATGTATGCATAATTTTTTTTTTATGCTAGAAATCGTTGTGGAATGGCAAATATTTGAAAATACAAAATACAAATGTTTTACATTAATTAGTAAAAAAATTAATCGTAAGAACTGTAAAACTAATAGAAGTACAACGAGTGGCTTATCTTGAAACACCTAATAGTTAATAATTTCGCACTTTGGCCAATCGCTTTTACCAGCCTTGACGCCATGGAAGTTGAAGAACGTTCTTTTAAATTTTTATCCTGGCTTTTTCGATGGAGGAAATGAGTTTTTGCTTGCTTCGATGTTGAATGCCATTTTTAATACTTCGTGTGCTAGAAAGCCTCACAAAGATTTTATTAAATTTACTGGCCGACCAAAAGGCCGAATCTAAAGTAATTTCATGAAATTGGCATCAAGCAATGATTTTGAAGTTTGAGAAACATGTAATTAAGCATTGTCCTGTTGGAACAAATTGTCTCCACTCGTAATTAATAGTACTTTTGGCAAAAAAAATTGTCCCCCAGCACATCAACATAACACTCAGATTTCATTCTACCCTGCATAAAAATTATATTGGAGTAGTACCTGTTCATTCCGAAACTTCCTCTGACCGTTACTGGGTCACCTCCAACTGAACGCTTTGAGAGTCCTTTTTTTTTTCCTTCACGGAGTTGGTTTTCATAACATAATTAGTTGACCCTCGTCAAATTTCATTGAATTTTTACAGCAGAATACATTTTTAATTTTCCAAAATTGCATAGCAGAAACAAGTAACATAGAAACATTATTTTCAAGCAAACATTATTTTAGCTCGAGTTTTTGTTGTAGAATTATTTAAAATTCCCTTAATTATCCTATTAATGTAAATGAAATTTCTAGTTAATAGTCTGATTTGATTCAAATGGATTACGTACGAAATTATATTGCTTTTTAGTACATATTTTGAAATCCAACCAATTTTCCTTGTTTTTGCCTTTTTTTTTTTTTTGCCGTTTCTTACCAGGTTTTTTTCTAAATTTTGCCACCGGTAACAACTCTTCCTTTTCTACAAAATGACCAAACTTACTTCTAGTACTGCAACTAAACGAACACCGAAACAATGAGCCTACATTATTTAACTAGCACAACAGCTCCATACAAGCAATAAAAAGACAAGAAAAAAATTATTTGGTTTTTATTATTAAACATTACACGTTACTTATATCTTAAAAACAGTAGATATATATTTTAAAAGTAGCTAGTTAAATAGGTGTATGTTAAAATACATCAAATAAATGAAAGTTAGACGGTCCATTTTTAACGATGGGACAGCGCAAAATAAAAAATCCAACCTTACAGCGCTTAATTAATTTATTAATTGCGTCTAAGTCTCAAGGCTGTGTGACTTTTCATCCTCTTTGTGATGAATGAGATATAAAGACGACATTTTTTTTAAGAGAAAACTAATCTTACTTCAGTCAAAATAAACGACACCTACATTTTCCAGCATTTTTTCCCCTTCTCTTTCCGTTATTTGTCTTTGCAAAATTAATTTTCCAGTTTAGTAAGTGGAACTTTTGTTAGGCGGAAAACAACGTGGAAAGCAAAGCCGCTGGTATCTTTTACGTTATATTTTATACCCGGCTCTTTCTCTTTAATTATGAAAGCTTCAGCAGGAAAAAGGCGTAATTAAGGATTGACTACTACTAAAAGATTATATATGTGTGACAGTGTTATAAGGGATTCCTTTTTTACGTGCACTGAACTGGAGTTATAAAACAAAAATAAATAAAAAAATTAACTGATATATAGATACTGAATCTGAATATAATGTACACTTTTGCCACAAAAATCGCATAAAAAGGTAGTTTATGTAGGAATGAACCCAAGGACGAATATAAGGGAGGAGCGATTGGGGCGATCCCCCCCTCCTTGAGCCAGTATCCAGAAACTCTCCCTTTGCATATTTTTTGATTCTGATGCTCCAAAACCGTAATTTTATACAGTTTCTTCACTAATGTTACGAAAAAGAGGGCTCTCTCTCGGAATTTTTTCAGAATTGTAGTCTTGAAAATGAACTTGTAGCACATCTCTTAACACTTTAGTGCAATATGGATCTGAACTTTGTACAGAAAGTTTTCCGAAGTTCCAAAAACTCGATTTTAGAATATCTTATGTGGGGTTAGAGGAATCTTCCCCGGAATTATTTTTTAATTGAGGTACATAAAAAGCTGTTACAGGACACCTTTAGCTTCCATGATGTTAGCAGGCGGTGGTTTTAGAATTTATAAAAAGGCAAGTATCTGAAATCAATCGCCCCCTCATTGAATACTTTCTGGATCCGCCCTTGAATGAACCGCGGAGAAGTATGAACGGCATAATTAATAGTGACATGCACAGTGTGATCAGGGGTGCGTCGAACTTGGGAGGGCAGAAATTTTCAAGTTGCCTAATGGAACTCTAAATTTTGCAGAATATTGCTCCGACTTAACATGAATGATGATAATTTTGCCGAATGTAACTCCAAATTGCGCCGAATACTGTTCCGATTTATCCCAAATGAGGATAATTTGGGAACAGATCTCCAAGTCCTCCCGAACAGAACCCCAAGTTTTGCCAAATGATGAAAACTTTGCCGAATAGAGTTCCAAATTTTTCCGAATTGTCAAACAAAATTTTGCCGAATAGGGAAATTTTCAGATCGTCAATGACCTCCAGTGACTTCCCATCGGGGTGCCCTTGAGAGTGACCCCAAAACAGCCTAATAATAAGATCTGTGTCCTCAATCAACCTCCGTATTCACCTGATCTATCACCAAGTGATTATTTTTCTGTTCCCGAAATGGAAAACTCCAATGAAGGGAGTATTTAACGAAGGCGTTCCAGCCATTCAAGCAGCCGTGACACAGGTGTTTAGCACCTGTGACACGGCTGCTTGACCGAACATTCCGAAAAGCGAATTTAAAAGATCTATGGAATAAATTGATTGACCATTTAAAACGTTGGGTTGAGTTAAATGAATCGTTGTTTGAATTAATATTGAAATTAAAACGCATTACTACGCTTATTTTATTCTACCACTAAAAAGTTCGGTTGTTTATAGATCACTTTGCGTATGTGTGCCTCATTGTAAAGGGAATTACCCCTTTGTAAATGACTTTACCAGGCTTTGTTATATCAAGCTCTTCGGTAGGCGCTGGGGACTTCGGGGCGAAATGCAATGCCATATCATGCTCTTTGAAAAATTTTCCTCAAAAAAAAAAAAAAGTGTACAGCTACTATTTCTCGTTAGATATTAATCTTTAGAAAAGTGAACAGCCAGACTTACGAAAAATGAGCTGATGTGTGCATCACATGACTTCCTTTTACTCCAATTCAATGTCATTTCCCCATTATTGGCAATTTTAATGTGATTCAATAGTTTACTTTCTAAATATCACCAACAGTGGTCAATTTAAAACCAAATTTAAAAAGAAATACACCACCAAACAACGAAACCAAAAGACTAACGAGATATCGCCAAGTGTCAGATAAATTATAACACCACTTGAGTTTACATCGAAATTAACAATGATTTCCGCCCCAAAAGAGGCAAAAGACCCCTTTAGAAACACCCGAATGCAACCAAAAGAGGAGGTGCACAACTAGACTCCACTAGGAATCTACGTACCAAATTTCAACTTTCTAGGACATATCGTTCTTGAGTTATGCGACATACATACACACATACGTACACACAGACGTCACGAGAAAACTCGTTATAATTGACTCGGGAAACCTCAAAATGGATATTTCGAGCATCTATACGTTCTTAGGTACATATGTACGTGTGGTTGGGTCGAAAAAAAAACTCAACACTCATTTGGGGGTGAGCAAAATGGAAATTAAGGCCGATTTTTGAGAGAAAATTTTTTTGCGAATACAATACTTCCTTTTTTGTAAAAGGAAGTAAAAAGCTCTTGATGTATGTTACAGTGTGAAATTCAACGTAAAAATTCAGCCGAATACACCTAACCAGAAATTTATAAAAAATCATCAAAGCTTAACTATGACTCTCCTTGACTCACTTTGCTTTAAAATAAAATCAAACATTTTTTCGTCCTTCTCCGTACAATCAGATTTCAATATCTTTAACTACGAAATCAGATTACAATTTTTTATGAATTTCTTCAAGAGTTTTGAAGTAGGTTTGAGGTCCTAAATTATTTTCGGTCTCAAATGTTTTCTTATCGTTCAGCCTCGAAAGTTTTGCTTCTTTCTTTGCTTAAAAATACATTTTTCTGCCTGATTCGGCGAAGAAAGAGATCACTTTATGCTTACAAATTCTTTTGATCCGTACTTTTCTCTTGAAAAATATATTTACATCATCGTCGAGAAATAGATTTTACCCTATTTTTTAGCTGAAAATAGAATGCTCTCCGCCTTCTAATCTTGTATATTCCTATCTTTCAGTCTGTAAGTAATTTTGCTCTATTTCAGGCAACGGTATTTTTTCCTGTTTTCTTACACTCAGACATTTTTCGAAAACTTAAATCCAAAACTTCATTTGTTTGATTTTTATTATTGGTATTACCATTATTTGTTTATTTTTTCATCTTTATGTGCAAAAAAGAATAAATAAACCAATAAGATAGTTTATTACTTCTAAATTCTAATCTATTACTTAAATATAAAACACATGCATTGATTCAGTTATTTGTTTGATTTTCATTCCTAGTGTTATCATTATTAGTATTATCATTTATTCATCGTTGTATATGAAGCTGAATAAAAAACCAAATAAGACATAGAAATGTATGTATGTGAGTGTCTGTGTTCATGTTCCTTATCAGGGGACACACATCATCCAAAATTGTTCCTTTTCCTTCAAGAGATTGGATTTTTGTCGCTTATTTAGTGTTCATTCTTTTCTTATGTCCTTGGTTTTGTCTTGTTATTGTTTAATTGTTAATATTTTTTATATTTGTCTGAATTGTTTCTCAGTCATTCCTTTCGACTCGTCACTCAAAATGTAAAACTTCGTTTATGCACTGTCAAAAATGAAACGCTCAATTTTGACGATTCGGCAATCCTCGGGCACTATTTCGTTATTTTCGACGATCCTTTCGTCACCAAGTCACGTGATATTTGACGAAACCAGAAATCTCAAATTTTTCACGAAATTATTTCGTCCCGATTTCGTCACATTTCAGTGCATTCTGGGAGTTTTCGCTTCAATCTTGTACTTGCTCGTTAAATTATCTTACCTCAATTATTCTAAAGGATTCATAAAAAAGGTTAGTATTTATTGAAATTTGTATGTGCAATGTGCCTTCTTTTACGTATTGTTACATTTTTGTTTAGTGTTGTGTTTATAGTTGTATTTAACACACATTAAAATTGAAAACGAACGGTTCGATTAGGTTTAGAATTCTGTGTGTGTTAACTTTGAGTCACCTCCACGTTAGGCTTAGCTAGCGTTGTTTTTTTTTTTTTTTTTTTTGTAAAAGCAAGGCTTCACTTGATACGCGTCTTATCAGGCTCAGTCATTTCAATAAAAGTTGTAGTATGAAACCAATCAATCAAACAAAAAACCTGGTCAGACTCCAGTGACATCTGGTGGATTTTGTGGCAACTTTTAACTATATAAACAACAGATAAGATTATTCTTAAAGAGAATAGTTATTCAAAATTGAGTTCAAAAGTATTTGAGTTAATTTAAAAGCAGTTTTTTTCTTCCTGAGGAAAAGTGTTTGAAAAGATATTTTAGGCAAAAAGTAAAAAAATATGAAACTTTGTTTTCAAGAAAAATTAAATTTGGAAACAAAATCAGATGAATATAAGCTGAGGAAGACAAATCAATGCAAATTCCGTGTATGAAAAAATGTTGTGATTAATTATTCCAACTTTTCGCAATAAGCATTTTCAAAATTATTTGAGTAATGTAACTGCAAAACTTCAATAAATATAAACAGGAGTGAGCATTTATTGCAATTTATACATTGAATAACAATTTGAAACGAGCTTAAAAAGAAGTTTTCTGTTCGAAAACGTATGTGAATAAATGTTTTGGAAATACTGTTATTTTTTCTTCTTTTGGGGGTGGGGGGGGGGTAATTTCTGCTTCCAATTAATAAAAAACAAACATTGGAAATTTGGCTCTGAATGAAATAATGCGTAATATTATATAATTAAACATTACATCTTATGGACGAAACCATACTGTCTATTAAACGTATGAACTATGTTTAATAATTTGTATCAAGAAAAAGTATTTTTTTGGTTTTATTATGCAAAAATTAATTACATATGCTTCATCAAGCACAACTGATAAATATATTTATCATTTAAAACAGAAAACAAATGAAAGTAGCGATTATTACTCATAATTATTACTAACCCAGACAACGCCGGATATTTTTGTTAGTTGATAAATATATTTATGGAAACATTCAAAGAGTTTTTAGTATTTTTTTTTCTTATACTTTAAAGTTTAATTCAAAATTAGTTATTTTTTAAAAACATATTCTGAAAATGGTGAATAGCTCAATTTGATATCTTTAGTTTTTTTACAATAAGAACTATTAAAATGCACAAAAAATGCATATAGATACAATTTTTCTAAAGAAAAGTAAGTAGAAAACATATCAAATAAAAATTTCGCCATAAAACTGATCGTTAGTATCGATCATTATAAATTACAATTTATATCATAAAGGATTGCGTTGTATGTTAAAAAACAAGAAATTTAAATCATTCAAAAGTACATTGAAACATTAAATAATTCACCCGGAAAAACATGGCAATAAAAATTTCAACAAAGGAAAACATGGCAGCTTTCATTCAAAGATTTTTATAAACCTATGCATTCCAGCCTTTAAAAAAATAATAATAATAATTCCTTCTTTTTTTTCTTGAACAAAACTTTTGCTTGTTGAAAAAATAAAGAAATAAAAATAATAATAACAATTAAAAAAATAAAAACGAGCCTATTAAAAAGGTAAACGGTATTCCAATGTTTACGCATTGTGAGGAAATTTAAAGGGGAGAAACTTCGCCACATAAATACACTATTGCACAAAAAAACATGAAAAGTTCCACAAATTTTTAAATTATTTGTTAAAGATCAAATTAAAAAAATGCCATTAAGTAGCATAAAAATTACATTAAAATGAAAAAAAAAATGGAAAATTAAATTAAGCTATTTCGTAATCCGCCAAATCAAAACTAAACAGTATTAGGAAGCAACCATGTTACTGTATTCAGTCAAGGATCAATTAAAGTGTAAAATAATTCGCCAGATAAATGTATTAATTAATAAAAAAACAATAAAAGTTCCATCAAAGTATCAAAAGAACAAACATTGGCGACAGCAATTTTAGCAATAGAAAAAGTTTTCGCCAATTTCACATGTTCCGCGACTCGATAATTCCCCCATGATTTTAATGTGAATATTAAATGGCAAGAAATATAATGCTGTCAAATTTTGTGACGCCAAAGAATTACATATATGTGCGTCACGATGCATTTCAACTCTTGACGATTATTTTTCATTTTATTTGTTGTCCCCATATTCGGTTTTTTGGTTACAATAAAATGAAGCTTTTATTGTTGTCAAATATAGTTTGTTCAGCGGATTTTTTTAATATTTTACTGAAACTTTTAGTGTCGTTTCGTGGGTGGTTTCATTTACTGAGTGGATTATTGAAACTTTTAATAAATATATAGGTAATAAAACTTTAAATGCTTTCGATTATCGAATTTATTTATTTTTTGAAGTAGTATGTTATTTTGTTTTTTTACGCGGATTTTTAATTAAAACAAAGTAAAAAAATTCGCCAAATAAAAAACGAGATATTAAAATAATATGAGAAATCTCGTTAAAATATTTCGCTAAATCAATTACAATTCTCCATTATTATGTGACATAATCAGCAGAATAAATTAACCTTGTCATAAGTAAAAATTGAAAGTGTGTAAATTTTGTAAAAATAGAAAAAGAAGCAAACATATGACAATGTAAGCCTTATTTTTTAATTTTCGCCAACGATGATGTAAGTGCAATTTTTCAGTTTTCGCCAAATAAAGGTAAAGAGAAAATTCATCAAGCTGAGCGACGTACATGTAACTAAATAATACCAAAAGAGCAAATATGTATTACAGTCTTACCGATATTGTGAAAATAAAACAATTATTGTCGAAATCTTGACGATTGCGCCATTAAATACCACCTTTAAATATGCAGTAAAATACTATATAATTTCTAAACAAGGTTTCCTTCTCAGACATTTTTTTTTTAATTTAGAGGAACAGTAATGTTCGAACCCTTCTCGATATCAACTCACATTAAATTTCTCAAAAAATTTATACGTAATCCCTGGGGCCGACTTACTAAAAGTGAGACCGAGGCTCAAAATGCTTTGGGGGGTTCCCTGTGCTTTAGGGATGTATTTCACCAGAAGTGAACGCCAATGAGAAATAGTTGAATACTGAGTTGGGACCAGCTTTACATGAAAAGGGAATTTATTTTCCTTGAAAAACAGACCAGATACGCCGTTCCGGCATCAATTCACCTGTACTACACGTCGGTTAACCATATCAATGAAATTTTGCGTTAAAGATTGAAAAAAATCACTTTTTACAGCAGAAATAATACGTTAACTAATGTAAACAAATGATTCCCCCCCGGTTATACTACAGCGCCATCTTACGGGCAAGGCGGCGCCTTTGATCTTTTGAGAAATGACTGAGCCTGATAAGACACGCATTGAGTGAAGCCTTGGGAAAAGAAAATGTTGGTTCGTTGACATTTGTTTTCAAAAGCGTACTTCCTTTATTTCGTTAAAAGAATTACAAACATGACTAGAGTTTGTACGAATTCAAACTTACAAAAAAAAAAAAAAAAAAAAAAGACCTTCCACCGTAGCTTAACTAACACAGATGATAAATACAGCGTTTTTATAAAAGGCATAGAACTTTGAAGCTTTTAATTTCAACATGGAATATATTACATTGTTATGTGTTTTCATTCTTCTCCATGAATTTTACAAAAATAATTCTGTTAAACGAAGTGTATTTTTTAGTTTAATAGTTCAAATTTGTTTCTTTCTGCATTTTTATTTTCTTAAACAAATACTATATACCAATCCCCCAATATGCTTACCAGCTTACCCCACGTTGTTTATATAATCTCTTTCCCTGCGGCAGATGTTTCTAGCAATAAGTGCTTATGTTCATTATTTGTGCGGCCTTTTTTTTACTTGCATAAAACATGAAGTAAAGTAAATATCAATTTGATAAAATCATTTTAAGATAGAGAAAATATTAATTTCCATAAAGAACTCTATCTTTGTGCTTGATATTTCAGCAGAATATTTTCAATGTTTTTTCAATTTTTCCGCAAATTAAAATAAATTATTGAAGTGAAGTTTTAATGTTTAACCTCGATTTAAAAAGAAAAAAAGAAAAGATAGTATAGATATGTTTGAAAATTGTAATAACAATAATAAGCATTTTTTGTTTATTTTCCCACTTCATGCACTAAATTTATAAGTTTTTCTATGTCAATTTGTGTTACATGATTTGTCATAATTATGAATTTTTCCACTATACATAGTTTCTACAGCTAAAATAAATGCAGCATTAATTTTATATATATATTTGCCTCCTCAAGATATTGTCAACAAAAAGTGAGAAATCCCGGTCTACATTAAATCAGACTAAGAAGCATTTTATAGATGAACTTCCAATAAATCCGAATCTTTTAGTTGGAGTTGTGATTTTGCTGGATATAAAGTAAAATGTCTGAAAATTTAACCGAACTTCAATTGAAAAATTGAAAGGATAATAAAAATATATGAAAAATTAAAAGGATAATGAAAATATATGATAAGCTTTATATATGTAACAAGCTAACGATGTAGAAATTTCTTCATCGTGATGCATCGCCATCCTTACATCGCGATGTAGCGAGGTAGTTCAAACAGTTTGAAATATTCTTTCCGCTTTAGGGGCACCCCCCTCCCCAATAAGGGGAGTTTTCCTTACAAAAATCCAGGCTTTTGTCAGATCTTTTTCTAATTTGGCACATAGGTTCTTTAATCACATGGGGTAGTACCCCATATGAATACTACCCCATGGGAAACTATCCTATGTGGATTTCCAGCATCAAAGGCTATCTGGGCCGAATCTGGAAAAGATCCGACGAAAACTGGATTTTTATAAGGAAAACTCCTATGGGGCTTGCCACACATAGTGGGACGAAAACTACACTATGAGAATTCCGAAACATCAAAAGACAAATGTACCAAATTTGGAACAGATCAGACAAAAACTGGGTTCTTTTAAGACCCCCCCCCCCCCACATACGTGGTTTCCCACTCCATAGCGGAACGAAAACGGGAATTCCCGAGCGTCAAAGGACATCTCTGACAATTTTGGAAAAGACATGATATAACTGGTTTTTTGTAAGGAAACCCCTCATTTGGTGGTTCTCCCCCAGCGGGGCGAAAACTACCCTATGAGAATTCCTGAGCATCAATGAACGAACCTGTATGGAAAATTTTGGAAAAATCCTACAAAAAATGAATTTTGGTCATCGGGGGCATCGGGGTTCCCCCCCCCCCCCACCCTTACATTGACGAAAGCTAACCTCCGTGAATTCCTGAGTATCAAAGAACCTCTTCGGCAAATTTAGAAAAGATAGGACAAAAACTTTTTTTTATATTAGGAGAACCCCCAATGCGGGGTTTCTCCCCCCCCCCCTCATGGAGGGTTGAAAACTACCATGTGTGAATTCCCGAGCATCAGAGGACCTCTGTTCCAAATTTGGAAAAGACATGATAAAAACTGTTTTTTAATAAGAACTCCTCCCGTATGGGAGTTGCCCCCCATAGCGGAAAGAAAACGACCCTATGTGAATTCCTGAGCATCAAATATCAAAACTCTGACAAATTCGGAAAGATCCAACAAAAACTGGATTTTTTGTAGGAAAACTACCGTAGGGGTTAACCCTCCTCCCCCCTTCCCCCATAGAAGGCCGAAAACTACTCTGCGTGAATCCCCGTGCATCAAAGAGCCTATGTGTCAAATTTTGAAAAGTTCCGACAAAAATTGGATTTTTTCAAGGAACGCCCCCCCCCCCCCCACCCTCCCCTTATAAAGTGATGAAAACTACCCTGCGTGATTTTTGAGCATCTAAGAACCTCTGTGGCAAATTTAAAAAAGATCGGACAAAAACTTTTTTTTAATACGGAGAACCCCCAATGCGGGGTTGTCTGTCCCCCCCCCCCCCATAAAGGGACACAAACGACCTTGTGTGAATTCCGGAGCCTCCAACAACGAACCTCTGTGCCAAATTTGGAAAATATCCGACAAAAATCAGATTTTTTGAGGGGAAAACCCCCATTATGGGGGGTTTAATTAGATACCATGGGGAGTTTAATCTGCAATGATTTGTTTTAACTTTTTTAAGAAGTTGTTTGTTTGCATTTTTACATAAATAAAAATTTGCTTGACATATTTTATGTGCCTCTATTTTTAACAATTACTTGTCATTTTTTTGATGGAGGGGAGGGGGGCTGCAGGTCCGTTGTTTCAATTTTTTCCCAAATATGACAAAGAGTCTGTGCTCAATAAAAAATTTACAGAAAACGAACTAAAACAATGGCCAGTCATGTGTAAAAACATGAATGTTCAAAAATCAAGACGGGAGGGGGGGGGGGGGTCAATTGACCCCGTAAATGACGGGCCTGTGAAAGTGACTATACGCAATAAAGTGGGAAACTACGGTGGCAAGATTATGAAGTTAGAATTTGATCACACGCACACAAATCTTATAAAATACAGTCGAACCTCGTTATAACGAACTTAAAAGGACCATTAAAATCGATCATTATAAAACGTGGTTCGCTTTATCCAAAAAACAATAAACAATAAGACAAGGATTGCAAAAAAGTTCATTTCAGCAATTATTTTTTTTAAGCGTGTTCGAATCAACGAGGTTCGACTGTGTTCTCAAAAAAAAAAAAAAAAACTAATGTCCTCAAAGAAAAAAAAAAAAAAGGAAATAAATTTTCTTAAAAATTTACGAAATTAACGTCCTCATATATGATGAAATTAATTTGACGAAACTAATGCTCTCAAAACTACGAAAATGATTGTTAATTTGAGGAAACTAGAATGAAGAAATATTTCGTTACATTTGACGAAATTCGCATCCTCAAACCACTAACAAAAGCAGTTTCTTCAATTTGACGAAATGTTCGCTCGGAGCATATCCCTGGAAGTGGTTTCGTCAAAAACGAAGAAAATTTCGTCAAATTTGAAAGTCCATTTCTGAGAGTGTGTGGCTAATTTTTTGACTAATTTTTCAAAATTCTTGAAGTTTTATGTCCTTTGCTTCATAAAAAAATTACTTTTAAGGCTTTTCTTTTCACTACCCAACAATCGTTTGGAGCAATACTCAGGCTCTAGCGCCTAAAAACTCAATCAAACCAACCAACCAATTATGTTCCTTATATAACTCCACAGTTTAAGTTAAATGGCAAGAGAGCAGTAAAATAGTCCTAAGCTTGCACAAGTAGTCGTTTAACGAAGTTAATAAAAAATAGTTTAAACTGTATTATGTAACCTGAGTAAACATTTGATTTAGTTCAAGGAAAGTATTTTTTTAAAAAAAGGGGAACCGATTATCTTGATTCAAAATATAATTTTAATTTGATATCTAGAGAGCTATAAACTTAAGTTAGGGTTTCGTCAAGATTTTTTCAGCAAATGCTTTACTTGAATCATAATGGGTAAAATAATTTGCATGAGCATTGAGAATTTCTAATGAGTGCGCTTTCAATAACGTATTAACTACAGATTTCATGTGGCACAAATCAATGAAAGCTTCCCTAATGACAAAAAGATGAAAATGAATGCGAGGGAAAATTATCTAATCGGATTCCAAGAGGCTTATTAATAAAACATAATTCATTTCCGTATTAATAATTTCAGGCTAATTTCACTTCACTTTGTTATTCATATAAATTAGACATTCTATGAACGAAACAAAAAGTAAGTAAGAGTTCCATTTATTAGTAGTCAGTTAAATAATTAAGGCATAAACATCTATATGATGCTACAAAAATATTCCGGAGAAATAATAGCATTGAATGTTTGATAATGTTTTTAATTTGAAAATACTCCGCTTAATTTGTCATTCAATATTCATATCATAATTATTTGCATGCTAAGTTATAATCAACTTTGTTAAATATTCGAGAATTTATTTGCAACCAATGCTATTTTGCTTCCATACGCAGTATGCAGTTGCACATATCATTTATAGACACGAAAATTCTTATTCTTGTGCACTAAACAATCAAATCATGCGATAATAGAATTCAAAACTAGGTCATGTGATAAAATACATATCAAAAATTGAAAAAACTGAGTGACTAATCAAACTTACTATTATTTGTTTTATTGATAACTTAGTCAATTATATTCGCATTTGGTTGAAACATTCATATACTACATAAAAAACTCAAAAAAAAAAAAAAAAATGCTCAAGCAAACAAATTGCACAAAAACAGATTTAAATATATATATATATATATATATATATATATATTACTATAAAAGTTCGGAAATTACTAGTGAAACCTCGATTTTACGTTTATCAAAAGACTGAGTTACGAAAACTTGAAACACGGGAAAATGTAAGATACGAGAAATGCTTTCAGTCTTTTACGGTAATACATATCTTTTGGTAATTTTCAGAAGAAAAAATCGCAATAGCAATTGCAGGAATCCCAAACAGATGTGTATAGTGAGACGGTCATTTATGCAGATAAAAGTTAAACTTAAAGATAACCTTTTAACTTCCTTTTACACAGTAACGGAATTATTGTATTAGCAAAAAAATTTTCACTAAAAAATCGGCTTTCATTTCGATTTTGCTCACCCCTGAATGAAGGTTGAGTTTTTTTTTCGACCCGACCACGCGCACATATATACCTAAGAACATATGGACGGCCGAAATATCTATTTTGACGATCCCTGAGTTACAATGAGTTTTCTTTTGACGTCCATATGCACGTATGTATGGTCGTATGTATCTGGCATAACTCAGAAACGGTATGCCGTTGAACGTTAAAATTTAGTACGTAGACTTCCAGCGGAGTCTATTGTGCACTTCCACTTTTGGTTGCATTCGGATGTTTCAAAAAGAGGGTTTTAACACCTTTTTTTGGGGAAAATCATTGTTAATTTTAATGCAAACTCAAGTAGTGTTATAATTTGGAGGACACTTGGCTACATATCGCCAAGTTTTGTCGTCACTTGGCGAAAAATCGTAGTTTTTTTTTTTTTAAATTTTTAATCTGGCTTTAATTTGGCCATTATTGGTGGTATTTAGAGAGTTAACCATTGAATCACATAAAATTTGTCAATATTTCAAAAATTAATCTGTGTAAAACTTTTTTTTTTTTTTTTTGCTTTGATTCGCAACAAACTACGGGTGAAAATATTTAAAGTGTTTTCTCGCTTACTCCAAGGCACTATTATTATTAAATTGGAGTAAAAGGAAGTCATGTGATGCACACATCAGCTACTTTACACATGAGAACGTGAATGTATTATATCAGAAAGGGTGTAACTCTTACGGAAATCCATCCAAGCCGTTTCTGAAATAAGCAATTTATGTATACTCAATATTAAAAATCACAACGAACATTTTGTTTTCAAATTGAAAGTTACCTTTTTATTTCTTAAAATATTTATTCTAACTAAATGCATATATCCAAACCATGATTAAACCTCAAAACGTTTAAACAATGATTAATTCCTTAATCATTTCCAAATACGTCTTTTTTCTCTTTCAAAAACAAGCAAAAACATAAAATACGAATTGTCTTTTTCCAAATTTACCCAAATGCTGCTCTCACAAAAACTCTACATGGACATCTCGTGAAATTTGCTCACTGAAAAGATAATGAAATAAAACTGTCATAAAATAAATATTTTATCAACGACAAAAAGAGTAGGCATATTTTTCTTCAAGGGTTTATAAGAAAAATCTTTTATTTCCTGACTTATTCCTACATGTTTTATTTTTTCAGAGATTCTATTATTCATTTGTTCCTTCTTCATATAACGATTATTCCCATAAGGGAATTCGTCGTAGAATTTCAGTTTTCTTTTTTGCTCGAATACTATATTTTCTAGTTTTTATTCATGCTTATAAATTCAATTTCAGCTCTTGTTAAAGACTGTCTTTTATATTCAAAGACTGCTTGCCCAATATTTAAGCAGTTGTATACATTGACAACCATGTATTGCTTTCAAAAAATACGTTTTTATACATATTGGCAAATAAATATTGACACTGGTGAATATTTTTTTTCTGCGATGGTGATTTAAAAAAATGTTATGAATTTATGTTTAGTATTAAATTATTTCAGTCATTTATGAAGATTGTTTTTTGAACAATTAAACAATTTTATGCTTGGAGTGCTAGAGGGATAGTTTTGCTTTTAGAGCATATTTTTCAAACATTATATTATAAATCTTACTTTTTTCATTTCCTATGACTTTTTTTTTTTCTTGAATATGTTTGAATTGTTTTTGCACCTTTGCAGCAGCTTTGCGCTGCAAATAATACAGTAAACTTTTGTGTTTATTTTTTCAATTTTATTTGAAATTGAATATGTACTTTAAATGTATCTCATGTTTATATATATATATATATATATATATATATATATATATATATATATATATATATATATACTAGCAGTACCCGCACAGCGATACCTGTGCTAAAAATTGAAAAGAAATCCGTTGAATTAAAAAAGAACAAATTACATTTGCAGTAGCTTTCAAATGTAAAAAAAAAACTCCATAATTCATCGCCAAATTCGCCAAGCGACTTTCTTTTTAAAAAGAAAATCAATTAACATACGCACAATGAATTTAAAGTAAAGTAATAACAGTAATATATTCATAAGCAACAAAGGCATCTTCCTCCAAAATGTTTAAAAAGAAAGTAATTGAAAAATTGTCGGAAAGTGGACCTAGTGTTATAGCAATTTCTCGAAAGAGAAGCCTTGAAAATTGGCTCAATTAGAATCGCTTATCTCTCCTGTTCTAATTAATTGAGAAAAATGGAGTAAACATCATCTTGTTTGGGAAGGAAAACCCTTCCCAACGATATATAATGTTTGGTTGTGGGGGGGATTTTCTACCCCACTTCTAATTAGCCGGAAATTTAGCTTAATTAGTTAATTAGAAAAAACTGATTCGAAATTTAGAATTTCGGCTTCGAGGTGCACGGGCCCGGGGTACGTTCGAATGTTTGTGCCAAGTTTCAGGGCTGTAGGTGCTATGGAGTCTTCTGGCCATCGGGTACAAACAAAGAAACACCGTCACTTTATATATATATATATATATATATATATATATATATATATATATATATATATATATATATATATATATATATATATATATATATATATATATATATATATATATATATATTAGGGTGGTCCTTATTTTTGAAGTTGTAGATATTTTACACGACGCCCCCTCAATTTGTTCCATTATACAAATAAATGATCCATGCAAAATTTTAAGTCAATCCATGAATATTAACACGTGCCCCTAGGGCCCCCTTTTTTTGAGTTTCGAAGAAAAAATTGCGGATTTTCTCATTTTTATGTAAAAATATTCCTAGGTTTCATATTTAAAGTAATTTTGAACCTCAATAGATGTTGCTACTTCCAGACCAACCATTCTCTCACTTTCATTCGGTAAAATTTTACATATTACATAGGGTACATGTACACCAATGGCCTTGGGACAGGCATACCGCTATTCGCGCTCGTTTCAAACCAAGCGGCAGGTGAACATTTCTTTCCACCAAGATGGACACAAGGGATTTTAAAGGCCATTAATGAATGGCCTAGGCCATTAATGAATGATTTTTGACAACAACAAATTGCCTCCTCCAGGCTTTGGGAGTGTTGATTTAGAAAATTTTCTGTGTATGTAATAGGTGTGGCAAATAGGGTCACTAGGTTTCCATGCTATAAATATAAGTAATGACAATTATATTTTAATTCGCTGTTCTTTAGTTATATACTTAAATGTTTATGCATTCTTATAATTTAAATTTTGAAAAATCCTCGATTACCCTACCATAAAAATAAACTCTATTTTCCATATCTAAAATATAAATTTAAAAAAAATTCCAGATCGGAATAATGTAAAAATCTATACTTTAAACTGTCTTCTATTTCAGTACATAGTCCTTTATTATCATCAAATTCCTCTTGCAATTCACAAGATTTAGAAACCGAAATGGGTATCTATCCTAACCTGTTGAACCTTTTTTCTATATCTGGTCTACCACAACGCAAAAAAGCTTGACAACTATTGATATCTGCTCGCATTTCATCAATGTTAGACAAATGCCATATTAGGGACAAAGATGCTGCTCATTTATTAACAGCCTATGTAGATGCAGTAAATTTAAATCAAAATAACCTTATGATCAATCGTACATCCCTTAAGAGAGCAAGAGAAATTCTTCGAAAGGTAAAATCAGATTTCATGAATTTAAATTTAGATTTTTTAGTTATTCCCTGGGATACAAAGCTATACATTCAGATGTAACTGGGAAAAAAGTCGATAGGCTTACCATGATATCTTCAGGTCCCTATGTTGAACAGCTACTCAGAATTTCTGAGATATTTCTTCAGTCGTATATGATATCTTAGATGGTTGCCCTTTATTGCTAACTGTTCAAGCTCTAGTGTTTTATACAGCGGCTTACAATACCGGCCGTATAAATTGTGCACGTAATTTTTTAGAGCAAAAGCTGAACGGTGATATATTGCATTTGTATATTGCTATCATCATGCACTTGAAATCGTACTGCAGAGTGTCTTTAAAGAAGTTCTTGCCTTTCTTAGTTCTAGACTCGATATTCCATTATTTAAGCGCTTCAAAATTCAAAAAGTACACATATCACTTAAATTCTAAAAGAAGAATTCGATGACTTATTGTTCGTAGAAAGCGGAATTAAGAAATATTACAGAGAATTCTCATAACGTGTAATAATATTTCTTGGTGAAGTCCAACCTCCTACAGGGACATGTTTTCAGCAACCTGGAGTTTATCTGTGAGCCAGATGGGTGGTAAAAGGAACTTATTGTTTGAATATTTATGTATTTAGGAAACAATTTAAATTGACCTTACATGAAGAGATTGCCCGTAAATGCTGTTTTACAGTTAAATGTTGTATGAAGATATAGTTTTTCGCAGCAACCCATTCTAGGCCTTTTAAATTAATGTAAAGTCTGGTGTCTAAAAAACCTGCAGCGTACAAAATGATGACAAACATGCAGCAGAAGCAGTGATTGAAAAAGTCATAAATCACTTATGGTACTTAGGAGATGAATTAGTAGCTTTGTCCGTATTGGATGAAGGAATTAACTCTTTGAAGATAGGAAAAGACTACTTCAAAAAAAATGCTTGCTGAATAGGAAGACGTGTCTGATGACTGTATAAAAAAATTCAGATAACAGTAGATGATTTAGAATACCTTCTTAGTAAAGATCTTCCTCTTTATAGAATCAATTACAAGTCAATAAAACTGTTTGATAAGTTACAAACACCAAAAGATGTTTTCCTATTTGATCCTGATTCATGGCAAAATGAAGGAAGCTATTTAAAGGAAAGAGATATCGTTAAAATATTGAAAGTTGTGAATAATACAACTGAAAGAGGAGCACAATTAATCGAAGAATTTCACAATCAATTTACCAAATATGAGTCACAAAAGCAATTTAGTATTTTACAGGCAGTTAAAGACTATCGGAAAAAAATGCACACGATTGAGATACATTAAGAAAAGCGTACGATTAAGGTTAAGTTTCTAAAGCACTATTTCATTCTTATTCAATGTGAAATCTTTAGACGATTTGAAGTAATCAAAAAGATTAATTTTAGTGCAACCTCGCTGTAAAAATATTTTGCAAACATAGGAGAAACGATGTACGGGGTCTAAAGTAAAAACTCGAAGATTTGTGGGAAAATTATCAAAAGTGTTAAAGTTCAACGTCCTAGGGGCACGTGTTATTATTGACCGATCAAGTTCAAATTTTGCACCGATTACTTTTTATTATAGTGTAACAAAACTAGGGGGCGTCACTTGCTGAATTCCGAAAAAAAAATTTTCCCATATAAATAAGGACCACCCTAATATATATATATATATATATATATATATATATATATATATATATATATACATACACATATATATATACACATATATATATATATACATATATATATATATACATATATATATATATATATATATATATATATATATATATATATATATATATATATACATATATATATATATATATATATAGAGAGTATATATATATATATATATATATATATATATATATACATATATATACATATATATATATATATATATATATATATATATATATATATATATATACATATATATACATATATATATATATATACATATATATACATATATATATATATATATATATATATATATATATATATATATATATATATATATATATATATATATATATATATATATTAGGGTGGTCCTTATTTATATGGGAAAAAAAATTTTCGGAATTCAACAAGTGACGCCCCCTAGTTTTGTTACACTATAATAAAAAGTAATCGGTGCAAAATTTGAACTTGATCGGTCAATAATAACACGTGCCCCTAGGACGTTGAACTTTAACACTTTTGATAATTTTCTCACAAATCTTCGAGTTTTTACTTCAGACCCCGTACATCGTTTCTCCTATGTTTGCAAATTATTTTTACAGCGAGGTAGCACTAAAATTAATCTTTTTAATTACTTTATATCGTCTAAAGATTTTACATTGAACAAGAATGAAATATTGCTTTAGAAACTTTACCTTAATCGTACGCTTTTCTCAATGTATCTCAATCGTGTGCATTTTTTTCTGATAGTCTTGGAGTGTCTGTAAAATACTAAATTGCTTTTGTGACTCATACTTGGTAAATTGATTGTGAAATTCTTCGATTAATTGTGCTCCTCTTTCAGTTGTATCATTCACAACTTTCAGCATTTTAACGATATCTCTTCCCTTTAAATAGCTTCCTTCATTTTGCCATGAATCAGGATCAAATAGGAAAACATCTTTTGGTGTTTGTAACTTATCAAACAGTTTTATTCACTTGTAATTGATTCTATAAAGAGAAAGATCTTTACTAAGAAAGTATTCCAAATCATCTACTGTTATTTGAAATTTTTTATACAGTCAACAGACACGTCTTCCTATTCAGCAAGCATTTTTTTGAAGTTGTCTTTTCCTATCTTCGAAGTTAATTCCTTCATTCAATACGGACAAAGCTACTAGTTCATCACCTAAGTACCATAAGTGATTTATGAATTTTTCAATCACTGCTTCTGCTGCATGTTTGTCATCATTTTGTACGCTGCAGGTTTTTTAGACACTAGACTTTATATTAGTTTAAAAGGCCTAGAAAGGGTTGCTGCGAAAAACTATATCTTCATACAACATTTAACTGTAAAACAGCATTTACGGGCAATCTCTTCATGTAAGGTCAATTTAAATTGCTTCCTAAATATATAAATATTCAATTAATAAATTCCTTTTGCGACCCATCTGGCTCACAGATAAGCTCCAGGTTGCCGGAAATATATCCCTGTAGGAGCGAGGACTTCACCAAGAAATACTATTACACGTTATGAGAATTCTCTAATATTTCTTAATTCCGCTTTCCATGAACAATAATATATCATCAAATTCTTCTTTTAGAATTTAAGTGGTATGTGTAATTTTTGAATTTTGAAACGCTTAAATAATGGAATATCGAGTCTGGAACTAAGAAAGGCAAGAACTTCTTTAAAGACACGCACATTTCAAGTGCATGATGATAGCAATACAAATGCAATATATCACCGTTCAGCTTTTGCTTTAAAAAAATACATGCACAATTTATACGGCCGGTATTCTAAGCCGCTGTATAAAACACTACAGCTTGAACAGTTAGCAATAAAGAGCAATCATCTAAGATATCATATACAGCTGAAGAAATATCTCAGAAATTCTAAGTAGCTGTTCAACATTGGAACCTGAAGCTACCTTGGTAAGCCTATCGGGCGTTTTTTTCCAGTTACATCTGGATGTAGCTTTGTATCTCAAGGAATAAATAAAAAACCTAAATTTAAATTCATGAAATCTGATTTTACCTCTCGAAGATTTTCTCTTGCTCTCTTAAGGGATATACGATTGATCATAAGGTTATTTGGATTTAAATTTACTGCATCTACATAGGCTGTTAATAGATGAGCAGCATCTTTGTTCCTAATATGGCATTTGTCTAACATTGATGAAATGCGAGCAGATCTCAATAGTTGTCAAGCTTTTTTGCGTTGTTGTAGACAAGATATACAAAAAATGGCTCAAGAGGTTAGGATAGAAACCCATTTTGGTTTCTAAATCTTGTGAAATGCAAGAGGAATTTGATGATAATAAAGGAATATGTACTGAAATAGAAGACAGTTTAAAGTATAGATTTTTACATTATTCCGATCTGGAATTTTTTTAAATTTATATTTTTGATATGGAAAATAGAGTTTATTTTTATGGTAGGGTAATCGAGGATTTTTCAAAATTTAAATTATAAGAATGTATAAACATTTAAGTATATAACTAAAGAACAGCGAATTAAAATATAATTGTCATTACTTATATTTATAGCATGGAAACCTAGTGACCCTATTTGCTACACCTATTACATACACAGAAAATTTTCTAAATCAACACACCCAAAGCCTGGAGGAGGCAATTTGTTGTTGTCAAAAATCATTCATAAATGGCCTAGGCCATTCATTAATGGCCTTTACAATCCCTTGTGTCCATCTTGGTGGAAAGAAATGTTCCCCTGCCGCTTGGATTGAAACGAGCGCGAATAGCGGTACGCCTGTCCCAAGGTCATTGATGTACTTGTACCCTATGTAATATGTAAAATTTTACAGAATGAAAGTGAGAGAATGGTTGGTCTGGAAGTAGCAACATCTATTGATGTTCAAAATTACTTTAAATATGAAACCTAGGAATATTTTTACATAAAAATGAGAAAATCTGCAATTTTTTCTTCAAAACTCAAAAAAGGGGGGCCCTAGGGGCACGTGTTAATATTCATGGATTGACTTAAAATTTTGCATGGATCATTTATTTGTATAATGGAACAAATTGAGGGGGCGTCGTATAAAATATCTACAACTTCAAAAATAAGGACCACCCTAATGTGTATATATATATATATATATATATATATATATATATATATATATATATATATATATATATATATATATATATATATATAATAGATGCGTACATATACATACTGTGGATCCCTTGTTTTGTTAGTATCGGTAAGCAAATGCTTTGTCTTTGGCTGAAATATTTTCTTATCTTCCGCTATACAAAGCAATTCTTCGAAAAGAAAATCGAACGGGCAAGAAGGGGGGGGGTGGCAGAAAATGCTCCGGAGACATATTTACAAACATACCATCTGCCGAAATTCCGGAAACGTTTTTACGATTGAAGTGTTCTTTGTGGGACGTGACCAGATTCGCCACCATTAATCAATCCATTCCTCGGTCGGACCTTTTCTTTTAACTTTCAGACGAACGATTTATGTCTCAAGTTTTTGTTTTCCATATAATAGTGCGTAAACAAAAATGGATTTTTTTCTTTCACGGACTATCCAAGGACTTTTCAAGGATAAAATGAGCTTTTTCAAGAAATAGTTAACTTTTTTTTACTAATTCTTGCTGTTTCAGTTCCAGTTCGTATAAAAGCTTCAGCATCAAACAAAACCCGATATACTACACTATAAAAGCTTTAAAATCAATCTTTAATCGTGGGGTAGTAAGGGTCAGATTGACCACCCACTGACCTTAAATAACAACAAAAGACTAATACCTGGGTCATTCTCACAGAAACGGTCATTTTCATGTAAATATTATTTTCCGAAAGGTTTATGACTGATGCACATTTTCTAGAGTATAAATACGTTTTCAGGTTAGAGTTTAACGAGATAATTCAAGTTTAACTGCTGTATTTTATACTACATTTTTAATTTAAATCTAAAGTAGTCAAATTTCATTCCCTCACTTGTCCCCACTGCTAGTAAAAAAAATGGTAAATTTATTTCTTAGCAAACAAACAATAAGTTCACATTTTGTGTTTTTAAATCAAAATAAAAATTTAAATTTAAATTTGTATTACAAATAAGTTCACGCAAATTATTTTAAAGTTTGGCTCCAACGGATATCGTTTCATTCCCTTACAACAATAAACTGGCAACCCAGAAAAATACTGCAACATATTTGTTTCCTTAAGTTGTTGGAAATTTGTTCTTGGTATCTATATGAAAACATAAAACCATCAAATAAGAGGTTTTTAACATCTCTCATTCCCTTACATCTGTTTTTACAGTAAAATAAAATAAAGTAATGCACAATCATAAGTTAATTCCTCACTTGAAAATATTTGTGTGCGAATAAACTCAAATATCCTGAAGGCGAAACTACTGGAATCAAATTTTAATTAATTCCTCATTCCCTCACTAGTGAGGGAATGTCACTTAAGGGGGGAGGGGTATAATGTGACTATTCAAAATATATATTTTGCTTTTATAAGACCCTTACATGTATCGATCTTTGTAAAAGTTTTCATCTAATTCCTCTCACTTTATTTTTCTTGAAAATAATAAGTTCAAAATTACTTTCTATGGCCCATGAATGCGGTGCAACCATCTAGTGTTATCAGAGTGAATTTTATGAACCAGTTGGTATTCAAAAAAAGCAGTGGTGGAATGTTAGGAAAAGCTACCACGAGGTCAGCTGGTGTTTCATGTTCATTTGAATTTAATAAGGCTTTAGTTCTTTAAACAAAGAATTTTTGCACATTTTGAAGAGAAAAGGGGAATTTTGTCTATTACTCATCCTTTCCTCATCTTGTCTGTTGATGAGTGTCATCAGAGTTTTTGGTGTCTGTTACTGGGGGTCGGACCTTTTTTTGAAATTGAGCAAAACAAAATAGAGTTAACTAATTCAGAGGATCCAGAAGCAGCCAAACGTTAGGTTAGATCTAGTTGCATGAGAGAAAAATAGTTTAAAAAGTCTAAATACACTAAAAGTCTCTGAAAATTGAGTTAACCTGAGAGAGATGCCTTAAGCTTATCTGTGACTGGTGCCATTGCCTTAACTGGTGCGAGTGACGTAAAAAAAATCAATAGTGAAATTATTAAAATTTCATAATTTTAAAGAAGTTTTTTTGAACTTTAAGCATGGATTATTAATGTAGATAACAAAAACTTACCAGCAAACATCACATTATAATGCTTTTGAGCGTATGTATTGTTATATTCGAGACTGAATCGCTTAAAACTGCTATGCGTAAAACCTTGATTTTTCCTAATGCTGCTTTTGTTTGAGTTGTGTCTAGCAGGGGTGTGATGTCTCTGTAAGTGACTAACGCAAGAGAATCTTTCATTGATTTCAAAAATGTGTTTTTAAATAAGCGACAGTGTTTACAAAATTGATAAATTTAGTATTTCAAGAATATAAAAGACTAATTAGCTTTTAAAGGCATAACACGTGTGAAGCTTTGCGCTTGACAGCAGGAAACCAAAATTCCGGATTTTAAGTATAATTTTTAACGGATCTCTGTTTCGGTATGCTATACACTAATGCAATGCGAAATTGAGTAACAGTAATTGTAATAATTGTCTGCATTTTGTTAACATAATTTTATAGAGTTATACTGCGATTTACCATGTTAAAACCAACGCCTTGTTTCCTGGTTTTAACGACAACAGAACCTGCAATGAATTAGGTTATGCATTCACGAAAATTTGGGTTAGAATTCCGCCAAAGAAAATAAGTTACTAAAGCAACCTTTTTTTCCACGAGGATGCGAAATCACTGCATTCACATTGTTAGCACGACGCTCTAACTCTATTTTTAGATGTTATACATTAAACTAATGCGTAATTTTTTTTTAAAAATCGGATTTTTCGATACAAAAAACAAAACAATTTTTGGATGGCCTTTTTATTTTTCGCCAAAAGCGCTGAAAAAATCTTTAAAATGAGGCCGCGCTCCCACAGAAAATATCTTTTGCAATGAATTAGGTTATGCATTCACGAAAATTTGGGTTAGAATTCCGCCGAAGAAAATAAGTTACTAAAGCAACCTTTTTCCATGAGGATGAAAAATCACGTCATTCACATTGTAAGCACGACGCTCTAACTCTATTTTTGGATGCTATACATTAAACTAATGCGCAATTTAAAAAAAAATCAGTTTTTCGATTTAAAAAACAAAACAAAATGCAAATGGCCTTTTTACTTTTCGCTGAAAGCGGTGAAATTTTTTTTTTTTAATGAGGCCTTACTTACGAAGTATGATACAATATTAAGAAAGTTATCTCGCTTCCACAGAAAATATCTTTGCAATGAATTAGGTTATGCCTTATAAGTTACTAAAGCAACCTTTTTCCATGAGGATGTATTGTAAGCACGACGATTTTTGGATGCACATTAAACTAATGCAAGAAAAAAAAAGTTTTTCGATTTAAAAACAAAAAAATGCAAATGGCCTTTTTACTTTTCGCTGAAAGCGGTGAAATTTTTTTTTTTTAATGAGGCCTTACTTACGAAGTATGATACAATATTAAGAAAGTTATCTCGCTTCCACAGAAAATATCTTTTGGAAATAATGTATATGATGATTTTATCACATTCACATATTTTAAACATTCTATCCTCAACAGAAAATATAGCGCATCATTCTTTCTCCTTTCATGTTTTTGTTCTAATGAATTTAAAAAATACATTATAATGCGACAGAAATGTAATTAATTTCATTGCAATGGGTGTTTTTAATTAACATTTTCAAAACGAGTCAGGTGAAAAAGACGGACGCTAAGTTAATTAAATTTCACTGAAATTGAAAAGGTACTAAAAATATTGATTGGCTGTTAAAAACAGAAAAAATAATTGCTAAAGTTAATAACTGTTTAATATTGGAAGAATAATTTAAAATTGTGCTGAATTCTTCCCTTGAAGTTTAAGACAAAAGGTGATAACTATTATTATAGGAAATAATGAAAAAGAGTATACATTGCGTCACAAATATTTCCGCTAAATCGTTAAAATGAATTCTTCCACGGAAGATGTCGAAATTGTCGCCTAAGGTAATTAGAATTTTTTTTAATATAGTGCAATAACATTTGCATGTTTAAAGGGTTTTTTTTTTTCAAACTATTTTTACTCAAATAATGCAGTTCTAGTTGATGTAAGAAGCTACTTTTAACGGTGTTATAACTTCGAATTTGCATTTATATGGTTGTGATATTTTCATTAATATTCAATAATTATAGTTTATATATAGTTCTTGAAATGAATTGGAATACACTAGTTTGACCCGTTATGGTCTCACTGGCTTAATTATGGTCATACTAAAAACTGGCAATGATCATGTTAGCAAAATTTAACTATTTTCAGGAATACCCAAACATCGTATTCAACAATATTAAAAAACTTGTTTTTCTTACAACGTGATCAAATTTAAAGTATCTTGAAGTTTGAGCAACGATGAAATTAGGAAATGGGTAACAGAAAAATCGCTTTTGAAAGGTACACCTGAACAACAACAACAACAAAAACAAAAATTAATAGAACTAGTCTACTGCAGCATATTTTATTTATCGTTTCCAAAATACAACTCATGTTTTATTACCAACTAGTGGTAACCGCACGGCTTTGCCCGTAGTTGAAAATTAAAAGGTCATTCGGTTCGCCTGTATATTTACAAATAATGGATGACGAATTTCTCGCCAATTGGCTATGTTCATTCGCTTTCCCATTCCACGTCATGATAATTTCGTTATTTACTCGTCCATCTTATGATAATTTTGCTCCGGAAAATGTTCTTAAAATTGAAATAGTAAAAGAATAAAATCGATTTTTCGAAAAATCGCTTCGAGGTGCACACCCCCATGCTAAAACCTAACTTTGTGTCATATTTCATGAAAATCGGCCGAACGGTCTCGGCGCTATGCGCGTCACAGACATCCAAGACATTCAGACAGAGAGACTTTCCGCTTTATTATTAGTAAAAGATGTAATGATTTTGAATAAGAATGGCTAAAAAATTATGTCCAAATGTGCCCATAACTGAAATACTTACTTTTAATTGACTAGTTATGGGTTCATTAGCTTGAATGTATCTTAATTATCTGGATTAATGACCAAAATATAACTAGATGGTGTAAAAAAATCTAAACAATGAGTAAAAACCGTAAATCCTGCGGCACCACAGCCCGTGAGGGACAAGCCTACTGTGCCCAACTCAGTTTTCCGGACCAGGGTTACAAGGCAGATGTTCCGGTTAAATGGTCAGCCTAACGCGGAACCCCCAGTGTTTAGTTCTCAAGTACGCTTGGTACTCATTTTATCGACCCTCCGAAGGGATGAACGGCTGAGTCAACCATGCCTAACCCCGGAATAACTAATGAGTACATACCAATAACATTGAGGTATGATAATAAATAAATACATAAAAACAGCAGTGTGGTTAGGATAGAATCAATTTCAAAACATAAATAGAATGAGTAA
Source organism: Uloborus diversus (assembly GCF_026930045.1). Taxonomy (NCBI): domain Eukaryota; kingdom Metazoa; phylum Arthropoda; class Arachnida; order Araneae; family Uloboridae; genus Uloborus; species Uloborus diversus. The sequence goes on from NC_072739.1 coordinate 30,777,226, forward strand.
AAAAAAAAACATGGAGCGAGGAAAATTTTTCATTTTTTCAAATCGTTTAATTTTTAATTAATTTTTTTTCAACTCTCCGATGTTTTAAATAATGCGTGGTCTTTATGACGTCACAAGTGATGAACTATGGAAAGAGTTATTCCATTGGCGGCTGAATGCTTACGCTTGCTGTCTTCCGCGTTTCCTGCTTATGATAATTAAGAAGCGAATTAAATATTGCGCTTTACTCTTGCTATCAACCACATCGTTGCCAGTACATGTGAGTAAAGAAGCGAATCAAACATTTCGCTCTGCGCTAATGGCATCAGTGAATGGCATTTCATCACATGTGATGACATGCACAGAAGCATACAAAGTGAAATTAAATCTGCGCACCGATTAAAATATTTTTCTTAAATGTTAAATTTTATCAAATCATTTGAAAAATGGTTAAATCCTATGTTTGTAATAATGTTCTTTCAGAAAAAAATACGTTGAAAATTTCGGAAACGACCCCATTGTATACCGACTCTATTGATTTTTCTCTCAATTTTTAATTTAAATTTTATCTGCTGCTTTAGAATTATCCTAACTATAAAGATATTAAGACCAACTGCAAATTTTTAATGTTTTTTAATCAACAAATCATATCCTTATTTTATTTCATACTTTTTAGTGCGAACCAAGCTTATAGAATTAATTTTTAGAACAAAAAATCATTTCTTATATTTCATTTAAATATCAGTTTGCCTTCATCATTCTACAGTTACCATTTGATTACCATCCCATGCACGTACGATATTTCTGTCAATATGAGACGCATTACCCTCCAAATGTAACAACTAAAATAATAAATCACTGAAAGACATATGACTTACGACTAGACAGCACGTATTGGCTAACAGAAGCTTTTAATGTATTGAGTAACAGAACCCTTTCACAGCCCCCGACTCTGAAACTACATCATTCAAAGATCGGTCAAGATTAAAGAGACAAATAGCATTCCGAAACCATAATACATATTTCAAAGTCTCGTATATCGCTGTGATTAAATTTAGGGTAAATTTCACACGAGCCGTTTAACTCATAAATAGCGCAGAGGAATGTTTGACTGAGATTATAATGGCTGGTTTGAATTTGGTTGCGAGTTGAGGATATTTCAGGAAATGTTTGCGAAATTTATTTCAAAAATTAGGGGAAGCAATTTATAACAACTGCTTTTCAATACGATTTTCACATCTGCATTTTAATTTGGGTACTATCCTTTTCTGTTGCTATTAAAAACTACTGTTGTTGAATTAATATGAGGCAGTGAAAACAGGTTAAGTGATAAAATTAAAAATTTGCAGATAACCAGTGCACATGATAGGAGAATCTCTCCTCTGCTTTGGAATAAGCGATAGTATCAATAACCCTGGTAGGCGCTGCTAAAATCAATGAAAGCCTACCTAGGACCGGAACGTTAGACGTGATTCACTCGAAACTTGAATACTTCCATTAACGTCCCTTTGCTTCTCACTGCCTCACATGTAAATAATTTTTGAAGCTTCAGTGTAAAAAAAAAATTCGTAAGGTTACCAGTATAAATGTATGAAATGTTACACGAATTCTGAAGGGTTCATTGCATCATTGTTTTAAAAAACCATATTGTTGGAGGAACCTTGCACTATTGTTTAATACAATTCAAAGCGCATGCGTAAAGATCAGAATCGACGCAGAGCAGATAAACTCTTAGTAGCGAAACGAAACCCGGTCTTGGTGGCCGAACGGTAAAAGCTCTTACCCTACGACCTGTCTGACGTTCGCGTTGTGGGGTTCGGACCCCACTCAGGTCATTTCCTTTCTAAGTGCAATAAAAATGTCTTGTTTGTACGTTAAGATAAAATAATAATTGGTGTATATTGGTTGTTAAATGCATGAACTTGGTAAATCGTTCAAGAAAGTCAGATGAAAGCATAATTTTCGCTGATGTGTAACCTTTCAAGCAATTTCTCTGTAAGCGTGCAAAAAATTCTGGGGTAACCTTATGTAGAAATGAGTGAGGCGTTTTGCTATAGTTACATTTCCATGGTGTAACCTTCCAATTTACACCAGTTATATCAGAAAAGTTACTCCACAGCAGTGGAGAAGATTTTATGGAGTAAGGTTATACAAAAATTTTAACAGTGTTCGCATGAAACATAGGGTTTGATTGGTCGAGATAGAAAATTCATTTGTCAAGGGAGTTCAAAATTCGTCATTTTCATGCCCATTTAATTTGTCTTTAGTGCGTTGAAATGAATTAAACATGTTTGAACTCGATAGAACTAACCGTTCTCGAAATAATGGAATTTCAGTTAAATTTAAACATTTTTTCTCATTTTTCGAAATTTTAAACACTTTTCGATGTTAATGTCTGACCACCGATGACACAGAAAAGCGAATATCCGGTTTATAGGCGGAAATGGACGAATTCATTAGTTTGGGCAAGAAAAGCTTTTCTTTTTGTTTCCATAGAGACTCTTTTGGCTTCCACTCATTTTCAACTATCTCAAAACAAAAAATAAATAAGGCCCTGGTGACACTGAAACGCGCCCATCAAAATCCCAAAGCTATTTTTCCTTTTCCCCTGCTAGAATAGTTAAGATAGAGTCTTCTTAACTTGACTTCTTACCAATTTCCACGGCTGATGTGGCCAGAAAGTATGTGTTCCAGCTGTTGTACCTTTAACTTTTTGATTACGGTTTTTAAAATCTCTTCTCTATTCATTTAAATAAAAAGTCATATCAATAGGTTGCTATTCTATAAAACATATTTGTTTTGTTTAAGCATGTAACATAATTTTGTAAGATATAATTAATAATTTTGATAGCTTTAAAAGCATTAACTGAAACATTTTAAGCTTGTGATATTTAATAACACTTACTTAAGGCATAACTTCTGTCAGCTACTTGTTGTGCTTACGCGACTAGTTGTCCCTTTATTTATTTTTTAAATTCGCATTTTCAGTTTTTTAATCTTTTTTTAAAGATGTTTATGTACAGAATTTATATTTATAATAACTCATGCATAATAAAGATGAGTCAGAAATATTTTTTAACTGTTTTTTAAAACGAGACAGCGTGTATTTATTTATTTATTGTAAGTGATTTCTGAGTTTCCTCTCTTGCCACGTATGACCCAAAGCGCTCCCACGAACATAAAATGAAACGTTATGAAAGTAAAACGTTCCCATAAGAATTTTGTATTACATTCATTTGCATCTCAAAGAGTAACATTGAATTAGTATAGTATAACAGTATTCTTAAGCAAGCTATGTACAATTAGACTTGTACAATTAGGCTATGTACAATTAGGCTATGTAGTCCCAGTTTGACTGGGACAGTCCCGGTTTGCAGACAAAATCCCGGTATTTTCAGTAAGTTACCGCCCTATAGCCAGGGTTAAGGCAGACATACATGAAATACACTGCCAGCTCAGTCATTCCAGCCGAGGACTGCAACTCCTTGGCACTCTTGGCTTCCTTATTAGGTTTTCCACCTCCAGCTCAGTCACTTCCTATGCCGGGCTAATGAGTGCTAACAAGCACGAAACGGCTATCCTCGGCGGGAATGACTGAGCTGTCGGTGTATTTCACGTAAAATCCCGGTGTCCCGCTCAGTGTACTTCACGTCTCGGGAAAAGATAAATTAGATCATAGATGACCAAAAAATTAAAAATAATTATCTGCGAAGGATTATTTAGGATAATTACCTTGTCATTTGTAACATTAACATGTAAAATTAATATTGAATTAGCTTCTGAAGAGTTTTACAACCAGATTAAAACCGAAGACTTTCTAAAAAAAGTCCTAGCCAATGAAAAGTAAATATAAATGTATTAGTCACATTTTTATTCTTCAAAGTCTTTCTTCTTACCTAAGCAACTTATAAATATTAACGCCTAAGAAATAAATTTTGTATATTTATCTGCTTGCGTCATTATTACCACTGCTTTTGGTTCATAATTAGTGCCATTTATTTATAACATTAAGAATGAACTACACTCTAAAAATTAGCCAACGATGTATCAAAACTGGAGGGGGACTGGGGCGGGGGGAGCGTGCCATTCCGGTGTCCCGGTTGAACATTTCAGAAATCTGGCAAGCCTATGAAAAATTCCTTAGCAGAGAAGTGGTTACACGCTATCATGCAATGATGCCATTAGCAACGCAGCCTAATGCGGGCAACCCCTAAAGAGCACGGTACTTGAAGAACACAGATACCTTCCTTGAATTATATGGTTTCAAATTGTACAATTTTTGAGTAATTTCGTTAAGAAAGAATGAAACATATTATTTGATGTAAAATTGTTTCCATATATACCATTTGTTTTACAAAGGAAAACGTTATGATTAAAGCAAAATTGCTTTTTTTTTAATTTAATTTAATTTTTATTTTTTAATGTTGATATTTTTCAGATTCGAACAACTCGGTTTCATAGAATACGGGACGTGTTAGTCATGGTCTTCGGTTGTTACCTGTACAGCATAAGACTTTAACATAACTAAGACTTGAGTTCTATTTCGATTTTTACAATTCAGAAGGTAAGTTGATTAGGTGTTAAAAATTTTAGTGTTTAATCTCTGGAAACTAATATTTTATAATTCATAGATACATATTCTCAATTTGAAACAAGAAGTTCCGTCCAGAACTAAACAAGTAACATAACAAAGTCTGTTTGAAGCAAATTCGCCAGTTCGGGATTGCCTTGAATTTCCCCATAGGCGCTAATGTTAAGTTTTTATTTTTTTATTTTTCTTTTATCTTCTTTCTGTGACTTGAACTGGGAAAGTAAGCTAAAAAAAAATCTGAACCATGTAAACATTTTTCAATTATTTTATGCTCACAAGGGTATATCTGACAAAAATATTAGCTTTGTAATCAAGAGAGAAAAAAGATCAATTTTTGCTTAACAGAATAATTTGATTGCGTTTTGTGATCAAACGCTAAAGAGAATCAACAGCTTATTCTAGGTCAATAATGTTACAGTTTTCGGAAAGAAGTTCATTGTAAACTGTTAGAACAATAAGCAGCAATGAATTTGCTGGTGGGATTTTTTCTCCTTTCAATATATATATATATATATATATATATATATATATATATATGGCTTCTTGATAATATGGCGTTAGCCAATGCTATAAATATCAAACAAAAAGCATTTTGAAATCAGTTTTTCTTAACAAAAGAGCTCAACAAAAGCGCAACAGTAGACATTTATTTCGTGATTTGAAATACTTTATCCATTAAAACACAAACAGTGGTAATAAGGAAAGGAAACATTGTAAACTTTCATCCAAAGAAGGAAGTAAACGCATTGACTTTATATGTTATTCATTAACTTTTCATCTGAAATTTATATAAAGATTGTAATAAGTAGGGTAAATAACTGTGTTAAACAGGCTCATTTGTTAATAAATGTTGTCAAAAACAATACGGATATGTGCATTAAACAAAATTCTCATCAGAAATTAAAAATTTTTATAATAACTTGTTACTGGGAACTCGTTAAACAAAATTCTGAACAGAAATTAAAATCTTTTCTGATAGCTTGTTACTGAGAACTCGTTAAACAAAATTCTCATCAGAAATTAAATTCTTTTATAATAGCTCGTTACTTGGAACTCGTTAAACAAAAATTTCATCGGAAATTAAAATCTTTTAGAACAGCTTGTTACTGGGAAGTCGTTAAACAAAATTATCATCAGAAATTAAAATCTTTTAGAACAGCTTGTTACTGGGAACTCGTTAAACAAAATTCTCATCAGAAATTAAAATCTTTTATAACATCTTGTTACTGGGAAGTCGTTAAACAAAATTATCATCAGAAATTAAAATCTTTTATAACAACTTGTTACTAGGAACTCGTTAAACAAAATTATCATCAGAAATTAAAATCCTTTATAACAGCTTGTTACTGGGAACTCGTTAAACAAAATTATCATCAGAAATTAAAATCTTTTATAACAACTTGTCACTGGGAATTCGTTAAACAAAATACAAAATTCTCCGGTTAATGTGAGATATTAATGCTATCAGGAACAAAGTTGTAAAAATATTGCGCACTCATTCTTCGGAGTTACAAAAAACGCCAATCCTGATGCGACAAAGTTTAATCTTTATCTCAAACAAACGTTTAACCATAAGCATTCCCTCCAACCATTGTTACAAGGCTTAGTCAATCTTTATAACAAGAGAATCGCCCGTCAAGATATGACGGGGGATAATTGCTTCTTCATTTAAACGGAGCAATTGCCTGTTTGGTGATATTTTGATCGTTGAAATTTTAACCCTAACTCCAGTGGATGAACCCTAATCTCCAGTAGATAGCGTTAATTGTTTTCGTTTATTCATTCCCCTGAAATGACATAGTGTTACCAGTAAAACAGTTAAGTGACCGGATCCAGTTCAGTCTTGTCACAATAAAGCCTTTCCCTGCATGTTAAACATTACCAAAACATATTATCAAATTATCATGCCGTGGCGCAAGTTTCATTGTTGATGGCATCAGGAGCGTTATTCGATCATTGGCTATTATGTATATGAGGATAACGTAAAAATTGTAACACTTATTCTGAAGAAAGGGCATATTACACACTCAATGAAACTGTTTTCCAGTGAGCCTCATTCAGAAACGAAGGTTTTTAATTGATTTGTACGGTGATATGGGCACTGACCTTTCGCTTCGGGCCATTGTGGTTGGTAGATAACGTGTCACGTGATCCATTACCGAGTGATCAAAAACATTGTTTATTTATCTACTTACTTCTTCGTATTTCATATGATAAATCTTTTCGATTAGAATTAATTTTTTTTCGTTTCACTTTTTTATTTATTTTGGCAGACGATAAATCCTTTCTCATCTTATTGATTTTATTTCGTTATTTTTATGAATTTATTTCTTTTTGAAGAAATAAATCTTTTCGCATCTTAACGGGGTTGTTTCCATCAGTCAAAAGTACTACTTTTAGCCAGTGAAGTTGATAGAATGAGCCAAAAAAAAAAAACATGGAGCGAGGAAAATTTTTGTTTTCAAAACGTTTAGTTTTAATTTTTTTTTTTAATTTCCGATTTTTCAAACAAGGCATGGTCTTTATGACGTCACAAGTGATGAATTTTTGCGTGCTGAAAGCTTACGCTTGCTCTCTACCGCGTTTCCAGATTATGATTATTAAGAAGCGAATTAAATATTGCACTCTACGCTTGCTGTCAACCATATCGTTGCCAGTACATGTGAGTAAGGAAGCGAATTAAATATTGCACTGTGCGCTAATGACATCAGTGAATGGCATTTCATCACTTCTGATGTCATGTGCAGAAGCGTAAAAAATTAAATGGGAATCTGTGCACTGATTAAAATAATTGTTAAAAGTTATCAAACTTTGTCAAATTATTTTAAAATGATCAAATCCTTTGTTTTTAATCATGTTCTTTCAGAAAAAAAAATACTTTTAAAATTTTGGAAACTACCCCAATGTTAATTTTTTAGCAATATTATATTACTGGCGTTTCGTTGTGCTACACAGCTTATAAAGTTTAAATGAAATCATTTAATGCGAATTCTTACGCTGCTATTTTCTTTTCTGTTGGACGCGATATGTACTCCGTTTTGCTAAACTTCAAGTACTATACAGTTGCAGCAGAAGTAAAACTATTTCTGAGTATTATTATTATTCCTCGAAAGGTTCTTTTATTTTTTGATTTCTTTGAAAGGTTCAAATCTCAATCTTGAATGGAAGAATAAAAAATGTGATTTGATTTTCAGTCAAGAACAAAAAAGCACGTAATAACACAGATAACTTCTTTGAAAGTAATTAAAATTTACACGAGTCCCTCTTATCGATCTCAGGTATTATCAATTTCACTTTAAATCCCATCAAGTAAAATAGCTTCGCAATTCCCGTGACAAGAACTACGTTAAATTTTTGAATTCAACGCTCGCATAATGTATCTTGTCGAAATCATTTCGCATAAATGGAATTATACCGCAGGAATGAAAATGAAATTACTTCACTTCACCTCTCTTCTCCACCCCGAAAGAGAATCTTAGAAATAAATCGCAGAGCGATTTTTTTTTTTTTTTTTTTCTTTAACAAATTTCAGCCTGCCAAGAGGAAGCAATGATGAAAAAGTATTGAAAAGCAATTCGAATGCATTGTTTTCAATTTTCTGTAATACTTTCACTGTAGCAATCTCTGTTGCAAGAAACAGGAAATACATTGTGTTGCATTACCGGTAAAAAAAAAATCAATGAAAGTTTGCAAGCAACTCTTTGATAAATGAAAACTATCACTAGTAATACAAAAGAGTGTATCTCTCCTAGAAATATATATTAAACAAAGTGTTTTTATTAACAATAACGTTGGTAAATTCAGGTTAATTTTCAGATAAGGTAACAAGGTGGGAAAGTATATTTTTTAAACAAATAAACTGTATTATTGGATAAATTCAATCAGTTTTAATAATCTCAATTTTAATCTTTTTTGCAGTAGAACCTCCTTATTCCAGACTAATAAGGCAATCAGGTCGTCATAATTAGTGAAAGTACGGATCAAACAAAATAATCCCGGTTATCGGCGGCCAGATTATCCACGGGTCTTTTCACGATTTTTTTAAAAAAAACTTATGATTGTGTTATTGTTCGCTTTTAGATTTTGCACATATTTTTTATATTCAATGTTAGTAGACGGAATATAACAATGTTTTTCGTTATAATTTAAACGTAATGTGTGAGTGTTATTAATATTTTTTTGCTGTTGTATACACTAAGTATCATTTTTGACATGCAAGAAACTTTTATAACCGCAGTTTTTGCTTGTACTTTAAAAATAGACTTTTAACAGCAAAAATGAATATTTCAATAAGAAACCATCAGAAATAGTTATAGAAGTTATCTTTTACTTTCTCGGAGAATGTTTTTTTTTTTTTTTATCAATGATTAAATTCACGTACTTTAACCTTTCTTAGAATAGAAAGAACAAGTAAATATTAGCAGTAAACGTTTCTCATCAAAAACTGTTTCCACTAAAGAAATTAAAAATGAAATGAAATATGAATTATGTTTAAAAAAACCAATGCTGCAGACGATAATATTAGTTCGTTCCTGAAGCTTAAAAATGGGATGCTTTCTCTTTGAAATGCATTCTATGTCTTCAAATAAACTCTTGCTTAGAAATAAATTTATAAATAAATAAATCCGTTTTCCTTTTACAACCCTTTCAAGCAAAATCTGTCAACTTCATCTTATCTAAACTCTACTGCTGTCACATATCACAAGCATTTTGAAAGTTAGAAACGGTCTTTACTGAATTTTTTGATAGTTAAACCTACGCAATGTATTGATATTTCATTTGCTACTGACAAGTGAAACACTTAGGTTCGTTTTTCATGCGTTTCAATGGCTACTTCACGCATTGTAAATTTCAGTTTAAAAGGATTTGTGTTTCATAGATTCTAATAACATTTTCTTTTAGAAAGTGAAAGGAATGGGGAAACAAAGTAACTCGAACACGTACGTATCAGACTTCTTGCATGACACGGTATTTTAAAGAAATATTCCCTTGTTCAGTTATTTACAGACTTTAATGTTGTTAAAGAAAATGTTTAATCTTTCTTTCATCGTTTCTATTTTTTGTTTTCTGGGGTTTTTAAACTTAGCTGTTGAGGTGAGATGTCTTACATCTCAGAAGAATTATAGTTTTGCACTCAAACGTTTCATAATGCCTACCTGATAGAAGTGAAGCTTTTATCTTTTCTTCTTTTTTCCCCCTTCTTCTTTTTTTAATTTATTATTCTGAACTGTTACTGCACACGAACGATTTATCTCTCACGCCACTCTCTTGTTTTTTCTGCGCTTGACTTATTCACATTCACAAAACATTTCATAACTCAATGAAGAAAATAGATTATAAACAATACTCGAAATGTGGTTTTTAATTGCTGCCAAAAGTAATGAAACATAATAGTAGTAATTATAAAGTTAATTTTTACTCCTTTTTACAAAAAAGGAAGTATTGTATTCGCGAAAAAAATTTCACTCAAAAATCGACCTTAATTTCCATTTTGCACACCCCCGAATGAATGTTGAGTTTTTCTTTTTTTTTTTTTTTTTCGTCTCGACCACACGTGGATAAGTGCTTAAGAACGTATAGGCAAGCGAAATATCCATTTTGACGATTCCCGAGTTAGTTAAAAGGAGTTTTCTCGTGACGTCTGTATGAACGTATGTATGTGCGCATGCGCGGATGTGCAGATGTATGTTGCATAACTCTAGAACGGTATGTCCTAGAAAGTTGAAATTTGGTACGTAGACTCCTAGTGGGGTCTAGTTGTGCACCTCCTCTTTTGGTTGCATTCGGGTGTTTTTAAGGGGGTCTTTTTCCCTTCTTTTTGTGGGGGGGGACATTGTTAATTTCGATGTAAACTCAAGTGGTGTTACAATTTGGAGGACACTTGGCAATATATCGCCAGTCTTTGGTCGCCAAGTTTTGTCGCCAACTTGGCGACAAATTTGGCGATTTTTTTGAGCAATCACGATTGCTTATTGTTTTCACTTGACCGTCCTTGATGTCCGGTTCCTTTTTCAGAATGGAACAGGGGCCTCTGCAGCACCGCCGTCCACCGGAGGACGGAGCTACTCCTCTGGTCCTAGCCTCCACTAGCAGCACTGTCCACCGGAATCCCCTCCTCTTAGGCGGTAGCATCCATGTCCTGCATACACACACTCCTACATATACACACGTCTACACACAAACAAGTCCTTACACACATTCACACGTAACCACCCAGGAGGAGGGGCAGGCTTAGGAGGACATGAGCCGTTTCTAGAAACAACAGCCTCCAATGAGTAGAGTCTTGTCGCAACTCGTGATTGCGAAAAACATAATTCGAATTCAAAGTGTCAGAATTCAAATTAGATATATATATACACATATATATATATTATTTAAATCTGGATTCATTTTGGCCACTGTTGGTGATATTTAGAGAGTAAACTATTCAATCACATAAAAATTATCAATAATGGGAAAATGACATTAAATTGGAGTAAAAGGAAGTCATGTGAGGCTCACATCAGCTCGTTTAATAAAAGCTTAATATAATTTCAAGGCTAAGCTTAAGCAATGTGGGTTACGTTTTCAAACTTATGATTTGACTTGAAACACAGAAACCTGCATTATTTGAAAAGTTTCAATTCGCAACTCCAACGAACTATAGGGGGCACTGAAGTCACTGTCTAATGGCGGACTTAAAAACTAAAACAAACGCACATGGTAACGAAGAAAATGCTAAAAGTGTTGTGATTTTTGTTCGTACGAATGATTTTTTCGCTTTATTCTTTTTAAATTAATTTTCAAAGTCTTGTTGATATTCTGACCCACGTAGAAAGAAATGAGAATTCAAGAAGCATTACTAAACGTCAAACATTAATGCGAAGTACGTAGTTCATAGTTTTAAGCAGCCATTTTCACGATGTTGAGTTCGATATTTATCAATTCTTGATAAAACTAAATAATAATTGTGGCCTGACAAGAATAACAATTAATGCTTGAAAATTTAATATGACATTACAAATTATTACCAAAAGAAGATGATACTGCTTTGCTTTGACTAGCGCTTATTGTTTTCCATTTGTAGCTGAGTTATTTCTCTCGAATTCCCGAATCGGTTAATTTAAAAATTTTCTGTTTCGATTTTTCTAATTTCTGAGTTACGATTTAATTGTGTCATGTTATGCAAATCATCAACAAAATTCTCACGGATATATGGTGGTAGTTTTCTTTTCAGTTGATTGACCATTATTTCTTTTCACTTATCGAATTCTGTAATCTTACTACCATTTTATTCCACTCATGATAAAAATTAAAAATGGTTTAACTAAAAACGCGAAATCTCGCCAAGGCTACTTTGCTCGCACTATACTAAAACTATAACCCTAAACAAATTTAGCGAAACCTTTCAGCAGAGAATAAAAGGAATAAAGTAAATTCTTTCTCGGTTATTCATTTTGTTCTACGATAATATATTCAAGAAAATATTTTGCATACTGTCCATTCCAACTAAATGCTGCTGTAAAATATGGTAAGTTTAATTAATTTAAGATTTAAAAAAAACCCATATTCTTAAAAATTCATACAAAACAATAAAAAATTTTACCTTGTATAACGTTATCCAAGTTTGTTAATCCAGAATTTTCGCTTTCACCAATTATTAAGGAAATAATGAAAACTAACATTATTTTGAGAAGCTCGAGAATACTACTAAGGGACGAATTAATTTCTGTAGCTGAAAGCAAACTAAGACACATCGATTGCGTTAATAAATACTCAGAACAAACTGCCTGTGTTTACGTCAACAGACACACGTGGAACGCAACGTGGCAATGTTTTAGTTTCATTTGCAGTTTTGTAAATCACCGCAAGGTAGCGTATTCGAGCGCTAGAGTTCCGAATCAAAAAATATATGCAAGTTTCAGTTCAGTCGCGAAATCAATTTGTTGAGTTTATTAATAAAACAAACTTTGTAATTGCTTACATTTTTCATTGTTTTTGGCAACAATTGAAAAACAACTACGTCACTTTCGTCACACAAAAAGTTTACCGATCAGAGTTTAAAAGCCCTCGCATGAAAAGTTTCACTTTAAAATGTCACCCCAACTTAGATGATTTTTTCTCTTTGTTTGCAACAATACTTTTGTCTACGCTATTTTTTTTAAGGCGAATAGTTTATTAGCTGTCACTGTTTATTGTTAAAGGAGTTGCAAGCGTATTGGACTAAATTAAGAGCAAAAACGGATTTATGAATTATAAAAATTGAGCAAATCTTCATCGTAAATTTAGGAAATAAAGAAATGCTGTTAAATTCCTGCAATCCATTTCAAAAAGAGTTAATGATCTGCATGTCTTTAGCAAAAAACTTCAAACAAGATGCATGCTTTAGTCAAATTCGTTTTTTCTTGAACATTCTAACTGAACATTTGCCAAAATGAAAAATAAAACCTAATTACTCCAATTTCCATTAAAATGAATATGAGGCAATGCATTTTTCGAATCAATTTTTTCAATTTGGAAACTTCTGTCCAACACACAAACTGTAGTATGCGTATATTTGTTCAACATTAGAAATACCAACAAATAAATAAATGAATTATAAATTACTTGATAAATAAAATATAGAAATAATGTTTTGCAAAAGTGCGAGATGTGAAAACATCGATTAAAAGGGGAAGGCAATTAATTCTCCCACCTATTCTTTTATCTGAAACATTGCCATGGATTAAAAACCAATTGTTGTAAATACGCTTTTCATCTTTAACAATAATAAAAACCATACCCACGAAAAAAAAATGAACATAACCTGAGTTTTGGCAACTCATACTGATTAGTAAGTGTTATTTATTTTATTTCATACATATTGATTTTTCGTCATTTATTACTCATCGTCAAAATTTCTTTAACATTAAAAACCACATATTTAATTACTTCTACTTTTAGATTTATTAAATTCTTAATCTTTATGTTTTTGTGTTGTAAATAATTAAACTGGGGAACGGAAAGACCCTTTAAGCAGAGAAATCAATCAATTTATGTCTGTGAGCGAAACAAATACTTATTTTTTAAAAAATTGATATTTAGACTCTAATACACACTGTAGCAAGATTAAAAAAAAAGTAGCTAAAAAAGCCGAAGCTAGGAATATTTTTTTACTTACTTTTACAAAAAAGGAAGTACTGTATTCGCGAAAAAAATTTCACCCAAAAATCGGCCGTAATTTCCATTTTCCTCACCCCCAAATGAATGTTGAGTTTTTTTTTTCAACCCGACCACACGTGGATATGTGCCTAGGAACGTACAGGCACCCGAAATATCCATCTTGACTATCCCCGAGTTAATTACAATGAGTTTTCTCGTAACGTCTGTATGTACGTATGTATGTGCGTATGTGTGTATGTGTGTATGTATGTCGCATAACTCAAGAACGGAATGTCCTACAAAGTTGAAATTTGGTACGTAGACTCCTAGTGGGGTCTAATTGTGCACTTTTCTTTTTGGTTGCATTCGGATGCTTCAAAGGGGTTCTTTTGCCCTTTTTGGGGGGAAATCATTGTTAATTTCGATGTAAACTCAAGTGATGTTGTAATTTGGCGGACACATGGCGATATATCGCAAGTCTTTTGGTCGCCAAGTTTTGTCGCCAACTTGGCGAAAAATTTGGCAATATTTTTTTTTTTTTTTTTTTTTAAATCTGGTTTTAATTTGGCCACTGTTGGTGATATTTAGAGAGTAAAAAAATGAATCATATTAAAACTACCAATAATGAGAAAATGAAATTAAATTGGAGTAAAAGGAAGTCAAGTGATGCCCAGATCAGCTCGTTCAAAGTCAAATTTAAAAATCGGTAACGGAAAGACATTTTTTCGACATGATTTTCTCTCTATCGTATTTTTCTCAAAAGTTCAGCGAAACTATAAAGGAGAAAATTCTGAAAAAATTAAAGCACTTAGAGGAGTGTTTAATCATTACTTTTTGAACCCTAAATTTTAAAAATAATTCTTTTAAGCATTGAAATTACTTACGTGTTAACGGTAACGGAAGGACAAGAAGTTCAAAGTAATAAAACTCGATAGATTTCAGTTTACAATCGTTTATTCAGCTACTAAAACATTCTGAATTTCAATTTCACAATGAATTCTAGTATTTGAGCCATTTGTTACAATTTTCGGATTCTTTGATTTCTTAATAATTTGTTCAGAGTCGATGAAACATTAATTTTCTTTCTCAGGGAACATGAAAATTATTCCCACATTATTATGCTTTCCCAACCCCCCAATAAAATTTTATTCCTTCATCCCTCTCATGAAGCACCTGTCCAACATAGTTCTTAGTTAATTTCTTTCCTTTCCATTCAGCTAACAAAACTTGTTAAACTGTTAATGCATGTTAACCTTTGGCATAGTCTCATCATTTGATGTACCTGTTTTAGCTGTATCTTCATCTTTAACATCATGCATAACAGTTACTATTTTCTTTGAAGAGAAACTCCTTTGTTTTGTAGAAAAAAGTACTCACTATATCCAATAACATAATTTGTTACAGGTTTCAAATAGTGCGTAGGGAAAACTAGGGAGACTTGACCCAATTTTTGGTTTTTCATTTCCCTTTTCTTTTGTAGAATAGTTAGAACGAAATGAAAAATATAAATAAATAGTTTTCCATTCCGCACATTATTATGGCTAAAAATAATAGCATAATTCCAAGTAGAAAAGGTACACAAAAATTATATTTATGCATTCTGCAAATGGGTCAAGTGTCCCTAGCTAGGGAGACTTGACCCAACACTTATTGAGACATGACCCTCCTCACGAATATAAGAAAAATCATAGATATTGAAATCAAAAACGCAGGTTTGATGGTTTTTTTTTGTTTAAATAAGTGATACTTGAAGTGAATATAAAAAATATTCATTTTTAGGTAAAGTGTTACATATATATATGTATATATATATATATTTAACTAATCTTACTCCACACTAGCAGAAAGATTCAAAGATATTGAAATCAAAACATAGGTTTGATTTTTTTTTTTTTTGTGTGTTTTTAAATAACTGATACTTGAAGCGAATATGCAAATCGGTCACTCTTTAGGTGAAGTGTTACATATATTTATTATTATTATTATTCATCGTACTCCATATCAGCAAGAGAGCAGGAGTCGAATTCAAAACTTTATCAGATCAGACCTAAGCAATAATTCAGTTATTTTACTAAGTAACAACTCATTGGGCTCAAAGACTGTTAGTATTTTAATCATTTGGCGAATAAAAACAAGTTTTTATACCAAAATATAATATATTATAGTTATTCATTAAAACAAAAAATCAGGCCTTCATATTCACAATAGTACAGTCATCGCATGAATAAAATAAAATCATTAGACCTAAATAATAATATTTTATTTATTCACAAAACTAAAAGATCATTGAAAAAACATCAATTTAAATAAAAATCTCAAATTAGTTTTGGGGTCAAATCCTTAGTTTGGGTCAAAGCTCCCTAGTTTGCTTTTTTTTTTTTTTTTTTTGTTTACCTTAAATGCTTAGCAACTTAGATTACAGTTATATAAAACTACAGAACAATCAATAAATAGCTAGAAAAGTGACTAAATCATGTATACTTTTAAAATTCATTTCCCTCATAACTGGAGGTTAAAATCTAAAAAATTCCAAAATCTTCCAACTTTACGTTTAAGGTGGATTTAACACTGAATATCTTGAAAACCACTGACGATTCTGAAATGGCTTGCCCCTGAAACAACACTGTTTTGTGACTGGTCAACCAATAATATGACTAAAATTTTCCCTAAATATCCTTTTCATGGAAAAAATAATCATGGGTCAAGTCTCCCTATGGGTCAAACCTTCCTAGTTTCCCCCTATAGTATGTGTCTCCAAGACAGTGCGTTTAATCTTTCCAGCGATGCTATCAACAGCCCCCTCCCCCCTTCATATGACTTGAGGAGAAAAAGGCTCAAAGTATTCTTGACATTGTATTGTCTTTACTAGCAATAAAGATGAAAGTCTCTCTGTCTGGATATCGGAATGTCTGTCTGGATCTCTGTGACGCGCACAGCACCTAGACCGTTCGGCCGATTTTCATGATATTTGGCACAAAGTTAGTTTGCAGCATGGGGGTGTTCACCTCGATGCGATTTTTCGAAAATTCGATTTTGTTCTTTTTCTATTCCAATTTTAAGAAAATTTTACCGAGCAAATTTTCACAACGTGGAAGAGTGAATTATAAAATTATCATAACGTGGAACCGTAACATTGGCGAGCAAATGAGCATAGCAAATTGGCGAGAAATTCTTCATCCATTATTTGTAAATATACAGGCAAACCAAATGACCTTTTAATTTTTCAACTACGGTCAAAGCTGTGCGTGTACCACTGGTTCTCACATAAATGTCAGGTTTGTAAACAAATATTTCTGCTTGAACTGGCTTGCAGATTTATCACTAAAGAAAGACGTGCTTTCCTATTGGGGACCAGAAACCAACAAGTCACGGATCAATCATCATCAAAGCGGGTTCCATTTTGTCCCTTATACACGCACATCCAATAGTTTTCTTATTTGAATGCCAAACTTAAACGAACAAATTGTGACCTGTCGGTAATTACAATAAGCAGTCAGGAGTCAGGTATTCATTCTGCATTTTAATACCATTGCAAAATTGACTAGTGCAACCACAGATTTTTTTTCTAGCTTTTTCTTTTCTTTCTTTAAAGAGTTTGTGTTTTTGTCTTTTGATGTAAATGTGCATTAAAAATTTACAGATTGTTCCTTTAAGAAGATCAAGGCATTCTCTAATAGAACCTTTGTGCCCTTTTAAACGGCTGTTTGATTTTCTGTGTCCCATTGCTACCATATTAAACTTTGTTTGTAGATATTTAGATATGTCATGTCAAGATGATTTCACAAAATTTGCAGTTTTTAACTATAGTTTTAACTATTATTATCACATGCAATGGTAGAAATAAATCATGAAAAATTTAAAAAAAATTTTTAGAATAAAAGACTTTTCACTTATGATTTTTGAATAAATAATATTTATATATGTTTTGAATTTGACTACTAACTTATAACTAGTTTATTATCTTCTATAGGATTCTAAAATTTCAGCCCAAAATATCAGCTTATAAATTAATGTCCTTCCGTTACCATTCAAAACCATATAAATTTTATGCCTACTAAAATTATAACTGTTTCTCATTAACAAGGGACCTAATTCTGCTTTGAATAAAAAACATTAGTTTCCAAACCCAATAGGTTCTTGGTGAGGTAATTGAGGCGTAGTCTTTTGGTAACGAATGGACATTCAGAGGATTATCTTAATAATAGGCTGATTTCATAGTTCAAAATATATATTTTTTAAAAATTAATTAACAGAAAGTTTTATTAGACATTCAGAGGCCCTTGATTTTCTGAAAGTCATTAAGTTATTTGGGTAAAACTTGTTAGGGTTTAAGAAATTCATATATTTCTGAAGAAAATGATACATGTCAAGTTACCAAATATTAACTTTTAAAATTCAAGTGTCATGTCTCCTTTTTCCTGGAGTTTTGTCAGATTATTCCAAGAATTTTGGCAATGTATAAACACAAAAACTTGCGTGTTCCAATCTGCTACAGTTTAAATTTTTAACCAAGAATGTAATGATGGAAAACTCTCGGGAAATACTTCTTTTAAAAACTGATCCTGACTTGATCTTTCAAATCATTAGAAAATATTCCATCTTCGTCCAAATCTTTATTTTTCATTGCAAATAACGCTTTCAAAACATTCTTCACTTTATTTATTAAAAAAAGAAAATATAATTTTTAGAAATTTTACATGCATAATCACGTTAAAATGAAAACAGGAAATCACGTTGCATTTTCGTAAAAAAAAAAAAGCAGTAACGAGAAAAACTATAGACAGGCAAGTAATTTAATTATGTTTGATATTTCAAAGCTCGACGATTTTCTAAACATGAGTGTATTCAAAAATATTTTTTTTCTTTTCCTAGATCACATAGAGTTTTATTTATTTCTTTAAAATTGATTTTTTACCCTTTCCTCTACATGAATATTAGATGAGAAAATGTATTTTCAAAACAAACTCAATCTGAATGTAATTAGGAGATCTAAGATAATGTAATTAGAAAAAAATGTATCTTTGCTAAACTTAAAAGAAATATTGCAATTATAAATGACATTAACATACGAAAAATTGGATTTGCTTATTTTATTCAAGAATGTTGCTATAAAATTTAGAAAAACAGAGATTTTCAAAATGTAATTAATAAAGATTGTGTGACAAAAATTTAGTAAGAGGAGTTTCAGTTTTATTTATATGGAGATTAATTACCCGCATTTCTCCCTACGTAGATGTTTTTTGATGCCTGCTTCAGATGTTTTATTATAACTATTAAAGCCTTCACGATTTATCAGTGGTTTTGTTTTTAGAAATCAGGATTGCTCTTTTTGTTTTCTCTTCACTTGACCATAGTTGATAGCTTGTCCTTCTTAAGGTCCACCGGCTTCTGTAGGCGGGTGCTCTTCTTGGGCGGTGGCTGGAACAGACTCCTCGTCCGTGTTCCCCGGAATCGACTATTTATACCCGACCATCTCGGTTTTCCACTATCTTCTTTCAACTGCAGTCCCTGTATTCATTTGATTTTTGACGCCTTGAATTCAAACTATGATTGCGATAAGAGTCATCTGTAGAAACATTAACCCAACAAGTCCTATCGCAATTCGTGATTATGAAAAACATAATTTGAATTCAAGATGTCAAAAGTCAAACCAATGCCAATGGTTGAGTGCTAGATGTTGTGTGCTGTTTTTGAGCAATCACGATTGCTTATTGCTTTCATTTGACTGTTTTGATGTGCTATCATTTTATTTTCCCACCGCCACCCTCTGCAGCATCACCGTCGACCGGGTCCTCACGATGCTGCTCCTATAACGAAAGCCGTCTCCAGGTTGCATCCATGTCCTACACACACGCGCATACATACACAACTACACACACACACGCACGCACACACAAATACACACACACACACATACACATACACCTACACACAAATCCCCTCACATTCATGCCTGCACACAGTCACAAACACATATGCCTACACACACATACACATACCCCCACACAGACACATTCATATACACAACTACCCACACACTTATGCCAGCACACAGACACAAACACACATGCCTACACACACATACACATACGCCCAACACACAAACACACATATCCCCCACACAGAAACACACGCGCCTATATACACACACTCGTGATTGCGAAAAACATAATTTGAATTCAAGATGTCAAAATTCAAAAAAAAAAATTTTTCGAGCAATCTGAAATTGCTTATTGTTTCCATTTGCTTTCACTTGACCGTTGAATGACGTCAAGGACTGCTCTTCTGGTCCTGGGCCTGTACCAGCAACACTATCCATAGGAATCCGCTCTTCCTGGATGATTGCGTCCATGTCCTACACGCAAGCACGCCTACACACATACACACACACCTACACCACGTGCCTACGCATACACATACTCTCTTACAAACTTATACACACGCCTATGCGCGAACACACAGATGCACACACGTACACTCACATACATTTGTAATTGCAAAAAGCATTACTTTAATTCAAATTGTCAAAAATTCAATTCCTTTTTTGAATTTTTTTACTTTTTTGTATAATATTTACTATGAGTAAGAAACCTAAAAAGGTTGCCTGAAAATCATGCTGAATTGTTAGTTAGAAGCACGCAATAACCCAATAGAGATCGCAGAAACTCAAAAAAGGAAGAATAACTAATTCAATGCCTGCCTGTAATTCCTGATTGGAAAAATTTTTGCCAGACACAAATATTTTTCTTTCGAAGGACGAGGTGTGTGTCGGGGGGGGGGGGGGGTATTTTGCCTGTTTCTTTAATTCACTTTATACGCTAAAAATTATCTAGCACTTAAACATGAAGTGAAAAAAAAAAAAAAGATTCCAACTATTACATAAAGAAATGTCAAAACGATAAATAATTAAGCATTTTTTCGATTCAAATGTTTATCTAACGTTATGCAAATTGATCTCTTACGTAACTGCTTGGAAAATAAAAATCAGACAATGTACCAAACAACATCTGAATCACAATTAACTTACTTTTGCAAGTGTTTTTCTAGAAGTATAAAACGTTAACTATCTTAATTTAACAAATCTTGTTAAAAAAAGGGGGGGTTCTATGCATTTCCAATTACATTAGGCAAAGTTATTTCCGTATTTCAAATTAAGTTAATTATCGTTTAGTGATTCCCAAAGGAATATTTTGGCTGGAATAAAATGTCATTAGTTAAAATGTATAGTCTCTTTCTTTGGTGGAGGTGAAAATGTCGTTTTAAAGATTGCGTGTTAAAAAAGGCTTATGTCATTAGTTAAAATGTATAGTCTCTTTCTTTGGTGAAGGTGAAAATGTCGTTTTAAAGATTGCGTGTTAAAAAAGGCTTGTAAATGAGCATCTTCATAAAGACTCAATATTAGGAGAGATCGGGCATATTTTTTGTATTTGTTGTCTTGTGCGAGATAGGCTGGCAATTTGGGGTGCGCTGCTTCACTTTTCCAACTGTACCGTAGCTTGATGTGAAGTCCCACTTCCACAGTACACACATGTCATAAGGACCAGATTATAGGTTGTAAATGCTTTAAAGTTGCTCAAAATTATTTTTCTGTTCTCCCTTTTGACTTATTATTCAAAATTTGAAACTTCGTTTATGTGTTTATTTCTGCTAAACTCTTAAAATTCTACAAGTTTTGTGTCCTTTACTCTCAATGAAATTTCCCTTTTTATGGCATTTTTTGGCGCAATTGTTTGGCGCAGTATAGCCTATGAAGGCTCTTGCGCTAGTAAATTCAACACAACCAATCAACCTACCAGTTTATAGGGTAGGCAACCATTCACGTCACAACAACACGTCAACACAAAGAGAGGACTAGGACAGGAGAGAGTAAGTACATCCATGCCCGAGCCGAGATTCGAACCCGGGACCTCTCTATCGCAATCAGACTTCTTTGACCACTAGTAAAGGCGGGTTGCCGGGCAGAGCTGATCCAGTTTTTACAGTTTGATTTTTCTCATTTTGTAGCTAATGTTACGTACCAAATTAAAATTTCGCGTAATAGGTACTATTACTATTTTCTAATCAAATAACGATTTCAAGACCTTTGTTGGCACATTTCTTTTTTCACATTAAAAAATATCTTTAAAAAATTTTCATATGAAAAATCTTATTTTATACACCCGAAATCTAGCAACTGAGGGTCAAGTCTATATGTGAATGAATAAACTGTTGTGCTGACGTAATAAGCTACGAAATGAAGTTTTTAAGAGTTGTTTTTAAAGTCTCTTAAAATGTTCAAAAATTAATCCGAGTTAGATGGAAAATGTAAATCTGAGTTACAGCTAATACAAGCATAAGTATGGGTATGGGTATTATCTCCGATAGACGCTCTTTCAATTACTTCAAGAGAAATTTCTTTCAAGGTCTTTTTCTTTCTTTTTATTGGTTGGGGGGGGGGGAGTCATTTCTAAGGTATTTCTGAAAAGAAGATGTCCTTTTGGCCATTTTTAGCAACAACATATGGCAAGATTATGTGCTCGAATTAAAGCAATTTTAAACAAGTATACATGGAAAAAAAAGCTTTTTAAAATGCTTTTAAACTTACTAGAATTTAATTAAAGAACGCTCCCAAAACCTGCATAATTTGAAAAGTTTAAAATGACCAAAGTCCACAAATATATGCTTGCTTAAGTTCAGCCATGAAATTAATTTGTTTAATTTCTTAACAAAACTAACTTTATAATTGCTATTATTTTCATTGTTTTTGGCAACAATTAGAAAGCGGAAGTAAAACGCAGGCACTATGACACAAAAACTAACTTAAGAAATAGCATTCAAATAAATAAAAAGACACCCTAAAACCCATGCATGCAGCTTTCCAGCAAGATTTATGCCTTTTTACGTTGTTTTATTTTCTTTTACTAAACATGCACAGGTTGCTGGAAAAATTAAGCATTCACAGGTTGCTGGAAAAATTAAGCATTCACAGGTTGCTGGAAAAATTAAGCATTCACAGGTTGCTGGAAAAATTAAGCATTCACAGGTTGCTAGTCAGATTAAGCATTCACATGTTGCTGGAAAAATTAAGCATTCACAGGTTGCTGGAAAAATTAAGCATTCACAGGTTGCTGGTCAGATTAAGCATTCACATGTTGCTGAACTGATAAAGCATTCATGTTGTTAAATAGAACAAGTATTCACAGGTTGTTGAACAGAGAGTTATAAAGTTGCTGAAGGCTCTTTCATACTAATTCTAAAACTCTAAAAGAAGTATTCAGCGCCTCAATGCATTAAACAGTTCTACAATTAATTTTACTGCAGTCATTCGCCATTTTATGCTATTACAGTTCACGATGTTATTAGAATTTAAGATGGTTTTTTTTTTTTCACTTAACTTTCTTCAGCTACAATCAATTATCAATTCGGTTCATATATTTTTTAAGTGAAACTTTTTATTCGAGAGCTTTGAAGTTCTGATCTACAACCTCTTTTTGTGACGGAAAAGACGTAGTTGTTTTTTACGCGTTGCCAAAAACAATGAAAAAGTAATAGTAATTATAAATTTTAAATACTTCCGCCTTTTAATTATTGTCAAAAACAATGAAAAATAGCAGCAATTATTTGTCTTAAGCTCATACTGTCTGACCACGGATTGTATGGAAAGACAAACATCCGTTTTACAGCCGAAAATGGACGAATCTATTATTTTTTAACGATGCCAGCGTTTGCAGAAGCAGAGTTTCATTCACATGAGCGGAATACACGCATCAAATTTTTACTTTTCTCCCTCATTCAGATAGATTCGTCTTGTCTGGACGTTTGAAAATTCCATACAATCCGTGGTTGAACAGTATGTTTATTTATTTTGTTGATTTTTAGCTTTTCAAATAATGCAGGTTTTCGAAGAATTCTTTGATTCAAGTCAAGTCAAGTTTAAAAGCGTAATCCTCATTGCTGAAGTTCAGCCTTGAAATTAGTTTGTTAACAAAACGAACTTTACAATTCGGAACTCCAGCGCTCGAATACGCTACCTTGCGGTGATTTACAAAACTGCCGAATGAACTAAAACATTGCCACGTTTTAGTTCCATGTGTGTCTGTTGACGTAAACACAGGCAGTTTGTTCTGAGTATTTATTAACGCAATCGATGTGTCTTAGTTTGCTTTCAGCTACAGAAATTAATTCGTCCCCTAAGAGTATTCTCGAGCTTCTCAAAATAATGTTAGTTTTCCTTATTTCTTTCAAAAAAGTATTAAATGGTGGACGCGTAAACAAGAAAACTCTGGATTAACAAAATTGGATAACGTTATACCAGGTAAAATTTTTTATTGTATGAATTTGTAAGAATATGAGCTTTTTTTAATCTTAAATTAATTTAACTAATCATATTTTACAGCAGCATTTAGTTGGAATGGACAGTATGCAAAATATTTTCTTGGATTTATTATCGTAGAACAAAATGAAAAATGTTTAACCTAGAAAGAATTTACTTTATTCCTTTTATTCTCAGCTGAAAGGTTTCGCCAAATTTGTTGGTTTCGCCAAAGTAGCCTTGGCGAGATTTCGCGTTTTTAGTTAAACCATTTTTAATTTTTATCATGAGTGGAATAAAATGGTAGTAAGATTACAGAATTCGATAAGTGAAAAGAAATAATGGTCAATCAACTGAAAAGAAAACTACCACCATATATCCGTGAGAATTTTGTTGATGATTTGCATAACATGACACAATTAAATCGTAACTCAGAAATTAGAAAAATCGAAACAGAAAATTTTTAAATGAACCGATTAGGGAATTCGAGAGAAATAACTCAGCTACAAATGGAAAAAAAAAAAAAATAAGCGCTAGCCAAGCAAGGCAAAGAAGTATCATCTTCTTTCGATAATAATTTGTAATGTCATATTGAATTTTCTAGCATTAATTGTTGTTCTTGTCAGGCCACAATTATTATTTAGTTTTATCAAGAATTGATAAATATCGAATTCAACATCATGGAAATAGCTGCTTAGAACTACGAACTACGTAGTTTGCATTAATCTTTGACGTTTAGTAATGCTTCTTGAATTCTCATTTCTTTCTACGTGGGCCAGAATATCCACAAGACTTTGAAAATTATTTTAAAAAGAATAAAGCGAAAAAAATCATACGTACGAACAAAGATCACAACACTTTTAGCATTTTCTTCGTTACCATGTGCGTTTGTTTTAGTTTTCAATTCCGCCATTAGACAGTGACTTCAGTGCCCCCTATAGTTCGTTGGAGTTGCGAATTACGAATTTGACACTGTTTTTGGTCACAATTTAAAAGCTTTTTCTAGGTTTTTTGTTTTTTTTTTTTCTCTGTGTTTATAATTCATTTTCTTCATTGTAATGTACAATTTCGTTGTGAATATGCCTAAATCAGGAGCAGAAAGAACAAGAGCGTGACACGAGAGAAAATGTGCGGGTGAAGTGATAGTTCAGAATGTAAAAAATAAATAAATAAATAAAAGATAAAAGTTCCATTTCTTTCGTGTGTCTCTCTGACCCACATTTTTTTACCTTAGTACATCCATAACTTCATATTTTTTTTATTCTTAAAAAAGAAGGCCATGGGGTAATCAGTAACGTTTAAATAAATTGGCAAGAAAAGATATTTTCGCATCAAATTAATGAATGAATATAAAATTTATTATTTAAAAGATGAAATGAAGTGGTTACATTAATATTAATTACAATAAACGTTTTCAATGAAAGCATGTCTAAAAAAAGTAATCGTTCATGTAATTTGCTCTACTGACATTTTCGACCCAACGAAAAAAAGAAAAAAATCAAATTGTAACCTATGTATGAATTTGTTTGTTTGCTCATCTATGGATAATCCAAATTTGTAGATTTTTATTTATTTATTTACCAGTGGCACCCGCACGGCTTTGCCCATTGTAGAAAAATTAAAAGGTCTTTTGGTTTGCCTGTATATTTACAAATAATGAATGTGGATTATCCCATGCTACGGTTCCACGTTATGATAATTTGGTAATTTACTCGTCCATCTAATGATAATTTTGCTCGGGAAAATTGGAATAGAAAAAGAACAAAATCGAATTTTCGAAAAAATCGCTTCGAGGTGCACACCCCCATGCTGCAAACTAATTCTGTGGCAAATTTCATGAAAATTGGCTGAACGGTCTAGGCGCTATGCGTGTCACAGAGATCCTGACAGACATAGAGAGACCCGACAGAGAGACTTTCAGCTTTATTATTAGTAAAGACTTCATTCATTAACACTCCGTCGGGCGCAATATGTTGTAGAACATGATCGGGCGCATTGAGCCTGGGAAGCACACTTTGATCTACTGATCTTTTCTACGCATGTTCACATTTTCTTACGAAAAAAATGTCAACTACAAACACCAAAGAAGAGAAATAATAGTTTTTCATGATTTTCGAATGCAACAAGTTTATTTGAGAAAATGAATATACATTTTTCCATAAGCTATTGAGGGCGCGTGGCTAACTAAAGAATTCGAGGTGTGCCTAATAGATCAGTTGCGACCGACGGAGTGTTAAAATATTATCAATGAAAAATTCGTGTCATAGTGCATACTTGTGCTTTTTTTTAATTATTACTATTTAGAAAAGTTTGTATTTAAGCTTTTTGATAAAAATAGACATAAGTATAATATTTGTCCGTTATCTTCCTTGTATAAAATACACATTGATTGAATGAATTTAGGAAAATAATTTTCTTTCCATTTTTTTTTTACTTACAAATGTTATTTTACTTAAAAATTTAAAATTAAGAGCATCTTTAATTATACTCCTGTCCAATATATGTAATGTTCTGTCGACTACACTTTAAAGTTTAGACAGGTAAAATCTGCGATGAGGAAATCAAAATAAGGTTAAAGCAATAATTTTCTTTTTTATACACATATTGAGCATTAAATTTATCAACGTCAGTTTTCAAAAGCATAACTGTGAAAAAACAAAAACAAATTTCGTCATTGAATATTTAAAAATAATTGCTTTTATATCCGAAAAGTTATCGAAAAAGATTACAAGGCTTTCTTTCTGCTAACTGGAAAAAGCAATCCATTTTTCTTTCGTTTCAAATTTTTCAAAAGCTGCATATAATTTTATTTGTAGGATATTTTTAATCAAAAAACAAAACTCGGATCCAACTGAGTGATTAAATTTTGATGTTTTTTGAAATATCCTCTTGCCTGTATAAGCTTTCTTAATTGTTAGAGTGACTTTAATACAGCTATATATATATATATATATATATATATATATATATATTAAAGATTTGCTTTCTAAATTATGATTTTTTTTCCTTAAGTAAGAAAAAACTGACATAGTCACTCAGTCGACGTATAATTGCATGAAATAAACAGATTTTAGAATTAAATTCTAATACTTCTTTAACGGAATATTCAAACAGGAATTTTAAACAAGCAAACAAGTTCATTAACTCGTCAAAAATGAATGCGAAGTAAGTAATTTAATTTACATACTTTATGTGAAATAAATATTTACCACTTTGAATTCACTTTTAAAAGACTAGACAGATTATGTAAAAAATACTTGGGAAAAAAGGATTAAATATATGATGACATCTTTCGTATTGAAAACATTCAAGTCTTATTTGAAATTTCAAAGAGAAAAAACTCTCTGGTTCTGGTTGCAGAAATGTTTTATCTATTTTAAAGCCTAATATTTGAAATATTTTTCTGATGAACACAGAAAATGTTTAGTTGAGAAAGTCAAATTCATATTTACGGTTTTTTTTTCCAAGGTAGGATTTTTACTGATATTTTGTCAGGTTATTACACAAACTTACCTCATGTGAAATGAACAGAATATTTCAAGAAAAGTCTAAAGTTGATTTAACGAAACTTATAGCAGAGAAATGAACGAAAAAAAAGCGCATTGCTTATTTATATTTAAATATAAAGCGAAAATTTTGCTTTTCTCTTTGTGGAATATTATTTTGAATTTTCACTTCAGACATTTCTTTTTTAAGCTAAAGTTAAAAAAAAAACTACAATAAAATTGAGACATGGGGGAAATTTAAGAGATTTAGCAAATCATTGTAACTTTTTTCCCCACACAAATTATTTGTAAACCATTCGCAGAATTATTTATCTTAAAAAGATTTCTATGGTAATTTAAAAGTAACGATGAAACTTCTTTGTGTACGGAAATTCATAGCGAATAATTAAACTTCTATGAGTACACATTTCAATGCAAGAATGCCCATTTATAATATGTGTTTAAGAAGATTCATGCAAGATTTATTCGACCGTCGTTTTATTGCACAAACATGGAAAAAACTTCTTTTTCATCACACAACATCCTGTTTTGAGCACTTCCTTTGCAAATGTACTATTAATTTTTATACTTGAATCACATTTGCAAAAAAAGGTAAAAGCAGGGATTTTCAGTAATTTAAAAATTACTTAAAGGTCTGTATACCACGTATGAATTACTTTAAAACAAAAGCATTTTGTCGAAAGCAACATACAAAATCAATGTTGCTGACCCAATGTGTTTTTTAATAACTCAAAATATATAACTCAAAATATATCTTACATAGTTTAAAGAACACCAGTAGAATAAGTTGACTTTAATGTAACTTTACAAAATTGAAATATCCCCAAGAGTAATATCTCGAAGAATAATTCCAAGCGATTACAGGAAAAATATTTGAAAAATTTTATATTGCTTTCGTAAACAAAATTCATCGCCACCTGTTTGTGATAATAGCTGTCAGAAGGATAAACAAACTCGATTTAGAAGATTCGCCCTTTGCAATCTTTTCTCTGATTTATTGCACGAGAAATTATTCTTCACGTTTTATTTATTTACTAGTGGCACCCGCACGGCTTTGCCCGCAATAGAAAAATTAAAAGGTCTTTTGGTTCGCCTGTATTTTTACAAATAATGTATGGTGAATTTTCTCGCCAATTGGCTTGTACTCACGTTACAGTTCCACGTTATGATAATTTCGTATCTCGCCAATTGGCTTGTGCCCATGTTACGGTTCCACGTTATGATAATTTCGTAATTTATCATAGTTTTTTTTTCTTAAAATTGGAATAGAAAAAGAACCACATCGAATTTTCGAAAAATTGCTTCGAGGTGCACACCCCCATGCTATATACTAACTTTATGCCAAATTTCATGAAAATCGGCCGAACGGTTTAGGCGCTATGCGCGTCACAGACATCCTACAGACATCCAGACATCCAGACATCCTCCGGACAGAGAGACTTTCAGCTTTATTATTAGTAAAGATTTATTTTCTTTTTTGATATGTTCCTATGAATTCCCACTTAAAAAATATGGGAAAAAAAGAAATAAAAGAAATTTTCTTTTCTATACCTAGGTAGCAGAACCCCTAAAATGAAGCAATTGTCTTCATCTTCTGACTTCCAAACTTATTATCATGCTTAATTTGAATCTTGCTCAGAAAATTTGCGGCAAAGAGAGTGCGTATTCTTTACAAAACTGAGGGACAAATATGACTTCAAAAATTCAAGAATAGATTTTCGAAGTTGCAAATCTTCCGGGAAATCCTCTGATTGCTACCTCACCATTAATAGCAATAGGTAAAAGCAAAAAGAACGTGACTTCTCCCCCTTTGATGTTTCGAATAGAAAACTTGATTCGAATACGGAGAACACGAAGCTAACTCTGATTGGTCTTGTTTCCCGCTTCGAGATTTACAGCTCCCCAAAGAATAATTTCAAAAAGCATTCCAAGCTGTTCTCGTTGTAAATCAAATATATTACACTGTATTGCGAGTGAAATGAGACTAGTTATAAAGCTAGATTTACATATACAGGGTGGTTATAAAATAACGAGAGGTGTTGAGAGCCCTCTAGCAAGTGAAGTATTGGACGAAACATCGCCAAATATCATGGGCGTACATAGTAGACCATGGGATTTTGATTTCTACAATAAAAAAATTAGCATCAAAAATCACCATCAGGAGAAATTTTGGCGCTGCAAAAGTGCATTACTTCTCGAATACTGAAGAATTAAATGCCAAAAAATGCCAATTAAAAGCACACATCAAGTTTTTTGCTACAAATAATCGTTGCTTACAAATGAGGTTCAATAAAACCAATTAGAAATTTCAATTTGTAACAAGAGAAGAATTTTATCAAAAGTCATCAGGAAGAAATTTCGGCACGACAGTAAGGATTTATTTCTGAATAATATTCATGTAAGATCGTGCACCACCCCATGTTGGACTTTAGGTACTGTGTGTATGACGGCAACATTTCTTTGATAGCAGCTTTAGTAGTCATGCATTTCCTACGGTATGGAGACCGTGGTCGCCCAATTTTTCACTTTGTGATTTTTAACCTTGGGGATTTCTTAACGGTGTTGTATATCTGCGACATGTTCCCGACACTTTCAAAGCTAGAAAAATGTTACAGGTAGGCGAAATTAATCCCCAACCCCAGAGGTGTGGAAAATATTGTGCATTGTATGCAGTACCTGGAAAATCTCGATGTTGGTCATATTGAACCTCACTTGTTGGTAAAAATCATATTTTGATAATAAAATTGATGCATATACCAGTTAGCGTTTAATCCTTCAAAAGTCACAGTAATACACCTTTTCAACAACATATTCCCCCCTGGTGGCGGTTTTTGGTACTAGTTTTTTTTATTTCAGAAATCGAAATCCCATGGTCTACTGTGTATGCCCGTGAAATTTGGCAATATTTCGTCCACTACTTCACTTGCTAGAGGGCTCTGAACACCTCGCGTTACTTTATAAACACCCATTCTAATCGTTACGTATTAGTGTTTCATTTATTTATTTAACACTAGCGGTATCTGCACGGCTTTGCCCGTAGTAGAAAATTAAAAGGTCATTTGGTTTGCCTGTATATTTACAAACAATGGATGATAAATTTCTTGCCAGTTTGCTATGTTAATTTGCTCGCCCACGTTATGGTTTCGGTGAATTCGTTAACTCGGGCCCGACTGTATGAGGTATCCCTGATAAGTGTAAAATATGATAAATCGAATTTCAGACTAAAACATTACAACTATGCTTCCTAGCGAGTCAAGTAATTTTTTTTTTTTTTTTTGAGCCATGAGTGCTGCTTATATGCTTCTCTTTGTTCGCCTTTTCTCAATCTATTATCTTTGTGATTTGTTGATGGCGAGTCGCGTGATCCATTGCCATTGCTTTACGCGGGAATCATACATTTTGTAGATGGTAAGTTACGTGATCACTTGCTTTGAGTGCTTCCTTATTATTTATTTATTCAGACTTTGCAGATGAAAAATATTTTTGCGTCTTCTTTAGTAACAAAATTAAATTTTAGAAAATTCGTTTCCATGTTTACTCACTATGTTCTGTAGTTTTTTTTTTTTTTTTTTTGGTTCAAACTGCTTATTTATCCTCACTTGACCAAGGTTTAAGTTCCTCTTATTTTTCAGATCGGCATGACAGCGAGAATAAGTTCTCGCTATTTTAATATTTATTAAGTACTCAATATTTTTCGTCATGGTTCAAATCTTTTGCATTTCCTTCAAAGCTTAACTTCAGCAAATTTTACTATCAAAAGAGGCGGGGGGGGGGGAATTACATTTTCTCGGAAAAACATCATTATAGATTAAAAAACAAAACTTCACCTAAGTACAAAATTTCCAGATTTCTAATCCTCAATCTTAAAGATTGATAAAAATAAAAAACATAACGTTTTATGCTGTAAATAATTTTTATGATAAGTGTACTGATAGTGGTGGATCTCGGTCATAACATCTTTATCTTTATTACTGCATCTTAACCCCCGTTTTTTTTTATTTTTATCTGTATGCCGCGTACTACCTATTCTAGAAAATCCCTATTCGTAATAAATGATGGATGAACATTTTTTGCCAATTTCCATTCCATTTGTAGAAACAAGAAACTAAACGAGTAGAATCCAATCGCAACTCATGGTTGCGAAAAACATAGTTTGAATTCGAGACGTCAAAATTGGAATGAGTACCTGATATGTACTTGTCTTTTTTAGGGGGGGGGCATGTTTTATGTTTACGAGTAAGGTGATCAAAACTGCAAAATTACAGACAGATGCTTTACGAAAGTTAGACAGATAGTTATGATCACTACGTTTCTAGTTTCTACATATTTCAATTTCAGACATGTTACGAGACACGTAAGGATGGTTGCATCTCTTATGGAAAAGAATATTTCAGTTTTATTCAAATCTCGTTTCTTGTATTCAAGTATTTTCTGTAAAATATTTTAATTTTTCGGTATGTTTAAAAGAAAAGAAATGATACAATCAACTTGCGAAATATTTCAAAACTTACATTGCAAAACTTTCTAAAATAATTGCATTGAATTACTTTCACGAAACACCGCAGACGATACTTATCATTTTAATTGAATTCTGCCAAAAAGCCATTTCCTCTTCTAAAATGTATTCGAAATTAATTAAAAGATCACCTTTTCAATAAAAATAAGATTTTTTTCTCCTTTTTCCCCCCAAGATCTCCCGCTTATCAGAAGAAAACTAATTTAGTCAAACGGGTTATTTTGTATCGAATTAAAGAAATAGGATTAATTTCTCATTACAGTTTGGACTTTAATTTCGTTCCACATGGTCGTGAGAATGGATTTGTAATGAAACGATACTGGAAAAAAAATAAATAAAAAAAAATAAAACAGCTAAAATTGAAGCTGGAGCTGTACTAATGTGGCCAATACGAGATGCATATACAAGAAAAGCTGATTAAAATGAATTTCGTTAGAAACTTTTCTCAAAAGCTCATTGCTGTAGCTTTTTTCGGTTGTAAATACATTTCCAAAAGCATTCGCGCAATAATTCAAGTCTGAAGCATAATTATATTTAATTTATTAATGTATTGATTACACGTAAGTTGTGGCCATTTTCTTTTGCGATAATTTGGTGAAAACAAAGTTGAACTGCACAGATATTGCAAAATCTATTCGGGTCATTTCATCGCCACGTGTGAGAGAATCAGACTCTGTAATTTCACCTAAATTTGTTGTAGATTTTAAAATTTTCGCTTAACAAAATAAAGCACTTGAACGCATCGTGCACTTGACTAACTGTACACAGCATTTGAAATACTATAAATAAGCTTAATATTTAACGAACAAATACTGCACCGAATATTAGTAGTACTGAATTCATTTTTTAGCATGCTAATAACAATCATTTTATCATTTAGTAATAACAAAAATAATTTTTCCCTTGCCACAATTTTTTCAATTATGAGTATCAATTTTTGAAAATTGCTTGTACTGTCTGACCACGGATTGTATGGAAAGACAAATATCCGTTTTACAGCCGGAAATGGTCGAATCTATTATTTTTTACCGATGTCAGCTTTTACAGAAGCAGAGTCTCATTCAAATGAGCGGAATACGCGCATCAAATTTATACTTTTCCCTAATTATTTACATAGATTCGTCTTATCTGGATGTTTGAAAATTCCGTGTAATCCGTGGTTAGACTGTATTATTATGTTCTTTGATTTTCGGAGGTATTTTTTCTTGACTGGAGTAGACCACATGTGTTACTACATAGTTAAAATATTACTAGGCAGGTGGCGCTAAAAGCAGAGTAATTATTTCGCCATTTCACTTAGCCCCACATACCTCTGCTGTACGTTTTCGAAGTCTTAATTCTAAATCACTAATTTTAAATGTTTTTCTCTCTTTTCCTGTTTTAAAATATCTTTTTTTTTCTTTTAAAAAAATTGTTTATTTTTCTTTAATTCAGTTCCTCATGAGACAAACAGTTTACGATTAAAAAAGTTGCAACATTTCATTGTGCTCTTCAAAATTTTAAAGTGTGTTCTTGAAGAAGCTTTAAATAAATGGTAATTCGCTCTAAACAAAACGTCGGAATTCAATCGCTTTGTCAACTTCTGAAAGCGATTTTTATTTTTTTCCCCTTCCCAATCTTTTAGATTCATTTCAAAATTTACTTTCCATTTCTTGACAAAGAACGTTAAAGTTTCGTTTCCGTTGTGAAAATAAGATGGATAATTCCACTTAAATTCTGAGGAAAAAGTTTGAAAATGCTTTTAAAAAATTTAAAATGTCATTCATTCAGAGTGAAAAGCTAATTTCCTTTCATTATCATTCTGACTAAGCATACAGTGCGATTTTGAGTTTTCTAATTCTTTATTCTTTTCAGAAATAAGTCTCAAAATGCAAATAATAAATATGGGAGTTATGAATTCAAACTGAAGTGAACTGCATTTTCAGATTCATTTAGTATAAATATGATGCGTGTGTGAATATCACGAGATCTGCACTTAAAATTAAGAATTAAATAAAATGTATTTTTCTTTACAAAATAGAAAAATTAAAATATTTTTATAGATGATGTTTTGCCTTGATAAAAATACTTTATAACGAAAAAAAAGTTGAGGCACCAAGAAATCGTCAGAATGAAATGAAAATATACATACGTTAAAACGACAATAGTATATGAAAATTTGTAACAAAGTGAAAGCAAAATGATCATTTATTACAGAACAGTTCCAAACAAATAAATGTTTTAGTTTTTAGGCTATACAGGCGGGGGGGAGCATCGAGGCATAATAGTCTAGCTCGATGCCCTGTGTCATCCCGGTCCACGGTTACTGTCAACGCACCACTAATTCAATCAAACTCGCAGGCTGTCCTTCTTACCAGCCTAGGCGATCCCAGATATGCTCTACTTGAGACGAATCAGGGAATCGAGCAGGCCAGAAGAAGTGATGAGGGTAGAGGAAGTTATCTGAAGCTAGAGCTAAAACAAAACAAACGAGCTGATGTGAGCATCACATGACTTCCTTTTACTCCAGATTCAATAGTTTACTCTCTAAATGTCATCAACGGTGGCCAAATCGAAACCAGATTTAAAAAAAAAAATAAAAAAATAAAAAAAAAGTCGCCAAATTTGTCGTCAAGTTGGCGACAAAACTTGGCGACCAAAAAACTGGCGATATATCGCCAAGTGTTCGCCAAATTATAGCACCACTTGAGTTTACATCGAAATTAAAAATGATTTCTCCCCAAAAAAGGGGCCAAAGACCCCCTTAGGAACACCCGAATGCAACCAAAAGGTAAGGTGCACAACTAGACCCCACCAGGAGTCCACGTACCGAAATTTAGCTTTCTAGGACCGTTTTTGAGTTATGCGAGATACATACACACATACGCACATACATACGTACATACAGACGTCACGAGAAAACTCGTTGTAATTAACTCGGGGATCGTCAAAATGGATATTTCGGGTGTCTGTACGTTCCTAGGCATATATCCACGTGTGGTTGAGTCGAAAAAAACCCAACGTTCATTCGGGGGTGAGCAAAATAGAAATTAAGGCCGATTTTTGAGTGAAAATTGTTTCGTGAATACAATACTTCCTTTCTTGTAAAAAGAAGTAAAAAGAGTGTTTACACTGAATAATTAGTTTTTAATAATAAAAGTTGAACTTTTGAGTTATAGTCATTGCAAATAAATATCTCCTCAAAAATTGCTTCATTCTTTTGTAACGAATCTTGCATCAATATCTTTATTACGATCAAAGGAGCGACAGGCTAACGAGACGTAGAATTATTTCTTCTTTAACCGAAAGTTATCTCCTAATAGAATACTTCCTTAATCTTAAAGAAATCGCTTAAAGACTACTTCCAGGCAAAATTAGTTACACATCCGACATGTTTTCTTAAGGCTCTCGTCGGGTTGAGCAGATTATGGAGAAACAAGTTTTGGTATAAATAAAGCCGACTAAGATTCGCAGAATTAGGATAACTCGATATTTCCTTATTCCTCGT
Source organism: Uloborus diversus (assembly GCF_026930045.1). Lineage (NCBI taxonomy): Eukaryota > Metazoa > Arthropoda > Arachnida > Araneae > Uloboridae > Uloborus > Uloborus diversus. The sequence goes on from NC_072739.1 coordinate 30,812,716, forward strand.
CGGTCAAGCAAAAACTTACTCATTCGAAATAATTCTTAAATTAATAGGAATTATTCTCGCTGGTTGTGTTTCATAAAGTTTAGTTAATTTGTTGACATTTTATGAAAAATATATATTTATATCGTTAGCAATTACAGTGAAACTCGGATTTCACGTTTTTCAAGAGACTGGGTTCAATAAAACTTGAAACATGGGACTTCCACAGAGAGCAAAAATCAAGTAGAAAAAAAAAAGAAAAATTAATTTGAATTTTGACATTTTGAATTCAAATTATGTTTTTCGCAATCACGAGTGTGTGTATGTAGGCGTGTGTGTTTGTGTGTGTGGGTTATGTGTTTGTGTGTGTAGGCATGTGTGTTTGTGTCTGTGTGCTGGCATAAGTGTGCGGGTAGATGTGTATATGAATGTGTGTGTGGGGGGGTATGTGTATGTGTGTAGGCATATGTGTTTGTGTCTGTGTGCATGCATGAATGTGTGGGTAGTTGCATGTATGTGTTTGTGTGTGTATGTGTGTGTGTGTGCGTGCGTGTGTGTGTAGTTGTGTATGTATGCGCGTGAGTGTAGGACATGGATGCAACCTGGAGACGGCTTTCGCTATAGGAGCAGCATCGTGAGGAGCCGGACGACGGTGATGGTGCGGAGGGTGGCGGTGGGAAAATAAAATGATAGGACATCAAAACAGTCAAATGAGAACAATAGCAATCGTGATTGCTCAAAATGTAAAGGTTGTAAAGATGAATCTTGCGAAGGATTTAATATCTGTGCTTCGCTTTTGTTAATTTGACCTTTGCTAATATCCGACGACGAGTGGAAGATGAAAGCTTGTTTGGATTTTTATGTCATTTCGGAACAACAAAAGGTTTTTTAAGTATCAAAAAATGTGTCCCGAAACGATGAGAAGAAAGAAGAAATCTCTTTCATAAGACTAGAGTCGATGGAATGCATTTCTGTTTTCAAAGATAAACCTCCAACAACTTGGATTATCTTTAAAAGAAAAAGAAAAAAAGTGGATTGCTTATTTTAGAATATTTTTGTTCTTTTTTTACATTCCAGGGAAACGTAAAATAAGGGAAATTCCATCAATAACGAACTTACAACCCGGGTAAAAATAACATTATTAGTGTTCGGAAAGACCGGGGCCTGATGAAAAAACGTAATATGGAGAAAACGTAGATTCGGGGGAAGTAAAATAGGGGATTCACTGTATTTGACTGTGATAAATGTTAGCACATTCGAAGGCTTGGGAAACGATGTATTTGCATATCAATATGACTGCTTAAATGACATGCGAACGGCCGGTGGGCATTTCCCCAAACGACTGGGAGCGCTACGATTATTATAGCGGTAATCATTGAAATCATCGCAATCGACTCCGTACCGAGAGAAAGGTGGAATTCCACGAGTGAAATCAAATACGATGATTGCATTAAACTGTGAGGGCAATATGATCTCTCAGACGTTCTGTGATAAACAGTTCGATGATGGATTCATATGCTATCGTTTATTCATGGTTATAATGTTCATCCTACTTATATGTGATAGAATTAAACTCAGTATTTTAACTCCACGCATTTGTATACATCATACACAGTGGTGGAGTAACACACCTAAAGAATTTGAAAAAAAAAATAATAATCTTTACTAATAATAAAGCTGAAAGTCTTTGTCCGGAGGATGTCTGGATCTCTGTGACGCGCAGAGCGCCTAGACCGTGCGGCCTATTTTCATGAAATTTGGCACAAAGTTAGTATGTAACATAGGGGTGTGCACCTCGGAGCGATTTTTCGAAAATTCGATGTGGTTCTTTTTCTATTCCAATTTTAAGAACAAAATTATCTTAAGATGGACGAGTAAATTACGAAATTATCATAACGTGGAACCGTAACATGGGTACAAGCCAATTGGCTAGAAAATTCACCATACATTATTTGTAAATAATATACAGGCGAACCAAAACACCTTTTAATTTTCTATTACGGGCAAAGCCGTGTGGGTACCACTAGTAATAAAAATAAATTAGGGTAACGGCACCAGTTAGAGCCGCTATATAGATAAACCGGCGCATCAGCTTAAGTTTAGCCATTTTGGATCGGATTTTTCATTGTTGCGGAGCTAGGGTTACCAGAGGAAAGTTTCGGGTTCTGCCAAATCAGCCAAAAATAATATTTTATTTAATAAATAATTCACGTGCCACCAATAATAGTTCGCAGTGAAAAAATCACCAGCGCGAAAACTTGCCAGAAAGGACGACCTCTCGAAAACGCCCTCCGATCCAAAATGGCTGATCTTAAGCTGATGCGTCGGCTCTTATATATAAGGGCCTTAGCACCAGTACCAGACATGCTTATAACATCGCTCTCAGTTAACTCAATCTTTGGAGCCTTTTAATGTATTTAGACTTTTAAAACTCTCTCATGCAACTAGTACGTCTCATCTAACGTTTTGCTGCTTCCGTATCTTCTGAATTGGTTAATTCTATTTTTACTTCCTCAATTTCGAAAACATATCCGAACCCCCGGTAACAGACACCGAAAAATCTAATGACACCCAGTAACAGCTAGGATGAAGAAAGTATGAGTAATGGACAAAATTATCTTTTTCTCTTCAAAATATGTAAAAGTTCTTCATTTTTAGAACTGAAGCCTTATTAAATTCACGTGAACATGAATCACCAGCTGACCTCGCGGTGGATGTTCATGACCTTCCACCACTGCCTTGTAAACATCAACTGGCTCATAAAAGTCACTCTGATAACACTAGATTGCACCGTATTCATGCGTCGCAGCAACATCACTTTTACCCGCCTAAAGTTCCTATTATTTAAATCCAAACTTATGACTATCGCTTATTGGACCCTTACCGTTACACTAGTAATAGTAATTACTATTGATTTAAAATCTTTCTTCCCTGGTTTACATAACTGCTGATGGGATATAAACAATGTAACAAAAGTAAAAATAATTAAAGTTTCGAAATGTAAAGAAATGTTTTCAAACTTGTCGGTATGGTGAATTCGGGGCGAGTTCTTGGGCGGAGTAGTGACCCCCGGTTGCTCAAACAGAATATCGGAGGGAAGGTAATTTTTTCCTTCCCTCTCTCATCACACTTACCAAATTCGGACGAAAACCTCTAATAAGCCAAGGTGTGTCAACCGTGCCGGTGGCCGGGGGAGTCGATGCCTCTAACGGTTGACGTCAGGAATAGCAGGCGAACCCTGTCCCCGTCTGTTGCAAATAAACAGAACATGACAGGTTTTAATGATAATGTTCTTGCGGGACGCTAATGTGAAATTTTTATTACAGGAATATATGATTGTAAAAGAAAGAGAAAATTATGCACCCGGTTTAATACAAAAACAACACAGAATTCTTGGTTCTGAATGAGTTTTTTTTTTTTTTTTTTTTTGCAAAAAAATTGTAACATATCTGAGATAAATTACGCAAATTAAGGTTAATTTTTTAAATCAATCAAGTAGAATGATTTCTGAGTGAACATTTATTTACTTTTTTGTCCATGTAAAACTTATTTCGCAGTTGCAAATAAAGTTTATTAACTAATTTCGCCTTATATCAACATATGTTCTTTTGCCTATTGAAACTGTTTCTATATTGTAATTTAAAAGAATGCTAATATTTGTTCTTCATAACTTGAATGAATAAAATTTACCGAAAACCATTTTTGAGCTACGTAATTTACCTTGAAAGACAAAGCATAGTTGAAATCACGTACTTAAACAAATTATTCTAACTTGCTGCGGGAGACATAATTTTTACTAAGATAATTTCATTTAGTGACGGTGTAAAAATGAATCGCTCTTTTTTTATAAAATTATTTTTTGAAACACAGCCTTAAGATATTATAACTCAGTTATTTGCAGTTTGTAATTCGACTTAAAAATGTTTAGCACGTAACACCTTTCTCTTTAAAAATGATACTTGGAAGATGATTAAAATACCACGCTAAGCTAAGTATTATTAAAAGAGATTAAAGCATTATTTATGTTTTAAGTGAAATAATAAAAGAAGATTCAAAGAACCGGTTTATTAATTGAACAAAAATAAAGTTACTTATTTAATGCCTCACTAGATTGTGAAGTTTATTATTGTTTGGTAATATAATAAATAAAAACCAGAAATTCAAATATGAAGAGTAAATTGTGTAATTCGAATTTATTTTTGTGTTGAAATGCATTTGATGCGTGTGTTTTTTAAAACATGCTCTTAAGCTACAATACACTCGACTGTTTCTATTTTCTTCCTAAAATACATGACTGGAGGAAATTTTCTTCACAAAAAAATGTCGTTGATAACTATGAATTAAAGCTATGCTCTTCATACCAGAAAACCATGCGATAGTGTAAAAATAAATAAACAAAATGAGATAAGTTGCAATCAAAAGAGCATGGTAGAACATGTTTTTGCCGCATAAATCATTTGCACTCATTCCCCTCGTTATCGAGGTATAAGGTCTTACCGTCTGACAGCATTTTAAAAAAAAGTCGCCAAGTTCAACTAATAATGAACTCTTGAGCTGTAGTCACTGTAGCTTCGTAAATATTCAAAGATACAGTAAAACCTGTAAAGTTGACCACCTGCCTAAGTTGAGCACTTTTTTCAGGTACAGAATTAGTCCTATGTCATATAAATCAACCTCTATAAGTTGACCACTATAGTAGTGAACCGCAAGTGATCAACTTACACAAGTTTCACCGTATCGACAAACTAATCACTGTTTCCAAAAACTTCACTTCCATTTCTCACTAAATTTGGCGACTATTGCCTTGTTATTTGATTGAAAAAGTAATTGCAATTAAACTATTAATTGCATTTGCAACTAATTTAATTGGATTAATGTACGTTAATCGTTTCACACAATTAAAATAATTGCAATTAATTTTAAAAATTGTTTTATGAAACAATTAAAACTAACAATTAACTTTATGTATCAATAGGTACAGCGCGGGGTAGAGTCAAAAATATTATTCAATTTGGTATTTTTGTTCAGTGCTGATTGCTTGTTCGTTGCGTGAACTAGTCTTGTTTAGGCAAGCTTTTTCCACACGTAAATGTTTGTGTTTTAATTAAGTATTTTAAGTTTGTGTAAATCATTATTTTAGTTTAACCCATAACAGAAGAGGTGAGAAAGAAGAACATAACAGGGGACGTGAGGTCTCAGAGACCGCTATGCTTTCTTTCTTTATTTATTTATTTTTTTAAATCATGTACCTAATTAAGATACATTTCTGAAATTTCTCTCAGATGTTATTTAGACTTTTCTTAGTAAAAAAAATAGAAAAGAAAAGTGTTTTTGAATTTTTAATTAGTATATACCTTTTTTGAGGAAATTTCGCTGAAGCCATAAGATTTTTTGAGAAAAGTCATATGCTGCAATAAATAATTTATTGCTCGTAATAAAGTTACTGTTGAGCATTGATCTTTTATTAGTTGCTAACATGTGTATAAATAGATAATAATATGGTACTCGTCCAGCGTCCACGTCCCAGGTAGAGCTGTCGCCTCTACAGTATATTATGTTAATTGTAGCAAACTACAATTAACAGTTAATTAATTGTTAACTGTAGTAAACTAAAATTAACAATTAATTAATCCTTAATTGTGATTTTCCGCAACTACAATTGATCAGTTGTTAGTTGTTGCGGTTACGTTTACCAATTAATCAATTATTAATCTTTAATTGTTCATGCAATTAAAATTTACCCAACTCTACCCGGGACTCTCCGGTCACAAATCTGACGCCGTACCGATCAGGCCACCACGGCCTAGTACATTATGCACAGTTGTACAGTGTACGCTGTATTGCATTTGGTATATTTTTTCTACTGTAATACTGCTTACGAGGTGAGATCAAAAAGTACGGTGAATGAATTTTTATTGCAGCAACTGCTGACGCTATATCCATATGCTGTAATTTGTCCAGTAGCATGATCAGTTGAGCAGGCAGGGGACAAGTTGTAACACGTTCGAACTTATCAGTCAACTGCTCGAGCCTCTATTAGAATGAGGTTAAGTTTACCGTGTTAGTCGCGCAACATGGATTTCAAACAACGCATTATCATTTTGTTTTCTTTTAAGTTGCAATAGAATGCCAAAGAAGCTCACGAAATGTTGATATTGGTGTACGGCGATAATGTGGTAACTCTGAACAATGTTACAAGTAGTATGACCGATTTAAAAATGAAAATGAGACTGTTGAAGACGAGCAGCTTGGATGACGTCCAGTAACCTCAAAAACAGAAGAAAATGTGCAAAATGTGGAAACAATGATTCGTTCAAACAGACGAATGACTTACTGTTTAAGGCTTTCACGGCCGGCGTCAATATGAGGAGATAACATTTTCGGGCTTATTGGCTGTGGTCTAATTTGAGTAGAAATTCCAGACGTTTCGGCTTGCTTTGCTGCAGCCATCATCAGTGGTTTGAGTTTGGTGAGACTGACCAAAGAGACCAGTCTCACCAAACTCAAACCACTGATGTCAGTCTCACCAAACTCAAACCACTGATGATGGCTGCAGCAAAGCAAGCCGAAACGTCTGGAATTTCTACTCAAATTAGACCACAGCCAATAAGCCCGGAAATGTTATCTCCTCAGACAAATTACTATTAAAGAGTTATCAGAAGACCTTAACATCTCATACGGTTCCATTCAAAGCATTTTAACCGATGAGTTGCAAATGAAACGAGTGAGGGCAAAATTTGTTCCCAGGCTTTTGAGTGATGAACCGAAGGAAAATCGTGCTTCGCGAATACTTGGCCGGAAAAAGTGTTCCAGTCTGTCCGCATCCGCCATACTCATCGGAATTAGAAACATACGACTTCTGGCTCTTCTTAAAAATTAAAACAGCTTGAAAGGAAACCGTTTTGACACCATTTTTGTCATTGAGAGGGCCATGACCGAGCTGCTGAAAACCCTTCCGAAAGAAGCCTTCCAGAAATGCTTCCAGTCGTGGAGTCAACGTTTAGATAAGTGCATTGCTCGCCAAGTACAGTAATTTGAAGGAGATTAAATCAAATTCTATGTAACCTTATTGCTTTTTTAATAAAAAATTATTCACCTTATTTTTTGATCACACCTCGTATATGCTATTAATCAACTAAACTATTTTTCACTGCAGACTTTCTGTAACACTTATGATCTATTTTAGCTACGTTCTGGCTGTTGCTATGAACAGGATGTGTGAAAAGCACACAATGTCTTGTAATCCGAACTATTTGATGGTTCAATCTCCTCCTTGTCCCACTTAGCTCGGATCAAGGAGTTTTTTTAATGTATGACACATTCCAATAATGAGCCATGCGTGCTTCCTTAGGATTAAGAGTCAGATTTGCACAAGGACACAAAAATTTTATTGCCCGACATATCAGGGGCATGTAAAAAAGTTCAAATACGGCACATGTATTTTTTTTTTTTTTTTTTTGCCTTAATTAGGGGAATGTGGAGAAAAGTGAAATAGCGTGGTAAAGTGAAATGGTGAAATATTTCCTCTGCTTTTAGTGCCACCTATCTAGTAATATTTTAACTATGCAGTAACACATGTAGTCTATTCCAGTCAAGAAAAACTTACCTCTGAAAATCAAAGCATATGATAATTAAAGTAGAATTTTCAAAAATTAATTCTCCCAATTGCAAAATTTTGATGTATGTCAATAATTATTTTTGTCATTATAAATTATAAAGTTCTTGTCATTAACACTTTAACTATCAATTGAGACCTACTAATATTCGTTGCCGTATTTATTTGTTTAACCTTAATCTTATTTGTATTTTAAATGCTTTGTACAGTGTTAGTCAAGTGCCTACATTTAATAACTCAATTATTTATTCATTAATTCACTTATTTTCTTATTCTTTCACTATTTTATTCACTCACTTATTTTTTCTCATATGTTCACTTATTTATTCATTCTTTTAATTACTCATTAATTTGAACAAAAATATATTTACTAATCAAACAGAAAATTTTCCATTAGAAAAATTTATTTTTCACTTTGCTCCATGAAACAAGAAGTTCCGTCTAGAACTATACGAGCCTACTTTCCCGTATACCCATACTACATTCTAGTACCTGATCAATATTTTCAAAAATAGCTTAAATTGCAAATTGTTTCAAACATATTTTTGCTAATTTCTAGGAATAAAGTATTCCTCACACATCTAAAAAAAAAAAAAAGCACCTTTTAAACAAAGCAGCTAATATACTTTTTTCCCTTAAAAAAAAATTCTTTAACAGCTTTCAAAACGAAAAAAATAATAATTAAAATTAATAAGCTTATTAAAATAAATACATCATATAAAAAAAAAGTTTCTTTTCCCCTGTTGTCAAAAATAATTTTTTAAATGAATTAATGCACTTCCCAAAATAAATGAAAACAATAAAATGTCAACTTAAAGAAAAACTTTTCATTGTAAAAAAAAAAAAAAAATCGTCTGCGCATATCTTTATGTAGAAACATAAGTGACTTCGAGTTTATTCGCCGAAAACTGAATGCCTAAATTAAAAATTTAGCGTGAAAATAAAAACAAGTCATATCAACAATAATTATTTCACAGTTGAAACCACAGCTGCGGAGTCGGAGTCAATCTCATTTTGGGATAATGGAGTCGGCGACGAATATCCAAGAATCGGAGTCAGTCATTTGTCCTCCGTGTATAAATTTTTGCCAAAGCTACGACGTCAGGGAGTCCGAGTCCTATTAATTGTCGGGTACAGGAGTCGGAGTCAGGTGCCTCTAAATTCTCCGAGTCGGAGTCTGGAGTTTGGCGTCAAGAGCTATTTCCATCAAAATTTGTTTGAAATAAATCCGCCTTCAAGTACGGAATCTACATTAACTTTCAGTTTCCCTGTAGGCGCTAATGATAAGTTTTTTTGAACTGTTCAAAATTGAACAAAAGTAGTTCAAATCAAAAAGTGAAATATGGGAATGAGGTGTCCTCGCCGAGATCTTTCGAATAAAAAAAAAAAAGTTTGTTCGAATCGGACTATTCATTCAAAAGTTATTAGAGGGGGGAATGGCAGACAGACCGACAGACATTTTTCCCCATCTCAACACCCTACTTTCCAATTTTTAATTTTTCGATATTTATTTAATTATTTTATTTATTTTTGATTTTTTTGTTTTTTGTTTTTCTGGACATTTTTAAGATGCATTAAGCCTTTTTTCATGCTTTTTTCTTCTTTTTCTGACTTTTACTGGGAAAGTAGGCTAAAAAAGAAGTGAAATTTTTCCATCTGTTTTTTTTTTTGGAAGTACAAATTTACTGCCAAAAGTAAAAAATAGTTTTTCGATGCAAATTTTATTGTACAATATATTGTCCTTTCTTTATAAGAGTATACCGTAATTTTCAAAACAAATTTGCAATTGTCGCTTAGCGCAACACTTAATCAAATACTGAATCAGAGCACCTTTCCAAAAACCTTAAAAAAAAAAACTGTATCAAAAATACTGCCAGTTGCGGAAACTATGAGGGATTAAATTTTACCTTCTATCTATGCACGCACACACACACTAACACAAAACGGTAAAAACTAAAAATTAACATGTGATGGTACAAGGAACAAGTATCCTAAAGCTTCGAAGATATTCTCAACAATTTTAAAAGGAAATGCATAAGATGTTGTGCTTTAAAACTACCTATGTTAGAATTATCCATTTCCTTCACTAAGAAGCAACAAATGATTATTTAACTTATAATTATGTACTTGTTCACCAGCAAAATAAACTTTTATCGATGTACATGTTCCTTTAATTAAAATTAAAAGTGCAATTCTTTGCAACAAATACACATTCCTTTATCATTAAAAATATCACGTTTCAAGCAATTAGGATGAAATTCTGAAATTACGCATCGTAAGGAGACCAGTTCGAAGCAACGATGGAAAAAGTCTCACAACTTCAATTATTTTCGAACATAAATTATGTAATCATTAAATATAAACTCATCGTATTCTGTTCGATTTGCATCATTATTCTTTAACTTTTCTGTGCATTTGAAAATGAAATAAAGTTCTAATCCTTCTTTTTACGTTCCATTCAATCACTTGTTATCAAAATGTATATAATTAGATGTTCAATTATGAATTTACGTTGGGGTTGGGAAGTATTTGTAGTTGTAACCTTAGATTACCCATTCAATCCAACTTTTTTATTGATAAAATCAGTTGGGAAGAATATGTATATATTTTCACCTTACATTTTTTCCATTGTAACTGTAAATGTATATATTATAACAAATTGTAAATAGAGTTGTCTTTTTGTGTGCTTAACTTGTTATTATTTGCAAGATTTGACTTTAATTGCATAAACTAGAAAATCGCCCGTCAAGGAATGACGAGTGGAAATTGCTTCTACATTTGAAAAAAGCAATTGCCTGTTTCGTGATATTTTGCTACAGTCAAGTGCCCATACTTGGGACAGTTTTGAACTTTTACCTTTAGTATCACATTAATCATATTTTTCCATTTGAACGAAGTATTTTATTTTCAGTATGTGCCTTAGTACTTCACCTCAGGACGAGGTATAGATGTGCAGATATGTTCCTTCCAAGTTAGGGGACACTTAACATTTTGATCTTTCTTTCATGAATGCAGCAATAGATAATCGTTTGAGACACCAACAATCATTTTAAAGAAGTTTCTTTTGCAACCCAACGAAGAAAAAAATATCATCAGATAGAAATAGTATGTTCTTGTAAACTTTCAATGATTTCAGAATGTGCACTTGCACATAAAAACATTAAATGTCTCGCCAGCCTTCTTAATTCTTTTGAATGTAATATTTCTGCCTTCCCCTCTACATTTAGAAGCATAAAAGCAATTGTGAACCCAAATAATTCTTAACTCAGCTGATTTTTAGCTGTCCAGGTTCCTCATTTCATATCTTTTCACATTCATTTTCATTCTTTCATAATACGCAAAATTCACAACAAATAAATTAGTCTCATCTATACTTTGAGATTCATTTTCATTAGTAGAACTAACATATCGTCCCCTCAGAGCAACAGTAGGATATCTTAATGTTAATCCTGGGATTAGATGTCTTATTGTTGTTCTGCGGCGACGATATGTAATATTTTGGCAAAACGTCTGTTGCTCGTCAATAGATTCCAATTTTTCTTTTAACATTGACAACTTTTCTGTTACTGTATGACCCATTTATTGTCATTAGAATAGTCATAATTTAAGCAAATTTTTATCTATACTTTTTTTTAAATACAGCTATGCACTTTAATTTCACAAATTTCTTATAGACACTTTTTATGCCCCTTAGTACCCTAACTTGGAACAGTGTCCCAAGTTTGTAGCATATTTGCAGTTTCTCAAATTCATGAATAAACTGAATTAGATAAGAAGAAATTAATTTGCTCCAATAAGGCCCAGGTAGATAGCCGAGATGAATTGCTCAATTAGCGTAGATAACCCAAGGTATTTTCACACTTAAAAACCGCATATTTTTCCGAAAATTTCAAAATGATTAAACTAACCCACAAAGCTAAAACGTCAAAGTTTAGCTCTCATAGCCTCAAAAGATAACTATTCATTTATTCTGTAACACCATTTATTTCTTACTAGTGAAATCCTGACAGGTGTAATAGCAATCTAAACTAAATTTGGTAAAATGTCCCAAGTTAGGGTACTGTCACAAGTATGGGCATTTGACTGTATGTATGCATGTATATGCGTATCTCGCATAACTCAAAAACGGTATGCCGTAGAAAGTTGAAATTTGGTATGTAGACTCCTAGTGAGATCTAATTGTGTACCTCCCTTTTTGGTAGCATTCGGATGCTCCAAAAGGGGGGAAAATTTGGGGAAAAATGTGTTAGTATCAATGCAAACTTAAATGATGTTATAATTTGGCGAACATTTGACTTACATCGCCAAGATTTTAGTCGCCAAGTTGGCAACAAATTTTGCAAAAAAAATATTTTTTTAATTTGGTGCCTGTTTGGCGCTACTGGCGATATTTAGAAAGTTATCCATTGAATCACGTTAAAATTGTCGATATTGTGAAAACTAATTTCTGTGAAACGCTTTTTTTGTATCGGTTCGTGACGAACTAGATGTGAAAATATTTAGAGTGTTTCCTTGCTTACTCCAAGACACTATTATCATTAAGTTGGTTGTAACAGGAAGTCATGCGATGCACTCACTGATCAGCTCATTTTTCGGCGAAAAACCAGAAAAAAAAGTATGGTAAGTCAAAAAATAAATGTTTGATTTCTTCATCGGAGCTGTAAATATGAACTGCGAACTACGGTTTTAAAAATGTTAGCTTTTGTCTCTAGTGTGACATAAATAGACACGTTTAGTGGTGACGTCAGGGGTTGCCAGAAACTCGGGGAAATTTCCAATCAGGCCGTTGCTATGCGCGTTGCTAAGGAAGAAACAACATAGGATCTTCGTACGAATAGGGTTAGAGCGATGTTTAATTGATGGTTTCTTGCCAATTAAATGCTTAAATAATTTTTTTAATGGTTTCAAGTTACATATAAGCCACCTGTAGACATCATTTGACGAATATCGATAGTTTTTACATGTGAATCGGGTTAAAATTCGGCAAAACATAGACTTATGTGGAATACAAGTGTGTTTTCTAGAGTCATACACTCTTCTTATTGTTATTTCTTTTTCTTTGGGTGGAGGGGAACAGCTCCGCCATTTGAGAGGGTCTGGAAAGACATTGCTCCCCTCCCCCGCTTTCGGAAAATTGCTGTATTTCTATAAATTTTGCGCAATTTTTTGTCTTTCGATGCAATATGCATTTACTGTATATGATTTAACCCCCCCCCCCCTTTGCAGAAAAATTTGAAATGACGATATTTTTTTTTTTTTTTTTGAATCCTGTTTAAAGTTTTCTAAGAATTTGATTATAATTATTTTCTTCGGGCGGGATTTTTTTTTTTTAATGGTATAAGTAATTTTTTGTTTGGGGAAGGAGAATTTTTCACTTTTCTCGATTGTGATGCTTGTTTGCATTGAAATTATTATTTTTTCGAATGGGAGGGGGGATGTTAGGTTACATTGTCCTTATTCTAATGCGAGTTTGATTGGGATATTTTAGTTTAAAAGTTTTTCTTCTGCGAGAACACACACGTAATTTATGTTAAACTCCAATTGAGCTCTATTCCGAATAGGAATAAAAACTAGCTTGAAGAAATTGATAAAATTCCCATTGAACCTAGAAAAAAACTAATATGTATATCCTTGTCCCCCCCCCCCCCCCAAAGAGCAATTACTTAAAATTACGCGCAGCAAGAAGAAATATCCCCTCTCCCCGAAGAAAAAAAATTTAATTGAACTATGCATTGCAAATAGTAGAACAAACTGAAATTTTCAATGTATATTTATGTATATTGATACAAAAAATATGTATAACAAGTAGAGTAAAGTAAAAATCCCCCGCCTCGGAATACAAAAAAAAAAAAAAAAAAATTAAAATACTCGTGACAATTTGAAGAAAACACGCAATTCTCCCTTTCCCCCAAAGAGCCCGAAGGAATGGAGTTTCATTAAAATATGCATTATTACTGGAACATATGCAGAAAAATTCTCCCCCCCCCCTCCAGGCATCGCTGACTAGGCTGACATGGTCTCTCGTCTTCTAAAGAAAAGAATGCATACAATTCAATTAAAACTACTCCTCTTCCTAAAAAAAAATATTAATAATTAAATTTCGCTCTAAACTTTAAAAGAAAAATCTCACCCCCCCCCCCCCCAAGTCATGATATTTCAAATTTCCTAGAAGGGTACGTGCAAAAAGGAAAAAGTCAATGTACGAGTATGTTGCGTCGAAAAACAGCAAAAATTACGCCAAATTTATAGAAATACAGTTATTTTCCAAAAGACATGAGAGGGACAATACCTCTCCTGACCCTCTCAAATGTCGGACCTGTCCCCCTCTCCCCCAACGAAAAAGAAATAACAATAAGAAGAGTGTATAACTCTAGAAAACACACTTGTATTCCACATAATTCTATGTTTTGCCGAATTTTAACCCGATTCACATGTAAAAATTATCGATACTCGTCAAATGATGTCTACAGGTGGCTTATATGTAACTTGAAACCACTAAAAAAATTATTTAGACCATTTAATTGCCAAAAAACTATCAATTAAACATCGCTCTAACCCTATTCCTACGAAGATCCTATGCTGATTCTCCCTTAGCAACGCGCATAGCAACGGCATGATTGGAAACTTCTCCGTGTTTCTGGCAACCCTGAAATCGTGACGTCACGAAACGGGTGATCAGACCTTCTTTATTGTAGGTGTTAGTTCAGCACAAAGCGTTATCTTTTATTATCAAAAATTGGAAAATATATTTTATATATTTGTCACTTTAATGCTTTCTGGAGATAAAAGAAAACGACATTTCCCCTATTTTTCTCCGCACCATTACTGAAAACAGCTTCCAAACTCACATAGAAAATTTGGTTTATGGAAGCATATTTCACAACGATGATATGTTGATCTTTTTATTCCGCTTACCTCGAGGCATTTATTTTAAAAGCGCTCCACGCTTGAAAATGATGCTTTAATACTATTATCCCACACCTCTTTCGCGTTTTCCAGTCATATGACTTTCGTTATTATCATTCAAATACTTTTTGAGCCCATTCTCTCCGGAATTCTGCTGACAGATTGTGAAAAGGATAGGAACTCTTTTCTTTGAGCCGTTTTGTGCCCCAGTCTCAGATGGGATAAAATATTTAATATGTATAATATTTAAAATAATATAATGGTTTCACATTTTTTTTTAATTATTTCTATCGTAGGAAAATGTGGGGCATAGTGAAATAGTTAAGATAATTGAGAATTTTCAGAAATTTGTTTTGAAAATTGCAGTACATAAAGAATTTTATTTTATTGTGAAACTTGCATTGGAACACTATTTTTATAATTTTTGGCAGTTTTGTGCCTTCAAGATGGCTTTCTCACTTGTGACGTCATACAATGAAACATTTTGTTTCAGAAATATAACATTTAAAAATATATTCTTTTAATTAAATGTTGGAAAAATAAATGTATTTTCTAGCTCCATGTTTTTTTTTTCTTTATTTTATCAATTTCAGTGTGTTAAATTAACACTAGAACGACTGACATTTTCTGTATACCTAGAAAGACTGAAGGGGCCAGTGTGGTCCCTACCCATTTTTGGAGTGAATTCTTTTAAAAATTCTTCCTGAGGGAGTCCACATGCCTGATACACCTTCTTTCATGACTAAATAAAAACTTAGTACTCAATTATTTTTAGTTTTTCTCTCTATACTGGGCAAAAGGTTGAATTAGTTTTCCTTTCTAAGAGCAATGGCCACCGTTAGGATGGTAAGCAGTCGGTACTATTTATAGCATTTGGATATCCAATCGGCTGCATAAAGAGGAAGTTACAGGTTAGACTAGAGTAAATGGCATTTTTTTTTATGCTACAACAATTAGGAGAAAGGAAAAAAATTAATTTTTTAATTGTCAAAATGCTTAGGGGCCACTGTGGCCACTCCTGTCTTTCTAGGTATAAGGGCAATATTAACAGTACTATGAGGTGAATGATTAAATGATTAAACAAGCATTCAAATAGTGTCATATAATGAAAAGTCAGAAAATTCCATTAAGTTCCGTTAGGTATTGTCCGAGTTATTAAACAACAAACTACGCGAGGGGCCACACAGGCCCCTCCGTCTTTCTAGTGTTGATACTTTTGACTGAAGGCAGCCATTGTATACTCGTGAACACTGTTTGAAAATGATATTAGGGAAAAATAGTTGTCCTTTAATGTTTAATGATCTTACATTTTCCTCTCCAATAGGTCTACAAATGTGAACCAATTGGTTTCGACTAGTTTTACTTGTCATGCAGAGATTTACTTAAAAAAAATATGAATTTCACTTTCCCAGCTATTTATGATGTGCAATTTAGGTGTTCCATTTGACCCATAAATGCTGTACTCTGGGTTAAACGGAAACAAATAAGTTTTTCATTCTTCCCATTTATTGGAAGATTGAAATTTGGTGTAAATTACACTTTTTTGTGTGTATTTTACTTGAATTAAGCGCAAAATTTAGCAATTTTACTATTCACAATTTAAATGTAGACCCTTCTGCTTTTTTTTTTCCAATTTCAAAAGTAGTCATTGTTCTAAATAGGCGTTCCTTTTCACGGATTATCTGGCGGTTTTCATCCCCACCACGTAGAGAAATATATATTAGTTTGAATTTTGAGGCCTTAAATTCTCAAATTATGTTTTTTTCGCAATTACGAATGGCGATAGGACCCTACTCGTTCAGTTTCTTGTTTCTACTAAAGCTTTCTTTCATCACAATCATAATTTGAATAGAAGAAAAAAAAAATCTATCATTGAATTAAGGAATAAAATAAGCAGATACAAAGTAGCATATGGTAAAAAAAAAAAAAAAAACCTTTCAACACTAAAAGTGATTGAAATATTTGCAGGATGCAAAACCTTTGAAATCTCTAACAAGGCATGCAACTTTCGGCGAAACACGTGTTTGACGTCGTTGGCATGTTGGCATAAACGTTTTCGGCAGATATCGAGGAAGATGAAGATTTTAGGGGTGGGGGGAGGGAGATAGAAAAATAAAAAAACGTGGACCAAATTTAAAATAGTTTTTAAAAAATTAAGGATATTTTCAGAAAATTAAGGTTTTTTTAAAGGTTTTTAGGGACCTTGATTTTGCTTTATAAAATTATGGGTTTTTTTTAGGGTTTTTTTTTTTTTTTAAACGAAGTACGAACCCTATAGGACCCTACTCGTTGGGTTTCTTATTTCTACTAATGGCTTTCATCGGAACTATAATTTGTATTCAAGGCGTCAAAATTCAAATCAATGGCCTAGGCAAGATGGTAGATGTTATGTGCTGTATTCTGAATATTGTTTTCGCGTAAAAAGGATTGTGTAAAGACAAGAAGGTAGTTTATAAATAATTCGATTACAAGGGACATGGACCATTGCATTAAAAGCATAGAAAAATAACATCAAAGGACGGACGTCATTTAACGGTCAAGTAAAAACAATAAGCAATTAGTGATTGCTCAAAAAAAAAAAAAAAAACTCTTCTCGACTGATTTTAAAATCACCTCCCTCTCTCCCTCTCCGCCCGCCAAAAATAGATAATTGATGAGAAAATTCGGCAAAAATTGCTAAAAATTAAAAAAAATTCAAATTTTTAAAAATTCTTGTACGTCTATAGCACAACATAATTCTAATAGCATGTACGAGTTTCGACCTCCTTCTCTAAAATTTGGCAAAAATAAAAAAGGGGGATGTGTTTTGATGCTGACGCATTAACATAACTATATTACATAAATTAATAGGTACCACAAAATATTCTCCTTATAGCAGGATTTATCGTTGTATTGGATATACTGCTGAAGTAAAGTTTTATTGTTCACGTATAAATCAACTGA
Organism: Uloborus diversus; assembly: GCF_026930045.1. Lineage (NCBI taxonomy): Eukaryota > Metazoa > Arthropoda > Arachnida > Araneae > Uloboridae > Uloborus > Uloborus diversus. The sequence continues at coordinate 30,830,156 of NC_072739.1, forward strand.
GCACCTAACGAAGTCATGCGGTGCCCACATCAATTTGACTCGGACATGTCAAACAAAGTGGTATTTGTTCCAAATGCAGAGAACGAGAAAAAGCCCAATGTCTACCCTTTAATTAGATGAACGAGAACGATATGGAAAAGTGCGGAAGCTGTGTCAGCCGTCCCCGAGACAAATCTAATCAAGATTTATGGTTCTGAATCCCAGAGGAATTGTCCAGCGATAAAAATTGCCTCGTAAGCTCTGAAATGTCTTCCTGGCGAAGAAATGGGAATGTTGCTATTATTCCGTTCTGCCAACGTCAGTACTCTGAAGTTGTAATAAATGAACTAGAAGAGCAATTGCTCTCGGTTAAGGGGAGAGTCATTTTAGAAGTAGGCGGTTGAGAACTAAAGGGATGTTTGGTAGTTTTTAATGTTAACACTTGTTTAGTATCAGGACTTAATTTCTAACGTACAGAAGCTATATGGCTCTCAGAATTTATTTTCTTGGATAAACAGCCTGAATTCCGTCCAATAGGTAAAAATGTGCATAAACCAGGGATGCCCCTCTAAGAGCAAGAGCAACCCCCTAAATATCGCAAAGACCCCCTCCCCGCAAAAAAGCAAGAGCACCCCTCTCCCTAAACATGAGAAAAATACCCCTGAAAACAACTCCCCGTAAAAAATTTCAATGGGGCAGTATGTGCAGATATAAGGTAAAACAGCAGTAGTGGCCACTTCAAGGTTTAAAACTTTCGTTTTAAACCTTGTAATGGCCACAGTAAAGTAATGGCCACAGTGGCCACAGTGAGAAGTGTATTTTTAAACTGTTGGTCTACGACAGAGATTCCCAAACTTCAGACCTCCGCCTCCGCGGACCCCCCCCCCCCCCCCTCTTTTTTCCGGAGCAAAAAAAAAAATTATTTGAGACAGTTAAATCTATTTTTTTTTTTTCAAAATATTCTTACTCTTTTTTAGCTTCAAATTTATTTATTCATTGTTCTGTATCTTTTTCAGAGCTCTTGTCTGATTTTCATTTCTTACATTACTATTTTGAGTCACAGAAGTAAAATCCTATTTGAAATTCAATTAGGAATAAAAATTTTCTTGCCATATTTCTACAACAAGTTTACTAATAAAAATGAATTTTTGAAGTTAGTGGACAAAGCAAGGTTTTTCCGATGATGTCCCTTATAAATGTTCCCGATTTTTTCTGAAAGTAAGAGCTCCACTTATACGCGGTTTTTCGATTTTTTCCCGATTTTTCTTTAAAAATAGGAACGTCGACATTTTTCGCGAAATCGACTAATACGCGAGTATATACAGTAATGTGTACTAGGGCTCGACCGATGGCATTTTTTGGCCGATGGGCCGATGCCGATTGTTGGCCGATTGTTCAAAGATGGCCGATGGCCGATGGCCGATTGTTTCCCTCAAATGGCCGATGGCCGATGGCCGATGGCCGATGCCGTTGGCCGATGGCAAAAAAAAAGTTAAAAAAAAATTTGAATTCTGATATTTTTAATTATGTTTTTCGCAATCACCAGTTGCGACAGGACCCTACTCATTGGAGTTATTGTTTCTAGAAACTGCTCCTGTCCCCCAAACCTGCCATTCTCCTGGGCGGTTACGTGTGTATAGTTGTGTGTGTGTGTGTGTAGGCGCGCATGCATGTAAAGGCTTATGTGTGCGTTGACCTGTGCATGCACGTAGGCGTGTGTGTTTCTCTGCGTGTGTAAGTTCTTGTGCATGTGTAGACTTGTGTGTGCATAGACTTGTGTATGCTCATAAGCGTGTGTGTGCGTGTGTGTGTATGAGCGTGTGTAGGACATGGACGCCACCGACCAGGAGAAGCGGATTTCGGGGGACATTGCTCAGGATCGGAGGAGTCGCGCCTGCGGAGGACGGTGGGCGGGAGTGCTGCAGAGTCGGGGGGAGGGAATAAAATCAGCGTAACGTCAAGGACAGTCAAATGAGAACAATAAGCAATCGTGATTGCTCAAAAAAAAAATCTAACAGAAATAAATTTATAAGTTTGTCAGGGATTTAAAGGATCATTGTGTCAGGCTAGGACTAGGTCGGCACGACATACGTGACCTAGAAGGTGCGTACGTGACAGGGCGAAGGGGCTACGAGACCCAAAAACTGCATACGTGCGTCCCCTAGCCCTCCGTGTTGACCGAAGTTCAGGCACCCCCTATAAATAGAACCCACCGGAGAGAAGGGGGAGAAGACCGAAGAGAGAACGACACAGTTGCGGTCGCGGAGGCTGCCGGTTTTTCTACGGGACCAAGCGAGGTCCGAACTGAACTTTAGGAGCGGGAGAGTTGGGCCCGTGATCCTGAAAGAGAACTGTAAAGACGGGAGAGATTGTGCCCGTCGTAAAGGTGGACTGTTACGAACGGGAGAGTAGTGCTCGGTCCCCAAGGTGGATTTACAAAAACCGTGAAAGACTGAGCACCGTATATGGTATCAACGTGTACATATGTGAATAGTTGTTGTGTACATAGATATAACTAAATAAATCGATATATAACCCAGAATCTGTGTGCCGTGGAACCTAACTCATTGATTCAATTCACTTTACTTCCTTTCTACGAATAATGAATTGTAATCACAAAAAAAAATCAGATTTCGACCTAAATTTATATTTTATGAGTACATTCATATGTACCTAAAAAAATATTACCCTGAATTGTTCACATTACCGAAGTAGATCTATCTACAAAATGGTCATTTTAAACGACTATGCACTCTTAATTCAAAAGAGCGAAAAAATAACTCTTAAAAAGAGTGAAATCTATTGCGGGTGCATTCATACTTTCTGAGTGCTAGCTTTATCGAAAAAAGACGCTTTACGAAAAAACCAAGACTAAAACTTTTCTTTATTCGCGTGAAATTCGGAAAGACTCCGTTTGATGAGCGAAATATAAAAACATTCTTTAAAAGAAGGACTCAAAAACATTTTCATTGGTTCGATTCTGTCACGTGATTTTGTTTAGGGAGAATCTTCTATATCTCCACGTTAGGCTTACCCAACGTTGGTCGCGAGTACCAAGTGGATCTCGCTATCTAAATGTCTTCATTTAATGAATTTAAACAATATTTGTTGCCGAATGAGGTTTCTGAAGGAAGTGCACAAAAACTGCATGGTAAGTGCGAAGAATTTTCTTTTTTATTAAAACTTGAAACTGTTAATATTTCTTGAACTGCTCGTATATCATTACAAATCATCCACGTGCAATGGTACGGCGAACTTTTTGTAACTTTTTCTTCCAAATGAATGAAACTTTCATCAACAATTTTGTTTCGGTCATCGAATCAAAAATAGGACATTTGAAACAGTCGTTACCATCTTTGGTGTGTGTGTGTGTGTACTGTATATATATTTTAGGCAGGTGTTACAGACCCGACCATGCGCAAATCTATAGGTCGGATACCAAATCCGCTCCCGATGGTCGGAGCGCCAACCACTGCGTGTATTTTAAATTAATCGAATATTGTTTGTGTGTATAATAAACTTTAAAGGGTATCATAAACTTTGTACAATACACTCATTCATATGTGTAACATCCAATTCATTAATTAAGTAAGTGTCCTGACGGGGAGGGGGGGGGGAATTCTCTACATACCCTTACTTGGAGGGGGGTTAGATCCATTCTTACTAATATTTTCCAAGCCGATATTTTATATTAGAAATCCGCGGTCAAGTGGTTTGGCAAATATTATATTTCATTTGCTTCAGGAAGGTAAAAGTATGTATTATAGGATGAGCTGTTTTGTGTTTCAAAGAATGAAACGTGTAAAATATAATAAAAGAATCGCTCAGTGTTTTGCATGTCTTATTTTTAATTAGTATCGCATCATATACAAAAATTATTTGTCGAAAAAACATTCGGTCTAGATTCCTTACAGTAAACATTTCTTTACTCAAAAAGGTTTTAAAAAATGATAATGATAGTTAATTTAAGAACGATCCCAGTGATGTAATATTTGTTATTTTATTATTGTGAAGAAAAAAAAGAATCTTACGTAAGATGGGGGGGGAGGGAATCTTACATACCCTTACATAGGGGGAAGGGAAGGTCAAAATTATTGCCAAAATTGTCCTTACGTAATTAATGAATGGCCCCGAAGAAACAAAATTGAATTCAAACGTATCTTGTCATAATTTATGAGTGACTTTTTAAATTAATTTGAACTGAGGTAACTTTTAAAACATTATTAATGTTAAAAGGCATACCGAGAATATCAATATAGAGTTTCAAAATTTTAAATCTATTTATTTGGAACTGTGTGGGTTTGTTTAATTTTATTTCAATCTTTAAATTCGGAAATGTACGTAATATTGCACGTGGGTGATTTGTAACGATATACGAGTAGTTCAAGAAATATTACCAGTTAAAGTTTTAATAAATTAGAAAAGTTTTCGTACTTACCATACAGTTTTTGTGCAACCTCTTCGGAAACACTAAAAACAGTTTTTTTTTCACACTTTTTTAACCTATTTTTTTTTCAAATGAAATAACAATTTTAAAAACAGTTTTAAATTCAAATACACAGCATAAGCACATGAAAACACATTTAAAAAACAGTTTCACCAAATGAGAGTGAAATGATTTAATCTATTTTATTCTAAAAAAGAGTGAAATAGCGGCTTTCCAAAACGGAAAGCAGTCACTCATTTAGGATATTAATTTAGTCTTAAAAAAGAGTGGAAAACACTTATCAAAAGGGAGTGAAATTAACTTATCCAAATGGAGTGAAAATAACCGCTCCGCAAAAGGAATGAAATTCACTCCTATAAGGAAAGTGCGTTTTCGAAACTGTAAAGGAGTGAAAATTTACTCAGTCTGAGTTAAAATCGCTGGAATTTTTTAAGAGAGTGTACTTCTGCCAACGTTCGTATAACTTTTAGAAGGACTCCTGGAAGAAATTTATCGCAACCTCCTGTAAGGCCTCTAGCGCTGCTGCTTTAATTTCATCGTGGGGAAGAAGGCGACTTTCATGTTGAGGATGCACGGTTCGATTGGTCAATACTCTGATATGACAAACAAATAACATAACGTTTCGTCAAACTTAGCTCCGTGTGACTTTTACCTGTTCCCAGCAAAAAAAAAAAAAAAAAAATCAATGACGCCGCTTTCTTCTGCATCACAGAACTTAGCAAAAATGGCTTCCAGGAGTGTTTCCAAAAGTTATATGAACACTGACAGAAGAAGTACATAGTCCCTCAAGGTGACCTTTTGAAGGTGGATGTGCTTCGGTAATGTGAACTATTCTGGGTAAGATATTATACAGCTTGTCCCCCGAACTTTTGGATCGTAATACGTACAATCTGTATAGGGTGTAGTTATGCTTCTCCTTTTTTGACTGCTGTACGATGGAAAACAAAGAACAAGAGAGAGAAAAAAAAAAGCAGAAAAACAAAGAGACTGTTTGATAACCAATTGATTTGTTTTTGTTTTTTTTTTGTAATTGAACATATATATTGAACACTAAGATTTCATTAATATTGTAATAATGTATGGATTTAAGTACATTAAACATAGTTAAAAAACATTAAATTATGTTGTTTAATCATTCAAAAAAAATTAAGAATAAAACTATGAAACCGTCAACAAATTACACAATTAAAGTGGAAAGATTGCACGTAGACTTTTTTTAGTCATCAAATTAAACAAAAAAGGTAACAGATAAATTACAATGTTAAATCATAATAGGAATATTTTTATACTTATTTAAAATTTATGAATAGAAAAGTTTGTATTTTTTATAAAAGCAAAACAGTGACATAAATTATGCGGAAAAAAGAAATAGTCATGAAAAGAGCGAGGTTCTTAAAACGCAGCTACAATAAACAAACTCAATATTTACACCAAGTTAATAACTGAATACATATACTACTTGATCTGATGTTTGCACACGTAATATTGAACAAATTGATTGTTTAATCTTTCATGAAGCACTACAAACAAGTTCAAATTAAACTTTTCAAAGTAACAATAATTTTCTGAAATTTAAAAAATTGCATAATAGAAAATCCTTGAAACTTTTCTATAACATATTATTAAAAATATGATGAAAACGAAAATAACTCATTCATTGATTTTATATAAATACATAAAAATAGTTACTTACAACAGAAAAAAAAATCGATCGCTATTATTGATGCAAAGAAGATGGCGCATTACGAAATATAGGTAAAAGAAGTATAAGAAATACGCAAAATGACATTTCTCGACCAAAATAAATAATCGCTAATTATTTAAGAAATACTTGAAACGACGAGGGTGGGTTAGGAGGGTCACCCTCTGATTTTGGAGTAACTCACAACATTAAACTTCGGTCACAAGTTCGGCCTCATTTTTTTAGTACAGAAACGCTGCCACCAACGCTTCGAAAGATTCTGAATCTACTTCAGCACTATTGAAGAAAAAATTCAAAACTCCCTTTGACTTCCGAATTACGTCACCATTCAAAGCGTCTTTAATCAATTTCTTACATTAATGCTCTAAATTCTTCCTAAACAATAGATAAAGCTTGAAAAAAATATCTCTAATTTTATGAATAGTGTTAGTTTTAAGCAACTAAGAAGTACAACTAGAGTTTAATTTCAGAAATTGAGGGAGCGGGATGAGGGGCACGCAAGCGTTCTCGGAAATGCAAAAAATAGTCGTAAAAAATAGAGTTCAAAACAATCATAAACATTGAGCTGAAAAACCATTTTAAAACTTGCACCCGAGTTTGTTTTGACGTGCAGTGGCGAATTTTAAACATAGCAAATGTTGCAATTGCGCGAGAAGCCCCATAACCATAGGAGCACCGTAAGAGTTACAAAAACGCTTATGATAAATGTTTCACAACTTCTGTGATAGAGAAATAGGGCCTCAAAATGCATTTCGACGGGCCCCAAACTTTTAATTCAGCCGAAGCGATACAGAAAAGAATGCATTACTGTGATTCATATTACAAATATCGAAAAATTAAAAATTACCGTCGGTTCAACGGGAATCTAACAAAATGAAACAGAACCGGTTTCGCCATCTCAAATTTTTTTTCCATAATCTCCAATTCGGCAATATATCACCAAATGCTTGTCAGTCTGAGACGCTATATTAGTTTTCCATTGAAATAAGTAATAAATAGCCACAAAAGATGAGTAAATAGGCTTTTTAGAACACCCGATCGAAAACAAAAAAGGGAAGTGCACAACTGGAACGTACGCACATCCCACATGCAAAATTTTAGCCTTCTACAGCTTACCATTTTTGGGTTATGACTTATGAGAGATACACACGTACATCCAGCCGCAAAAAACAACGCAATAATTAACTTGTTTGGTACCTGAATACAGTATTAAAAACTCTTTCAGGTGTGACTAAATAAGAAATTCATATTGAAATTTAAGTAAACAACTTTATATGAAAACAATAACTCCCTTTACTTTGTATTAAAAAGTAAAACAACAAAGGTCCTTTTTTTTTCAAAAACATCGGCCAATTCCATCGGCTTTTCGATGTATTTTAAGGCCGATGGGCCGATGTTTCCTGCAAGTTAGCATCGGCGGCCGATGCCGATGCCGATGGCAAAATTGTTGAACCATCGGCGCCGATGCATCGGTCGAGTCCTAATGTGTACTGTACTTACTTCCGAGAGTTGTTCCGGTGGGGGGGGGGGGGGGAGTGCTGCGTCTTGCATGTACATAAGCAAGAACTTTTTTATTCCTCATAAATGGGCTTTCTCTTTTTGAATTAAAATATCGTTACTCGTCCTTCAATCTCAGTTACATTTAACGTTTTAGCTGGATAGCACAGCGTACCACCTGGCGGACCACAATTTGGGAAACTCTGGTCTACAATATTTATTGCCTCTCTTGACACTCAATGAGCGTTTTATAGCCCAACGCTTTCTTAATCTTCCCAATTTCTAAAAATTCCATAATTTCAATTTGTTCCATTTTTTCTAAAACCTCAAATTTGATCCAAAATCTGAAAATTTCAGTAGTTGCCATCTGACATTCTCCCATCCGAAGTATTTGCATTACTTACTTCAAATTCAAATAACTGGTGAATAAAATTCATTCAATAAGATATAGTTGTGTACATTAAGTACCAATATATTAATCACATTATTATTGTTCATTTCTTTCTTCAAATTACAAAGGTAGACTTCATGTGACCACTACTGAAGCCAGCGGCAGATACAGACTACCATTTTAGGGGCGGGCCATACTAAAGAATGCCCCCCCCCCCCCAAACGAACCTGCGGTTTAGGGCACGAAAAATTTCTTTAAAGGCTTGGGTGTCAATAAAAAGCACAAAGTCGGTCAGGAATAGGGCTCCTAATAGGAATAAACGTTGCAAATTAATTTTATAAGCAATGAAAAAAGAAATTTCAAAAATTAAGTTTGAAAAATAATTAATGAATAGTAAAAACAAATGAAATCGTTTACATTTTATTCATAAATTGTTTGAACACAATTTGAACGGATACTATAGTCGACGGTTTAAGGTGGGGGTGGGGGGAGGGAGTCATGACCCTCCCCTTGTATCTGCCACTGACTGAAGCACTTACCACTGCTGGTGTTTTACCTTATATCAATTTGAAATTTATAGCCATGTCATCTATTATTAGTGAGCCAAACTTCTCTTCTTCGTGTGTTGATTTTTTTAATTCATAAAGACGGAATTGTATTAATAAAGTTATTTTTTGTGGAGAAGAGTAAAAGTTCTCATGTCTCTTTTACAAACACATATCCATTGGGAGAGCATTTTTGTCGCAAATATGAAATTTAAAAGCTGTGCTATTCAAAGTCCTCTTTTTATTTCCATATTTTAGAATTTGCCCCATCAGCATAATAGTAGACGTTTTGTTTTTAGATTTTTCTTTCATTATTCTCTTTAGCTGCTATTCTTCGACAGCTCTTCCCTTTTTTCCGGTTTTGAGGCAGAAATCTTTTCTATCACATTATTAATTTTCTTCCAACAATACTATTTCCCCTCTCGTGCACACTCCAGTAAAAAATGCATCCACCAAGGACTGGTGGATAGGCATTTTACTTTCGGGGCAGGACTTTCACCACGAAAATTAAATTAGAAATAATCTAACCCCCCCCCCCCCACACTCTCTATAAAAATTTCCAGTCTGCGCCACGTACGCTCCTCATAGGCGCCCCTAACATACCTAGTTATCTGTGTGGGGGGGGGGGGGGCGGGGACATACGCATGACATTTTATAGCATGACTTTGATAGCATCACTCTTTATTTATTTATCGATTTTAATTTCATAAGTTTGTTATGTTATTTATTTTTTTTTTGTGGGGAGGGGAGGCTCGTTAATGGGCATGCTCTATAGCATTTGAGGGGGTGTGCCTTAATCCTTGGGGGTTTACTTCTGACTGCTAGGGTGCGTACGGGGGTACAGGGGACAGTCTGCGCTACTGAACTTGATAGCGGGCAATTTAGAGGATTTTAATCATATTTTGGGGGCACCCCGTATCATTCGAAGACGTGGTATGTTGTTCATCCACTCAAGGAACGATGGCAAAACCCCTCAGTTGCAAAGAAGCCCTTCTCCAAAAATTAGATTCAACAAAATAAGGACGAAAACTTTTTTAAAGCTAAAAAATCTTCAATGGTATACGCTGCGGTACAGTTGCAGACGACATATAGAATAGGTTATGTGCTCCCTTGTGGACACCCCTGTCATACATAATTATCTGAAGAAGCATGTGCAAGTGTTTGTATTCTATGACTGATAAAAATTAGCATGACCTTGAGAGAAGTTATTTCAGTGTGAAAAGAAAGATCTCTGTCCATGTGCATGTAATGCATAAAATTGTTCAATAACATCACATTTTATGCATCTATGAATGCTATCCTTTAAGCTCCAAAACAGGTGTATGCATTTAAAATAAAAAATATTTTCACTACTTTAATGACATCCCATTTCTGTCTTTACTGTACAAAAGTAAATTTTAACTTCATTCTATGAAGTTCATAAACCAATTGGCTTTGAGAAATAAATTAATTTCCGAAAGAGAGATTTAATAGTCGCTTTTCGATTTCCCCATCCCCCTGAAATAACGGACCTGGGGCCTTACAATGATTATATCTAGAAGGGAGTCGTTAACGAGAAACTGGTCAGAAAACCAGTTTTTCGTCGTGCGTGACGTCACTTTCCGTGACGCACCATTTCTCCCTACCATGAAGCTATCCTAAACGTCTTGCTGCCGACTTTAGCTGCCGAGAAGGACCATTCTCGTTTTCACCCGGGTGGCAGGTGGTGAGATATCTTTCTCGGGAGGTGAGAAGTGCTTCCTAGTCACGATGGCGGTGGTCAGAGAAGCGGTGGCTGTTAGCACTTGCGTAGTGATGGAAATTTTGCAATTGTGGGATTTCTAATGCTCGTAATCTTGCAAGAGGAGGAGTTTAGGAAATAATGCAGCCAAGTTACTTTTAATAATAGTAATCCTATTATAGGAACATGGTTTTCATTAAACACTGACGCATTGTTTAAATCGGTTAGTAATTTCAATGAATTATCTTCGGTTTCAAAATATTATGAATATGTTTTTCGTTATAAAGTGGTACGAACATATTTTTCTTAGGCTCATTCCCCGAATATGGATGTTTTTAAATGAACATCAATTATAATGAGGGCAAATAGATAAACTTTTTAACTATTTCGATCGCGAGAAATGACTCATTTCTTGGTTTACATATTGGTGTTTATGCCTTTAAATTACATGTTTTGATAGTTTTAACATGCATGTTTCTGGATTCAATTTTGCGACGTTAAGCAACGTTGCTCTATAGATAGACGTTTTCTAATAACTGAGAATATTTTTACAGTCCCCTCCCCTTTATTTTTGTACATATAATTTTGTCTTAATAAATAGTAGGGTATGATATTTGGTCATTTTAATAGAACCACTAGATCCTTAGAAATTTTTCACCAACCAAATATCTTTTAATTTTACATTTCATAAAATATCAAGCTTTATTTTTCGAATCAAATTGCATTTAGTTTTTTTTTTTTTCGCAGTATGTTTACACATTGTTTTGTTGTAACCTCAGTACAAAATCAACGCGAAACACTTTCCATGTAATTAATTAAAAGAAATAAAGTCTAAAACCCACAGCACTTTTCATGTTAAGTTATAAGTTATACACTATTCTAGCAAAATTGATTTGCTGGACCACTGTTTTTTCATTAGAAGTAATGAGAAAGGGCATTGTAGTCAATACAAAACGATCGTTTTTGAATTCCACAGCTTTATTATTTATCCATTATTCTTCAAATTTGCTTTAAATAAAAAAAAGTTTTTTTTTTTTAAATGTATTTCACTCTGTCTATTTCAAAATCCCTGATTGAGTAGATGGGAGTAAAGGCTACAACAGTAGCCTGAATAGCTCCCACCACTCAGAAAAGAACTTAATTTAGAGCCAGTTTATGACATAAGATAGAATTAAAAGAAAATAAATGCATAATCATACAAAGAACACATAAACACAACACAAGCAATGCAATAAATTACGTCTAATTTTATAACGGAACCCAGGTATACTATTACAAATATGCTACTTTATCCTAAATTAACTGTAGTAGAATTGAGTGTAAAATTTTTTAGCCTTTTCTTAAACAAATTTAGATTATTAATGGCTTTTAAAAAATTGAGTAAGTTGTCCACAATCTTGGTCCGTAAAAGTTAATGCCATTGAACAATAGATTTGTTTTTGTGTTAATAGGTATAATATTTTCAGTTTCTACTGGGGTAATTATATGAACCAAAACAATTCTGTCAAATGGTTCTTAAAAGCCCTTTGTTTTGCTTTTCAAAGATAATCAAGAGCGAGTCCATCGTTTATTTTTTCAAAAATATAACAATTGTTTATTATTATTTTTTTTTTATTATTAAACAGATTCCACCTAAATATGTGGCGCATGAAAGTTCATGCCAAAAGAGAATTCTTTGGTGTAAACGAAGATTAACAGTCACTAGTTTCAAACTAAAGCAACCGTGCTTCGCAAATCTGCATTTCTAATTTTACGAAACATAACAAAAAGGTACTTTGCATTTTAAAGTAGTCTTTCGAAAGAGTATTTTTAAAAGAAAAAAATAAGCCAAAAATAAAATTAATAAAATGCGTAAACACAAAAGAAAAGAAAAAGTTGGTTATGGCATATCAAGAAATGTATCTGCTAATTTGTTTGGCCATGAGATAACTCCTCGGATCCCGAAACGCCGTGGAATTAGGAGTTGCGGATCCCCGTTGCTGTGGACGGAAAAACTCAATAAGTACGGGAAACCGCAAATGCCGTGGGAAACGGAGTTCCAAGCCTCTTTTGCCGTAGGAAAAAAGAACTCCAGTCCGACTGAAGAGATTCCTCTCCCGCGTCACGAGTAGTTCTCGGAACGCTGGAAAAAGAGACAAAATACTCACTCGATACAATGGTGGTAAGAGCAAATGGGAGGAACCGACTATTTTCTCGGTTGTTCTCGCTTTTCGTGAGGGAGAAAACGTCGTCACCAGAATGGAACGTTACTTACGTTGTAGGGCCCCTGGCCTGACAGCCCAGATCTATGTACCCGCAGACTCCGAATTGCGGGAGGCCTTAAAGAACTGAGCGGACCGCGGCCCCAGACACCAAAAAATCAAAAAATAAATTAATATAACCTATTCTCTTCATTGAAAGTGTTTTTGTTACGTTTAAGTAAAAATTTAAGGAAAAGTAGACACTCAACCACACCAACAGCGAATCTTAACAAAAAGAAATAACTTACTAGGAGCAGTAGCGTACCAAGGGGTTGGTAGGAGTGGCTCTTGCGAGAGTGCAGCAGCCAGTTTTCAACTAGTTTAAAAAAAAAAAAAATAATTTGAATTTTGACATCTTGAATTCAAATTATGTTTTTCGCAATCACGAGTGTGTGTATGTAGGCGTGTGTGTTTGTGTGTTGGGGTTATGTGTATGTGTGTGTAGGCATGTGTGTTTGTGTCTGTGTGCTGGGATAAGTGTGTGGGTAGTTGTGTGTATGAATGTGTGTGTGGGGGGCATGTGTGTGTAGGCATATGTGTTTGTGTCTGTGTGCAGGCATGAATGTGTGGGTAGTCGTGTGTATGTGTGTGTGTGTGTGTGGGTGTCTGTATGTATGCGTGTGTGTATGTCTTTGTATGTGTGTATGTGTAGGTGTATGTGTATGTGTGTATAGGTGTATGTCAGTATAGGTGTATGTGTGTATAGGTGTCTGTCAGTATAGGTGTATGTGTGTAGGTGTAAGTGTATGTGTGTGTATGTGTTTGTGTGTAGTTGCGTATGAAGCGCGTGTGTGTAAGACATGGATGCAACCTGGAGACGGCTTTCGCTATAGGAGCAGCATCGTGAGGAGCCCGTCGACGGTGATGGTGCGGAGGGTGGCGGTGGGAAAAATCAAAAGACGCCAAAAACAGTCAAATGAGAACAATAAGCAATCGTGATTGCTCAAAAAAAAAAAAAAAAATCTAGAACTTATTTTAAAAAATGATTATGTAAGTAAAAGAATACTTTTATTAATTACAGTAAAATTTAAATTAAAAAAAATATTCGCAAAAATTGAAAGAATCTTTAATCCTCAAAAAAAAAAAAAAAAAAAAAAAAGAAAAGAAAAAAAAAACCGTGGTGTGAAATTCTAGTGTATAATCGCTGTTGCTTTTCATTGCTCTAACTGAATTGAACGAATTGAGCGAAATCGAACTTTGAATTAAAGGACTTTTTTAAAATTAAACTTTACATGAAAAAGATGTTTCTTTCTGTGAGACAAAATTTATACAGAAAAAGGGAAAGTAAAAAATAACAATTACCTCATGAATGCAAAAAAAAAAAAAAAAAAAAAAAAAACTTGTGCCAAAATGTCATTTTATCTCGTGTAAGTCGATTTCATTTGGGGAAGAAGGGGAGGGGGCTGAAGCCCTCTTTGGATCTGCTATGGATCCCCTGCATCCTCTAGTGGAGGTGAGAAATCCATTAGGTGGAAAGGTGCCCAGCTGATTTTTTGCAGAGGGGGAAAAAAATTTATGGATCCGGGCCCGTTGCCTGACAATCCAAATTTTCTAATAATTGTGAGTAAAATACACATTTGAAATTATATCTATAAGCACTTTAGCTCCCGAAGAAATAAATTTACTTTCAAAATCAGATTACTAGCCCAAAATCATCAATCAATCGAAAAATTAAAGCAAACGTCAATTAATTTTTTGAAATATCATGTTATATTACATTATTTTTTTAGATAATTTCATATTCAAGGGCAGCTGCCCTCCTTTAACCCCTTCTGGATACGCTCATAGTAATAATGCAGCTCGATTTAAAACATGATATTTTTTTTTTCCACAGTGTTTTAAAACGTATCAGACCGGGTTAGGACCGGTGAAACATTTCCTTTTAGAATACTGTATTTAAAACTTATTATATACACACATTATTTAGCCGAACATTTTTTTTATTGAAGAACAAAGTTAAACTTTAAAGTATACAACACTATTTCATTTCAGTTTCAAATTTATATTAATATTTTGCTATTCTAAAAGAAATCAAAACAGATTTCCTTTCTTTCTTTTGGTGCTTAATTGCACGAGGACTACAATCTGAGTGCCTTGCCTCCCTTGCGCATATTTTTTTTATTACATATAAGTTGAGTTCGACGACCCTAGCGGATCGACCGGTGAGTAACCGATTACTAACCGCAGCGTTCTATCATTTACCGATGCGGCAACCGATAGATTCTATCGGTTGCCGCATCGGTTACCGTTTTAAGCTGTTGATTGGTTAATTCAAGCACGTGATCATTAGCTGTCACTTGATTGGTTAACCGGTAGCTCTTCACAAAGAATGGAAGGTACACTAGGTACACTCAGACCGCTCGGCCACTGAAGCTCCAAAACAGCATTTTTACTCGGAAAGAAATCCAACTCACACTTTGTTATCCGCCGTTAACGCGTCACCCATCGACTGAAAATGAATAATCTTTTTGGGCTCTTTTTAGCTTCGGAAATCGATCAGCCACGATTAACCGGTTACTCTATTCGAACTCTCCTTAAGTATCATTAACTTTGACTCTTATTATAACTGTAACCGTACTCGCTTCGTGTGCGGCATGCAACATGCATCATTCTTGAGGAGTTAACATTTCCATCGTATCCGTGGTATTCATAATTTTTCACAGTTCTTATATTTAAGTTTCGATTGCTTCTCGTATAACGTCGTTATCATTTTAGGAGCTTTCTGCTGATATTCATGAGTTTGAATTCATTCATCGATACACATTTGTAATTGGTTCCATGTTCAGTTTGCTTTGTGGTTAAAAGCTGGGAGACAGTTGTGTTGAATTTGTTGTAAAGGCAGCAACAACTATCACGTTTCAGGTAATTTCGTTGCACATTTACGCTTTTCTGTGCCAGTATTGACAAAGCCTAAACTGTGATGAACGTTCCTTACATTTTAATACCGATGGTATCAACTCCGTTGACATTTTTTTTAAACCCCGTAATTTTTTGCTCTGTCAATATAAACTTTTAGAGAGGGGTATGGTTTTTTATTACCGTTCTGAATATTTTAACATGAATAAAAATTCACTGTATTGAAAATTTTAACTTGCTAGTTTTAAAAAATTTCATAAGTCGTTTAGTCATGCCCATACAAGTGGGTTAACTTTTTCCTCTTAAGATTTTAAAAAATAACTGTAAAGAAATCACACACACACAAAGTTGTCATTCAGATATCCTAATTTATGATTTTAATCTCGAATTGTAGCCTATTTAGATTATTTGAACAATTATTGCATTCTTGATTGCATTTCATATGTATTTAGTTGATTCTGCAGATTTTGATATGATAAATTT
Organism: Uloborus diversus; assembly: GCF_026930045.1. Classification (NCBI taxonomy): domain Eukaryota; kingdom Metazoa; phylum Arthropoda; class Arachnida; order Araneae; family Uloboridae; genus Uloborus; species Uloborus diversus. The sequence goes on from NC_072739.1 coordinate 30,846,016, forward strand.
ATTTTCTACTTCAAAAATACTATATTCGTTTCCCATACTCAAACTGGTTTTGTGGCGTTGACGTATAAGTGATACTTTAGTAGTCAGCTTGCCTCTTTTAAGATTAATAATTAGGCCCAGAAGTTTTTTTGCTACAGCATTGAGAACAATGGTGATGGTTTTATCTAATCGCTTGAGTACTGTTCCTACTGCCTCTTCATATTTCAACTGCCGATGCCATCTTTCTAATTTCATATTGGTGTTGACTCCCAGTCCGGTTCGATAACAATAAGCCCATTTCTCTGCTCTTGTAGCATAAGTTTGGATAAAATAAGTGATAAAGTCTCTCTCTGTATCTTGATTCTTTAGTATAAATTCCCCCAGTTTCTTTTGAAAGGTAGTTACATAAATTTCGGTTAGTAAGGCTTTCAATTCTAGTTTAATGCTTTCCCTGTTTTCCTTATTTGCTTTTGTGTTTACATTTGTAACCCAATTTTTATTTACATGCCAGCTGCATAGTAAATGCTGGGCTCCATCTTGAAATGTCATCTGCCATGCATTACAGTAAGAATTTATCATCAGTCATAATAATTTTAGTTGTTAAAGCTGGGATGCGTTCTTTTATTGCCAAGAAAAAAGGAATCAATGCATCAGCAGCCGTTCTTGAGGAAAATAATATTGCAACAGGCAAGCCTTCGTGATTTTTGTCGTGCACCATCAACGTTGTTAAGTGAAAATTGTACTGATTTGTTCCATGGGTTGAATCAAGCATTACACATGTGCTCCCATATAATTCTAACAATTTAGCTTGGGCATCATTCATTATTCCTATTAGTAATTCATCAGGACCTACAGCAGGAAAGTCAGGTAAATTTTCACCAATTGGTTTATATAATATGACAGGGTTATCAATATCATTTTGCATTTTTTTAATCATAATATCCACAGACTGGGAATCATCTTTATGCAGCACATCACTTTGTATTTTTGAAGTCCCGAGATATGTTGTATAAATCTTGCCTAGATGTGAGGCCAAATCGTTTTGTAGGGGAATAGTTTTGCCTTGTGTGGTCTAATATACGGGAAAGTGGAACACCTTGATTAATCGATGAAGCCAAGCAAGTTCTTTCCTCCTTAGAAAGGGGTATTTTCCCCACTTCTAGGGCATGACCAACGTGAACAGACTGATATAGTACTTTAATTTCACAAGCATCCCCAACCACTTGAGTTGAAGTGTTCATGACAGCTGGGCAAGTGAAACCAGATTTTATTGATCCGGATGCTTTCATGTGGCGCACTCTTTTAACTTTTTCATTGGGGTTTCCACTTCGATGGCAGGCATAATATTTCATTTTTATTCCGGATTCCTTACTAACCGAAGTATTTCGGGAGATGAAAGATGATATGCTCTCCTTTTCAATGTTTGATTTCCATTGCAAGAACTCTTCTTCACTGTGAAAGGTTTCATTGATGAATTTTAATTTAATGTCATAAACACTTTGCAAATGTTCTTGCAGCTGAGCAATTGTTCGAAATTTGTGCTCAAACATCCCACATATTTGATTTCTGACGATCGGCAAATCGTCCCCAGGATGAAATTTTCTGGTGTGGGAATAAAAGTTTTTCCTCGCTCCAAATGTAATATTGCATTTGTTACATTTTATTTCCGGTATATCTTGCTCGGAAGATTTATTTTCCGCAAGAATTTCAGTTGGGTTTGGTCCCGAAAAGGGCCGTTTGTTTTGAGAAATCAAAGACATAATTGTCAGAGAAAAGAACTTAATACAAACGAACGAAAAGAACGAATACAAATAAATTGTGTATTTAAAAAAAAAGGGGAGGTCGTTCCAGGTTTTTATTTTTGTGTCCGCTTTTTGTAAAAGACAGAATATTGTTAGAACTTTATTTTTGTAAAATTAAAAAAAAAAAAAAACTAGTTTTGGATATTTTTCTTTCTTTTGTATTTTTTATTTTGTAAAATATCTATCTTTGAAAAGTTTTAGCTTTCACAAACCTGCAATCCTTCTCGCTTAAAGGATTTTGCAGGGAGTAAATTGAAAGCTTGATTTATAATTCAGGTCAAGCAATTATTTTAAATATTTATGGTATGTTTTCGGGGGGAGTTGGTTGAGCTTATAAGTTGAATAAAGCAGTTTTAAGCAAACGAATTTTTATGAAATGTTGTGAAAGCTCCCCAAAACGAACCCAATTTCAGTCTTTATCAACCTATGTTGACATAGTTGCAGAATGGAGTGGAATTGAGATGTACCGAGTGGCACTTTGACCGAGTACTCGGCCTTTCACTACTCGGCTGAGTACCGAGTTACCAAGTACCAATTATGTTTTAAGAAGAACCACCGACACACATGTGACGAATTTTGAACTTATAGACCTCCTTCATTCTTTTTTGGTATCTCAAATTAAATTCAATCCTTCTCTAAAGGGCCCCGCCAGAATTCTTCAATGGGGCCCCACATTCGTAAAGCCCAGCTCTGGCTATACCTTCTCTGTTTTCAGCAACAATGCTGGAAGTAAATTGTAGTTTATGAAGTGAGAAAATTATAATAACATATCAGCGCAATAACACTAGGGCACACCAGGTGAAGTAAGATAGCTCTTCATCGCACTCAAAATGTAAAGAAAATTAACTAAAGATTTTTCACACGCTTGCATAAGGTCCATGCAATGTTTCATCATGTTTAATTGAATTTTCTTTTTACTAAGAAAACTAAAGTATTAATATTCTTTCTTCTAATTATACATTGTATTAAAAGTGGAACTTTTTTGCCATATCTTCAATTCTGAGTCTCAATGAAAGTGGTAAAACTTGGGCCTTGTGGGGACAGAATTAATTCTTTATAGGTAAAATATGTCAGCAAGTAGGATAACATTTCCATGCTTAAAGTATTGAATGCGTCAAAGGCAAATGAGTAAATGATGAACAAAAAATCACTCCAATAAAACAAATTTGTAGCTTGAAATGACCTTGATTATTGTTTACAGACAGCTGCATGGGGTTTTCAGTTCAGTGTTCGACCCAACTTTGAAAGGGGGATTGGGTAAATACCACTCACCTTGGCACAGAAAAAAATACAGGGAGGAAAAAAGTGAAATTGTTTTATTCCTAAGGAAAAAAGGGTTGACAGATGTATTGCTAGTTCGGTGTTTGGATCACGGGTTTTTTAGGAGTTCATTTCTGCACAAAACGAAGGTGAAGATTACAAAGTGGATATCTTTACAGCTTTGAACCTCTTTAAAGCACCATGTGAAATGAAGCCTCAGAAAAAACCAGCACGAATTGCTTCATCATACTGAATTTGGAAAGGAAATGGAATCTATATTGAAATGGAGATGGAATCTCAATCCAATGTGAAAATTTTGATGAAGATGAAATACTGTAAAATATTTCTAAGATAATAAAATTGGATGAAGCGTTAAAACTTTGACGGTTATGCTAAAATCTACAATGATTTAGAATGTGTCAAACATGTGTTAGAAGATGAACTATCTCCCAATATTGTGCACAAAAGCAATTTTGATGCATCATGATCAGATGAAGAAGAAATTGAGACTTAACAAAGTTCCTAGTATGAAAAATGTTTCGAATGCTGGAGGGACTTTTAAATGTTTCTTTGAAAGGCCAGAAAAATACTTTACCATCTATAACTGAAATGGAAAATTGTGTGTGCTGAAAAAGTAAACAACTGTTTCTGATTTCCTCATCAGAAAATAAATGTTAAGTATTTTCCTATTTTTTCTACTTTAAAATCTGTTCAAAATTTTACACCCAGAATTTTCTTTAAAATTCCAATAGTAAAAAATAATTTGGGCATTTTTTGGAATCTTTGAAAAGCTGCCAATTTTATTGGAGCAATGGAACGCGCTTGATGCTGTGTATATATTTTTTTTAATTCTACCTCTTATAACGACTACTCATTAAAAAACCTTTTTCTGTGGGACGAAGGTGGAGCGTCGACTACCTGCTTCTTGACTTATCATCTTTAATAAAATTCATCAGGGAATGAAAAGCAGACTTTTTCTTTTTTTGGAGTTCTTGTCTTAATATGAATATTTTTTCTTTTTTTAATTTAATGGATCTAGAAGAGGATTGTATGAGTAGTTTTTTTTTTAATGAATGATTAAATATATAGCTTAGCTCCCAACAAATCCCATTCATAATACTTAATTTAATTGAAATGGAACATCTTGTTTTGTATACCCTTTGCAAGTTCTTTTCTTTTTACTTTATTGCTACTTTGATATTTTCCCTCTTCAGTTTCAATTTACTTTATTTAACAACAATATAAATATTCAACAATTTGGTAATATTGTTTATAATTCATATTTGTTCATCTATTGTTTTTCCTAACAAGAAGACTTAGAATTTTATGCCTATCAAATTCATTCTTTTGAACATTTTAATTTTTTTTAAAATCAGAATTTCAATCAACATTTAAAAAAAATCAACTGGTTTAGTTCTTCATTTAAGTCACTATTCGCATTTCACTTATGGATTATAGTGTTACTTCAAATAAAAAGACTAGTTTTTTTCCTTAAATCATATACTCTTCCCAACTTGTATCACGTTGCCATGCATGAAAGTTTGCAGTAACAAGTAGCCTTAAATGGAAGGTCCCTGTGAACAAAATGCTTCTTATTCGGCTAATTTCAGGAAATTTGAAGACAGTTTTGTAATGTTGCAATCCTTTTCTAATTATGCCTAATGTCTATTTTTATAGATATATGCATGCACATATTGGTATTTTATTTACATAATTTGGTGTTAATTTGATTAATTTTCCCCTTCCAAAAAAGTTAGGTTCAGGGTGCCCCAGGTTATTTAATAATCTAAATTAATGTCAATAATTGATTATGAAATCACACACCAAAATTTCTGATCATTTTTCTGTTAAATAGCTTTCGACAAATTTGAAATCCATTCCATCATTCTGAATGCACGAAATTTTAAAGGTTATGCATTACCCTTTATTTAAATAAGTTACATGTAAATTTCTTGTATCCGAATTATCCGCAAATTTTGCATGACGCTTGTACATCTTGTATTCTCTGAATATCTTCTATGTTGGAATCATAAGAGAAATGAATGCTTGTGATTTTTTTCCAACTTACTCATTTTTCTGTAAATGTCTGCAATTACACCAGAAAGAAAATGATGTGATGTTAACATAATTTATATAATACCTAACACTGCTGAAAAAATTCTGCTTCTGGGAGTGTGCATACACTGAAAACTTACAACATAGGTATTAGTGAAATACAAAACAGCAAATCTAGCTGTCATGTAACCATTCAGTATCGTACATGCAAATTATAATTCTTCAATTCTTTTGAAACAGCTGCTTTTAAACTTGGCAGCACTAGTCATTGGTTAACTTAAAAAAAAAAAAAAAAATTTGCTCTAAAAACATGTACATTTTGTTAGTATAGAAGTTAAGCTGTGTGCACCCAGAGAGTCTTTTAAGAGACAATCCATGCTTGAATATACATGTTTGGAAATTTGAACTATCAATAAATTTCACCCTCCATAACTTTAATTTTCTTTCAAGGTCCCTGAAGTTGTTAACAATTATGAGTTGACTTAATAACTCTGAAATCTGTGTTTTCATAGTAAAGGCTATTTCATTCTGTGGTTAGGGAAGTACAAAACATCCAATTCAAAAACTAATGAACAGCTAAGCATCAAATATGTGTCCACTGAAAAGCTACCGCAGAGGAATTGATAGAATAGAACACACCAACTCTCTCCGTCATGTAGCCATTCCGTATTAACACACTCAGAAGAAAAAAACCAACTCTTCAATTCTTCTTTTGAGACTGTTCCTTTTTAACTTGGCAGCACTGGTCATTGGTTACCTTTAAGAAAAATACAGATTTGCATAAAAAACATGTAAATATACATTTCGTTACTACAGCAGCAGCAATCTGAAAATTAAAGACTAACCAAGAGATAAAATTTAATAAAATTAAAAAAAAATCCAGGATTATTCCATCCAGCACATGCATCATACCTACAAAACACTATGTACCGCCTACCTTAAAAGAAGTTTTTCCAGTCGGAATAAAATGATATGGGAGCACTGTCTCTTCGCCAGCTGTAATCTGAGAATCAAAAACTAACCAAGAAATAAATAAAATAAAAAAAATTCTAGGATTTTTTTCATCTAGCACATGCACCATGCACCTTACCTACAAAACACTATTCACTGCACACTGTCTCTTCAGCAGCTGCAACCTGAAAATCAATAACTAACCAAGAGATAAAATGTAATAAAATAAAAAAAAAATTCCAGGATTTTTTTCATCCAGCACATGCACCATGCACCTTACCTATGAAACACTATTCACCACGCACTGTCTCTTCAGCAGCTGCAACCTGAAAATCAATAACTAACCAAGACATAAAATTTAGTAAAATAAAAAAAAAATTCCAGGATTTTTTCCATCCAGCACCATGCACCATGCACCTTACCCACAAAACGCTATGCACCGACTAATTTAAACAAAGTCTTGCCAGTCGAAATGAGGGGGTTCCAGGAGCAGTCTCTTCAGCAGCTGCCACTGAGAATCAATAACTAAACGAGAAATAAAATAAATAAAATTGTACAAAAATTCCAGGATTTTTTTATCCAGCACATGCATCATACCTAATTGTTTTTAATTTTGAGGTGTCAACTGTCGGACTTGAGATACTCCTGTCTCCAGTCCTGAAGAGAAAGATGATCAGCTTCCTCTTAACTTCCTTGTTCTGTTTTTGGTTTTTCTCTTTTTTTTTCCTTTTTTTTTTCTTTTGGTTTTTCTTTTTTTTTCTTTTTTTTCTTTGGTTTTTCTTTATTTTTTCTTTTGGTTCTCTTTTTTATATAGTTTTTCCCTTTTTTTTCTTTTGGTTTTTTTAGGGGGGGGGAGGGAGAGGAGGGATGTTGACTTGTCATTCTTCTGTGAAGAAAAAGAAATGAGGAGCAGGTTATTTTACTCCTTACTATGTTTTAAATGTGTTAACGTTCTCCACTTATAGTTTCATAGATGAATCTTCGGAAATTATGCACAACAAATGGTGATTTCACACTCTGATTTCGACAAATCTGGGAAACAAAATAGCAAACAAAAACACCACAACTTATGCCATCAACTTGCTTAACATGACCTGGAAAATGGACAACTAAATCATTAATGTGCAACAATTTACAAAAATATATTTTCCACGATGATATAAAACTAAAATAATGACTAGAATATTTTACATTCATAGGATCATAAAAATCAATTACCTTGTCTTTAACTCTTAATACCAACAAGACCCAGTGGTTACCAACATTGGCAGGAATGAAAACATGATCAACATTATATATTTCTTCTAATGTATGAAAATGTGTTATATTATTTCTCACTTGAAGTGACTGGCTATGATAACATTTTGCAGCGAGTGACTTCGTATTTAGAGTTACATGATAAATGAAACCATCAATAATACTATCATATAACCACCCATTTGTGAAAATTGGACTATTTGACCTCAATACGACTTCTTCATTTTGGGGTATATAAGGATCTAAAGACTTTAACTCCAAAAATGTAATTGGTGTATCCCCAGCTCTATGTACTACTTCATTAACATTTGTGACAGTTTCTATACTAGGAGTAAATGTAATTTCATTATTTTTAGGAATACCAACATACTGACCTTTTTTTGTTTCTTCTAAAAGTATCTTTGGTTTATCTCTTTCTTAGTCTACTATTTTATTCACTTCTCTAACACTTTCTTTGCTAGGAGTAAACATAACATCACTACCGTTTTCCTGAAATACATTGACGTACTTATCCAGTTCTGATTCTTTATTACATACAGTACTTCCATGTTCCAAAAGCTTTTTCTTGATATGAATTCTTTCTTGATTATTTGGATAAATAACATTTTTACGCTTAACAGAGGTAGAAGATTTAGTTTTAAATAAACGCTGTTTTTTATAATTTAAATTAGGAGCCATCTTATCATGTGGGATATCTGTTATATTATTTACATTTTGCTTATTTAGTATTCCTTTGCAGCTAGAAACCATAATTTTTTTACAACATTATTGAGTAATAATTCCTGTACTGATTTATTTTCCATTAAACTCAATAGCTCTGTAGTTAAGTCTTTACCGTATTTTCGGGATTAAGCGCCGCACCCAGTATAAGCGCCGCATCGAAAATTATCGTCGCCGGAAAAAAAAAATTAATGTACGCGCCGCACCCATTATAAGCGCCGCGCCCGCTATAAGCGCCGCATCCAACTTAACGCAACTTAAAAGCGCAATTTAGACGTTCAGAAACTTGCAATAAAATGAAAATAAAATTTAAAAGAATATAATTAACATAACTATATTATTATTACTATAATTAAAATTTTCGTACTTTGGGAGGAGACATTGGTTGGTTATCCAGAGCGCGGGACGCGGACCCTTCTCCTCATGGCGCTCCACGTTTTTTTAAGTGGTCGGCGCCACTATAAGCACGCTTTTTTCAGTGGGTCGCATCCACTATGGATCGGCGATTCAAAATCCTTCGAAATCGCTGTCCTCGCTGTCGGACGCAAATAGTCCTAGAAAGTCTGCATCGAGCTCCGGGCTGTTTTCCTCGTCATCGGAGCCATCGTCCTCCGCAGCAACATCCGGGACTCGGGGAATGATCTCCGCCTCGGTGAAGCCGGAAATTATGGTGCTCGGCTTTACCGCATTCCAAGCTGCAGCTACCCACTTCGCCACTTCCGCGAACGACGCTTTCTTCAGGTTGCCGCCTTTCGTGTATTCGTGCAGTCCGTTCACCATCCAGGACTCCCATTGTTGACGCATGTGGCTCTTAAAACTGTGATTGGGGGCCCCCCCGTGTCCGTTTACCTTGTCGTGGTGGGGGGGCTTGCGGTGTGGTGAGTTCGGGGCGAGCTCTTGGGAGGAGTAGTGAACCCCCAGTTGCTCAAACAGAATATCGGCGGGAGGGGATTTTTCTCCCTTCCTTCCCTCATCACACTTACCAAATGCGGACGAAAACCCCTAAGCCAAGGCGTGTCAACCGTGCCGACGGCTGCGTGGTACCGGGGGTAGTCGGTGCCTCAAACGGGAGACTTCAGGGATAGCAGGCGAACCCTGTCGTACGCAGCCTTACCTCTGTGTGGGGGGCTACACAGGGGCTAGACCCCATCTTTTCCCCCTAGTTCTCTGGTTCGTTTATGGATGAAAACTCAAAGAACACTTCTCCCCCTTGTGGGGAGCGTCAGAAAGACTCGTTCAGCTCTGCTAAATTTTTTATAATCAAAAGAAATGAAAACCTAACATTCACTGCTGTCTCCCCATTCTTAATTAACAAAGCTTTAATAAATCTCATCGGTGAGTTCCAATCGGTTAAAAAATTACGTACAGGTGAATTATTAGTCGAAATAAAACATCCTAAACAAGTTCAACCTATTCTTGCAATCAAACAACTAGGCCCATACCTTTGTACAGTTTCAGCACACTCAACATTAAACTTTTCTCGGGGAATCATTTCGGAGCCAGACCTTCTATTTACATCAGAGAAGGAAATTCTAGAGGAAATGCAAGATCAACACGTAAGTGGAGTGAAGAGGATAACTATCAAACGCAACGGCGAAATGCAGAATACGAAGCACATCATTCTGACATTTAGTACGCCTATCCTCCCTTCACGTGTCAAAGCTGGTTATCTCTCTTGTCCAGTGAGACCTTACATCCCAAATCCACTACGATGTTTTAATTGCCAGCGTTTTGGACATTCCAAGCTGTCATGCCGTGGTACAGGAACCTGTGCCAGATGTGCTGAGCCCGGCCACGACAGCAATGAATGCTCAAAGGAATTTAAATGCGTCAACTGCAAAGGAGACCACCCCTCATACTCTAGAAAGTGCCCTAAATGGCTAACCGAAAAGGAAATACAGGTCATCAAAACCATTCAAAAAATATCGTATCCAGACGCGAGAAAAATTGTCCAATCTCGTACACCTACAACTGGACTTTCATATTCTGCTGCTGTAAAAAAAGTATTCAACTCCATAAGCACACAAACTGAACCTCCAGTAAACAAAGTAACCAGCAATAAAATACCGAACTCACCTAATGCTATAACTGTAAACACAACCAAATCAAATAAACAAAATAATAGCCCCAAATCTTCTTTTCAGAAAACTAATCAAAATCAACAACAAATAAAAAAAACAGATAATGTATCTGTTATTGTTAATCAAAACAAACCATCCAGTCAGAACTCGAAAAAACTAATTGAAAAAAAGAAACTTTTACAAATGCGCACAAAAATCGGGGTAGCCTCTAAACAGAGGCCCCCAAAATTTTATAACTTTAGAAAGGAGGACTTTCTGCTTTCTAGCAAGAAAGTAAAATTGACAAAATCACAAATAGAAGCACTCCAACAACCTCCTCCCCAGGAGGAGGACGAGGATGTTGACTTTGAAGATCTTCCGCCATCCGACGATGAAGGGTGGACGGACCATCCTCCCTCATGAGCTGCTCCCTCTCCTTCCGGCCGTTTCTCCTTCCTTTTTTCTCCATGGCCCTGAGCATTCTCTCTTGGAATTGTCAGAGTTACTCTCATAATGTCACAGACATCAAAGATCTTGTCGAATATCACCAACCGGCCATATTTTGTCTGCAAGAAACATTTCTGTCCCCTGCTGATAGACCGAGGTTGAAAGGTTTTGACATATACCGCAAGGACTGCTTGTCAGGTGACCGTCGTTGTGGAGGAGTGGCATTGCTAATCGCTAATGATTATGCATCCAGCCAGCTCAGTATCAACACATCCCTGCAAGCAGTAGCTGCGCGAGTTCACCTTCACTCGCTGTTTACAATCTGTTCTGTATATATTCCACCTTCTTACGATTTGAGAGGCGTGGAATTGCAAACACTTGTAGATCAACTTCCTCCCCCATTTGTCCTCTTGGGGGATTTTAATGGCCATAATCCTCTCTGGGGAAGCCCAGCCCCCAACAGCAGAGGTTTAATTATTGAAAACTTGATTGAAGACAATGATCTATGTGTTCTTAACGACGGTGAAAACACCTATTTCCACCTTCCTACGCAAACCTACCATGCCATCGATCTTGCAATATCCTCACCTTCCTTTCTGCCACTTTGGGATTTCCAGGTGCAGGGTGGTCTCTACACCAGTGGCCACTTTCCAATCAAAATAACTTATACTGGACGCTGCAGCTACCAGCAGCATCAGCAAGCTCGACTTCGCATTGATCGAGCTGATTGGACAGCATTTACCCAGTTGGCAGAAATTAAATCAGAAGACGTGACTGATATTGATATCGATGTAGCGGTAAAGCGAGTAACCGACATCATCTTAAACGCAGCTAACGCTGCTATACCAAAAACCACTAAAGGCAGGATCAAGTTTCCTAAGCCTTGGTGGAACCTTGATTGTCAAGAGGCTCATAAGAAACAAAAAAAGGCATGGAGCACGTTTCGTCGTTATCCAACCACACAAAATCTCGTGGCACTTAAACGAGCTCGTGCTGAAGCTCGAAGGATTCGACGGAAGAGCCAGCGGGACTCGTGGCAGACCTATGTCAGCACAATCACGACGTCCACCCCATCAAAGACCGTATGGGGTAAAATAAAAAAAATCGTTGGCAACTACAATACATCTTGTGCACCCATTCTGGAGAATAATGGTCGTATTTTATCTGATTACAAAGAGGTGGCTGACTGCATGGGGACTTATCTGGCAGAAGTCTCCAGTGCAAATAACTATTGCTCAAAATTTTTAACCATCAAATCATGCAAAGAACAGAAAGTTCTAGATTTTAATTCAGACATTTTTATTCAATACAACACAAAATTCACCCTTCATGAACTAAATACTGCCTTACAAAAATCAAGAAACTCATCACCTGGTCCAGATCAAATTCACAATAGCATGTTAAAAAATCTAAGCAGGTCTTCATTAGAAAATATTCTGCAGCTTTTTAACAGAATTTATTCTGAACATAGATTCCCAAAATCCTGGAGTCAAGCAATAGTTATCCCTATCCTTAAACCAAACAAACAATCTGATAAACCTGAGAGCTATAGACCTATAGCTCTCACTAGTTGCCTATGTAAAGTCATGGAACGGATGGTAAACGCCAGACTGATGCACATTCTGGAGTCACACCATCTCATATCCTCATATCAAAGTGGGTTTAGGCGTGGCAGATGCACAATAGACAATCTAATGCTTCTCGAAACATCAGTAAGAGAAGCATTTCTTAAACGAAAACATCTTGTGAGCGTATTTTTCGATATTGAAAAAGCATACGACCGTACCTGGAGGTATGGGATCCTCAAAACCCTTCATGAGTATGGGTTGCGAGGTAATTTACCCATCTTTCTCTCCAATTTTCTGAAACATCGTTCTTTTCGTGTACGCGTCAAGTCTGTTCTGTCGGATACCTTCAATCAAGAAGAAGGAGTACCCCAGGGAAGTGTACTAAGCGTAACTCTATTCATTATAGCAATCAATAGCTTAATTGACCAATTGCCCCCCGCTGTAAAAGGTACCATGTTCGTGGATGATTTTCAAATTTCTTTCTCATCAACGAGCATGAGTATCATTGAAAGACAACTTCAAATTGCAATCAATAAAGTAACCCAATGGGCAGAAGAAAATGGGTTCACTTTCTCTGCTCAAAAAACATTCTGTATCCACTTCTGCCGTAAAAGAGGGCTTCACCCTGATCCGAATCTTCTCCTCAATAATCAACCAATAGCTGTAAAAGATCAAGGAAAATTCCTTGGTCTCACCCTTGATAATAAACTAAAATTTATACCGCATATACAAGAGTTAAAAAAGAAATGTTCATTAAAATTAAATATCCTTAAAGTCTTAGCGAATACTTCTTGGGGTGCTGATACAGAGTCTCTGTTAAGAATATACAGGGCTCTGATACGCTCAAAACTTGATTATGGATGTCAAATTTATGGCTCCGCTGCAAAAACCTATCTGAAAAGTCTGGATCCAATACATAATCAGGCACTGCGCATCTGCACAGGAGCATTTCGAACTTCGCCTATCAACAGTCTTCATATCCTTGCACACGAACAATCTCTAAACAATAGACGCCTCAAACTTTCTTTAAATTTTTACTTCAAAACAAAACCCTACACCAATCACCCACTACATCTCCACATTTTTGATCCATCTAATGTTGCTTTATTTCTACACCGGCCTTCGATGACCCCAACATTTGGGATCCGAATGCGTCGGGTACTCTCAGACCTGCAGCTATCGGATTTCAAAACCGTTAACACAATAAAACTAATTGAACCATGGTGCGAAGTCATACCTTCTATAATCAATGATTTCTCAAAATTCCCAAAACAAACTACCCCTAATACAGTTTATCAACAAGTCTTTTATGAGATCAAAAGCAAGTATTCTGGTTATAAACACATTTTCACTGACGGATCAAAAGCAAACGAACACGTCGGCTTTTCCACAATAATTAATGATCAAGTTACGGCAGAAAAATTAAACACATCTTGCTCGGTATTTACTGCAGAAATAAAAGCTATATTTTCATCTCTAGAATCAATAGCCCAATCTGTTCATAGAAAGTGGGTGATATTCACTGACTCAAAGAGTTCAGTGGAAGCCATCACTCATTGCAATAATAACAGTCATCCTATAGTCATCCAGTCATATCTTTTATACAAAAACCTTATGCAAAATAATTTTTGTGTTCTCTTTTGTTGGATTCCTGGTCATGTGGGCATTGCAGGCAATGAGGCAGCCGACTCAGCTGCCAGAGCTGCAAGTATCCTGGTCGATAATAGTGTCCCTTTCGATGATATCAAAAACGCCATCGGTGTAAGCCTCAACACGTATTGGCAGGGGACGTGGAATTCACAAATCCAAAATAAATTGCATTCGATCCAGCCCTCCACTAGAGGTTTCAAATCATTAAATATCACCAGGAAAGAACAAGTCTTAATAACTCGACTTCGCATTGGACATACCAGATTTACTCATAAATATCTCTTATGTCATGAACCAGCTCCAACATGCATTACATGTGATGTACATCAGACAGTGTTGCACATTTTATGCAACTGCCCAAATTTTAATCTAATTCGTTATAAATATTTTAATAATTTTAACCCATCTTTGAAGGAGTTGCTGGGGGAGCCGCCCCATCGCAATTTGTACTCCTTCCTCCAGGAGATTGGATTCTCCTTTTTAATTTAGTGTTTGTCTCGACATTATGTGATTTCGTCCTTCCTTTGTTTCTCAAGATATGTTTTGCCCTTTTTGTATTTATCTTCAAATCGTTTAAATGTTTTTATCGGTTACACTTTTTAACACTAGCACTTGAAGTTTTATGCTTTTATTTACCTTATTCTTTTATGAAAAATAAATAGCTTATAATAAAATATCGTTTGGCGCAGTATAGCCCTCAAGGGCTCTTGCGCCATAAAAATCAAACCAACCAACCAACCAACCAACTGTGATTGGGGGCCAAATCCAAGGGCTGCAACTTTTTTGTAAGCCCACCTGGTATGATGGCCAGGGACGCCAAACATTGCCGCGCCGCTTCCTTCACAGGGTCGGTCTTGTGCGCCGCCATGGAGTCCATAATCAACATTCCACTTGGTTGGAAAAAAGCGCCTTTCCTTTTTCTCCAAACTTCGTTAAACCAGTCTGACATCAGGGCCTCATTCATCCACCCCTTCTCGTTGCAGCGGATGACAACGGTGGACGGGAAAGACTCCTTCGGGACCGTTTTCCGCTTAAAAATCAGCATAGGCTTCAGCTTCTCTTCGCTAGCCGTGCAAGCCAAAACACACGTGAATGATGTTTTTTCATGCCCCGTGGTTGTAATGGCGACGCTCTTCTCACCGGTAGATGTGACAGTCCTGTTGGGAGGGCAGTCGAAAGTCAAAGGGACTTCGTCCATGTTGATAAGCTGATGAGGCTGAAAGTTGTTTTCTTTCTTCAGCTTCTCGACGTAGTCTAAAAACTTTTTTTTCTGCTCCATCCAATCAGCTGGAAGACTCTGCCCCACAGTTGTTCGCTGCCTGACGGACAAATGATTCCGCTTCATGAATCTGAAGCACCAATTCGCGTTGCCTTTGAAGTTGGAAATATTCAAATTAGCAGCGATGCACCTGGCTTCTATTCGAATCCGGACAGTCGAAACGGAAATTCCTTTAGCTCTCTGCTCCACTACCCACTTCTTCAGGTCCCGTTCTAAATCCGGCCAGTGAGCTGATCTTCCTCGTCGGGCACGTTTTGTCTTCGGCATCGCTTCGATCGTTGATTTTTCGGACCTCCAACGCCGAACACATCTTTCATCAATTCCGAATTCCCGGGCAGCAGGACGATTTCCGATCGCTTCAGCCTTAGCGATAACTTCCAACTTGAAAGCTGCAGTGTAACTCTTAAGTCGTTTAGTAGGAGCCATTTCAGATGAAACTCGATGTAAAAACTTTAAGAAAGAAAAGAACGCACGAACGACAGCAAAAGCGACGATGTGAGTGAATAAAATTGGGGATGGGAGACGGAGAAACAAGTTTTCAATTAGTAGGTCACTTGACCACCCCGAGCAACCCACTTTGTTGAAAGGGGTGATTCCCCTTTAGAAAACTGGAAGTTCCACCCCCCTCCCCTGCTAGTCTTGCTAACAAGCTCCTTTCCTTGACCCTCCGTCCCCCTTCGCTTCGATGAGGCTTCCTCGCCGCTCACGTCATTCAGCGCTCACGTGGTTTAGCGTTTCTCTCTATGGTGCAACACCAGCAATCGCTGACACACCTCCCCTCATGGCTACCCCTCTTTGCTTTGCTTGTCGCTCATTTCGCAAAACGAAAGGGAAAAGTGTGGCGCCATCTATTGGTAAAATGTTCAACTTTTTTGCAAACTCGGATTTTTTTTAAAACTTGATCGGGGAAAAAAAAAAAACACTATACCCGCCGCTCCCATTATATGCGCCGCATCCACATTTTTGAAACTTTTTTTCTTGTATGCGCCGCGGCGCTTAATCCCGAAAATACGGTACACAGTTGAAAATTATTTTGCTTAGAACTTATTTGTACTGATGGTTCTACAACTAAACTAGTATTTTTTGGACTAACACAACTTTGGTCTGGTAAAGTAAGTTCTTTAAGATCTAGAACTTCTTGTCTTGATGTTAAAGAATGTACTTCATGAATATGCTTACAGAGTGGATGCCTGTCTAGACAGTTACAAGAATATAAATGACTACATAAATTTAAACATGATAAATTAATGCATTTTTCGAAACAAAAATCTTTTTGATTACACTCATCACGAAATTTTGAAACTGTATACTGAACTGTATCATCAGTCTGAGATTGAACAAGCCAAGTATTAAGCTTTATTAACTTTACATTAGAATCAGATATTTTCGTAGCAGATAAGTGGCGCCTGAAATAATTTGGTGGATAAACACTCGGAGGTTTATTAATTAGAATATTATATTTATGTGTGATATAAGTATCTTCCTCAAGTTGTAAAAGCACATTAATTAAAGAATCTAATCGCCTATTCATTTTCCTTTTAAAATAAAGTCTTTAACTTATTATGAAAAGATTCGCAATACATGTTTGTATCAGTAATGTGATGTGGAAAATTTCTATAAGCCATGGCCCAAAGTTCAACGCGATTGAAATAATTATCTTCCAAATAGCGAACTAATCCAGGTATTTTTTCTTTGTACTTTCCAATAAATGCACTAATCATTTTCTCCAATTCACAGGTACTTCTTTCCTCCAGCAAAGTCACTAAATCGTAGTAAATTTCATTTCTAAACGCTAAATCTGAAATGTTAGAATTAAGCTTTCGTTGCCATGCACGATGCACATGCCACTTGCACAGCAAATGCTTTAAACTAGGACCAAAAGTTCTATCAAAAGCTGCAAACGTTGTCTTATCATCATCGGTCATAATGCCATTAACATCTAAATTTGGAACAATTTCTTGAATGCTTAAAAATAAATTATACATAGTATCCTGATCTAACTCATTGATGATGAAATGAGCTACAGGGTAACCAGAGCCAAATTCATCAGGAACAATTAAATTTAGCAAATAAAATCCATACTGGTTGGTGTTATGAGTTGAATCGATGCATAAAATCCTCTTGCTGCCTTCAATCATTTTTTTCTGTTCTTCTGTTTGAAGGCCAAGTGCAAAAGAGGTTGACGCAGAAGGTAAAAAATCTAATCCATGTGGGCCAAACATTGTGGGGTTTCCCTGAGGCTTGTATAAAATTACTGGATTATAGGTTTCTCTACTTAGTTGTTGCACAAGTGTATTCACAGATAATGGATCTTTCTTGATCAGAGACTCATTCGCTTGATTAACATAATATCTAATATTTTTCTTACTAACAAAAGCTTCTTTGGGAGGAAAGATATCCCTGTTACCTCTCTTACCTGCTCCATCACGTAGAATGTCTTGAATTTTAGGGATTGGAACTCCTAAAGAAACCTGGGCTTTTATTATGTCTCGACAACTTTCTTTTCATATTTTCAATTTTAAGTTCATGGTTATGACAAGGGTAAAAATATGCAGTGACTCTATTTGGTTCCTCATGAGCAATAATCCGAGCTGGGCATGTAGTTTCAGTCGGCAAAACTCCCTTCGAATTTTTCCTACTGGTACGACGTTCAAAGTTAACAGATTTTCTATGAAACTGACATGCATAGTAATGATGTACTTTATTATGCATAGCTTTATTTCCTGTTGTCTTTCGATACGAACTGAGAGATTTTGTTGCAGTCTCATCTAACCATCTTTTAAATTTTCCTATTGAATCAAATGTATGCTTTTGAATTTCCACATCACTTTCATGACACTTATTCATATGATCATAAAGTTGACTACTAAAATTATATTGAAAGTTGCATCCGGGAAAGAAACATGAACTTACTAAAGAATTCTGAATATTATTTTGACACATTCTTTTATGCTTAAAAAGACCTGAATATGTTATAAAACTTCTACTACAGACAGTACATGTATACTGTTTATCAAAATTTGTATCCACCAAATTATTTGTAGCTAACTTACTCACTTTTTCTCCACACTTTTTTTCATGTTTCCAAATCCCTGATCGTGTAGCAAATGATTTCTTGCATTTTCAACAACAAAACTGAAATGATTCTTTTATATTGACAGGAATAGGCAAGCATCCAAGATCAGAAGCTGTACAATTTGATATACAAACTGAATCAGACTCACCTTCTTTTTTGCAGTCGAGAATTTCTTGCAGATCTCCTACTCCTCCTGTCACTGGAATTCTTTTTGCAGTTGTTGCAGATTTTTGACGGCCCGGCTTAACGACCCCACTGAGCTGTGGAGTTGGAGAAGCAGAACCCGAAAAGCACTGTTTACCTGTTTTCAAAACAGTTGAGTCAACAGGTTTTGGAACGTTAAGTTCAACGACCCTGATCAATGAAGCGGAAGGCTTTAAATCCTGATGAAGAGATTCCCCTGACAATAGATTGGGTTCAGCAGTATTTATTGGATTTAACTTACCCTTTGACTTAATTACACGGGGGGTTGAATCCTCAGCTATGTCGGACATAGTAGGAGCTGGAGCTTGGCGTTTTGTTGTAGATGCCTTAGTTGAAGCTGAAGAAGATCGCAAATCCTGATGAACAGGTTCTCCTGAAAATAGATTGGGTTAAGCAGTATTTATTAGATTCAACTTACCCTTTGACTTACTTACACAGGGTGTTGAGTCTTTAGCTATGTTGGACATAGTAGGAGCTGGAGCTTTTCGTTTTGTAGATGCCTTGGTTGAAGCTGAAGAAGATCGCAAATCCTGATGAACAGGTTCTCTTGAAAATAGATTTGGTAAAGCAGTATTTATTAGATTTAACTTACTTACACAAGGGGTTGAATACTCAGCTATGTTGGACATAGTAGGAGCTGGAGCTTGGCGTTTTGTAGATGCCTTAGTTGAAGTTGAAGAAGATCCTAAATCCTGATGAACAGGTTCTCCTGGAAGTAAATTGGGTTTAGCAGTATTTAGAGGATTTAGTTGATTGTACTTACCCTTTGACTTACCTTCAAGAGGTGGAAAATTCACATCCATGTAGTGGGAAAAGTTAAAGATGGATCAGGATGTTTTACTTCTTCTACAGTTGAAACTGTAGGTTTAAGGAGGCTCTGCTTAACAACCTCACTGTACAGTGAAGCTGAAGAAGTAGGAACTGGATCCAAAGAGCACTGCTGACCTGTTTGAACAGTTAAATCAGCAGGTTTTTGAACACTCAGTTCAACAACCTCACAGTTCAGTAAAGTTGAAGAAGGGCTTACATCATGAAGAGGTTTCGCTGAAATTAATGCATGATCAATTACACAATTATCCATAACATGCAACTTACCCTTTACCTTACCTGCTACATTAGCCATCTTCGAAGAATTACGTGCTGAAGAAACAAAACCGATGAAGAGCTCCGCCAGCTGTGCATTTCCCTGCCTATTAAGATGAAGTCCATCCTTCGCCATTTGGAATTTCCAGGACTTGGTTGACCTGCAAAACATGACATTTGGAGCTAACTCGCACATCTCCGACAACAATTTATTCAACTTACTGAATTTGTGATTGAGTGCTTCCATTTGGTCTGCATACAGCTTCCTTTCCATTGGAGAGTAATAAAAATTCTCGCTTCGAGGCAGAACACTTGAAATTATGATTTTGACTTTGTTGTTCCATCTGAGCACCTCATCCAGTAAATCCTGGTACTTTTGCAGGCATTCCGATTCATTATCGTTGACATTGTTTGTACCTACATGTAAGAGCAAATAATCATATTTAGACACATTCAAAGAAGGAATTTTACTAGCTAGACGCTCGATCGTCGCCCCTGGAAAAGAAACAACATTGACTTCGAAGCTTGGACATTCTGGTGGTAAATATTGAGACAAATATTTGACCATGGAATCTTCAGCAATTAGAAGTTTCATTCGATATTAAAAAATGTTTTAAGTTGGTAACTATGACAGAATAATAAAATGGCTGCAAAAGCTACCAGATATTAAGTTACAACAATACAAAACAATATATAAAGTTTACTTACTTCCGGTGAATAGAGTTGCATGTGCTGGGAATATTATTTTCATTTTCCCGGCTATTTCTTCATATGATGTTCGCTTCAGCGTACGGATCTGGTGTGCTGTGGAATCAACGTTCCACAGATGATCTTTTATTCTAATTTCATTTATTAAGAATTCTATGATTTCAGAATTCTAATCCATACCACCGTCCATGGTAGTGTTGGTCGCCATGTTTAAAATGAGTTAAAAGTGTTAGCGTCACGAAATCCCAGCTCTCGGATTGGTTCCTTCGTTTCTTTTTCTTGCAGAGGAAACAATTTTCTCTTATAGAAGGAACTGCGAATTTCTGTAGCAAACGAGTAGTTTGGGGCAACCGTTGGTGGAAGTGAGTAGAAAAATCAAGTTTCAAATGGAATGAACGATTGCTATTGCGCTGTCGTGTGATATCCCCTTGCGATTTCGAATCTTATTAAGGAAAAAATAAAGTTCCTCAAATCATTGCCGCAATACTGTAGTTGAAATGTTAGTACAAAATGAAATTTAAAAAAAAAAGAAAGAAAGAAATGGTTACTATATTAAAATTTTTAAACTCTGTTAGCTTTCCATTCACAAAAGAAAGTTTAAGAGGGCGCATCGAGTTAGGTAAAAAAGATCAAGGTGCAATGCTCTCTAAAAATGCCGGAAGGGGAGAGGACGGACAATAGAGAGGAAGAGTAACAAAAAAGAAATTTATTCAAACATATAAAATACAAATAAACGAATAAAGAATATTGTTTTATCTTTGGAATTCAAGGGTTTTTTCAATTAACATCTTACAATAGTTCTTGTCATTGTCTAAAAAAAAAAAAAAATCCGCATGGTTATTCTCTTCGAAATTAGGACCTGCAACACAGAAAATTCCTTTCTTATGCAGGTACATTTGCATCTAAATTTGAGCAAAATATTCGTCTTTTATAGTGTCTTTTCTAACATAAATCACCACAAGCTCGTCAGTTATATTAGCAGCAGATGCTCCCCCAATGGGATATTTGTGGGATATCAGCTTGACAAACGCTTATGTTGCATCACCTTTCATTTTTTTTTGTTACAAACTGCTTTTCAAGCAATCTTAACATAACGGAATTTTAAATTTTGAAGGAAAAAATCGTCGCTAAGCATTTTGCAGGAAACCCAATTAAAGAATTCCAGAGAGAACCAGTCTTTACTTTTAACTTGTTCATCACAGACATAATACCTTTAGCGTCATCATTAAACTGAAGGACCCCAGTTCTAATGTTTGTAGTTCCACAAAATGAAGTTTTGGTATAAAGTTTCGTAATAAATCAGTAAAACTTTCATTCTATGTATATTTACTCAAATGGAAATAAATAAGGTTAAAAATATTATTGATAATATGCAAAATAACAAAACACCGGGACATGACGGAATTATAAGTAAAGCACTTAAGATAGTTGCTAATTATATTGAAATTGTGACAAAAATCATCAATATTAGTCTACGAAGAGGTGAGTTCATAGAAGATCTAAAAAAAGCAATAATTACACCGATACACAAATAAGGTGCTAGAGATGACTGAAATAATTTCAGACCTGTCTCAGCTCTGCCAATATTCTCAAAATTATTGGAAAAATGTTATAGCTCTCTGTTGATGAATTTCTTAGAAAAATATGATTTTTTCCTTACGCACAATACGGATTTTACATTTATGTGCAAAAATGAGAGTAGGTATAAAAGGACAGTTCACCTGCAAGAGGCGGCACTCCGGCTCATAGCCGCCTCCCCACCCCCTCCACCGCCTGCCAATCTTCCTCCCACCGCCTCTGACCTTGGGGTTGCGCCTCTGACCACCGCGTTTTCGCCCACCCATGTTTTCGCCCGCGTTTTTGGACTTTGCCGTAGAAAGGTTACAGGGCTATTTTCGCGCGCTTTTGGACTTGTCGTTTTTCTAGTCATAGAAGACTAGGAGGTTTTTCACTTTTTGAATGGCAACGTCAAAGTTTTTGGTTGTTATGACAACCAGAGTTTTCAGTTGGCAACTCTTGTTGCTATGCTTTAACTTATGCTATGTTTAACGTTCGTGGCGCCATCTATTGAGAGGTTTTTTATTTCCGGACTTTTGAATATTTCTGCGAATTTAATTATTTTTATTTTTACAGAATGTCGCGGCCGGGAATCGAACACGCGTCCACCAAAAAGCATTGACGCTTTAATTGACGCGCGCATGCCAATTAAGCCACCAATGCTTTCGATCTAGAGGAAGTTAAAATGAAACACAATATAATTTTTTTTTCTCATGCTGAAATGGAAGATTACTCAAAAACAATTTATCTGAAAAAATCCTAACAGTGCTTTCATCTAAAATAAAAATAATAATCATATCAAACTTTTTTTTTCTAATTTTCTGCTATCGAAGAAAACGTTTGTATGTTTCTGTTTTTTTTTTTTTTTTTCAATGCACTAAATAAAACACTCTCGCGTTCATGTTTTCGATTATAATTGTATCCACATTTCCATCACAAATATTAAATTTGATAATTAAAAAAATAAAATTAACCTTCACAAGTTCTCAAATTAATATTAAAATTTTACTGTTTATACATTATATTAAAAACTATTTACAATAACAACAATTTTTTTAGAATTTTGTGATAATTGCAATTATCATTCACGACTTGTTTCATAAAATACAAATACAATGAATAATACAGATAGTATAGCTGTTCATACTCACATTCTGCGAGTTCAAATCGCTTAATTATGCGAATCATTCGATACACGGTTGATGAAATTATATGACATTTGCACATTTTTTTCATATACTCAATGTATTGAAGATAGTCCCCACTAAATTCATGCCGACACATCGGGCATGTGGGGTTCGTCACACCCCAAAGTAATAAGCATGAATCGTGGATGATATGCCCACAATTTAACTTAGCGTATGGCTTGGCATCAAGCTCCAGGCATACGCTGCAGCAATCGTTCTCATCGCTGCACACATACCTTGTATAATTCATGCAGTATCTCCCAGCATCGAATTCATCTTGAATTGCTCCAATTTTCCAAATAATATAGTAAATCTTACTTAGAACGTTGGTGATTCTGTCGAAACAAGAACGATCAGTAATACTTAGCGCCTCTTCACAAACATCAATAAAATGTTGATATAACCTCTCCATTGTAGATGCAAAAATTTTCTCTCTCACTACAACGCCTTGCACACTCAAACATAAAATCTTCTTTCCCAAAGCATAGAGATAAATCCTACATTGTGAACTGGTTTCGTATGTGATAGATAAGAAAAGAATGACAATTAGTGAATCACTCTCTCCCAGTCATAAGACAACTAACTTTGCACATCTCCCCTCTCGTTGAAAAATCCTACCCCTTATCAGCAGAGGTGTTCGCGCTTCAATGAAT
Source organism: Uloborus diversus (assembly GCF_026930045.1). Taxonomy (NCBI): domain Eukaryota; kingdom Metazoa; phylum Arthropoda; class Arachnida; order Araneae; family Uloboridae; genus Uloborus; species Uloborus diversus. The sequence continues at coordinate 30,869,512 of NC_072739.1, forward strand.
TCGAACCATCTTGTTTTGGTAGATAAAGAAAGAAAAGGAAAATTGTCTTAAGTGAATTCTCTTCGAAACTTCCAACTCAATTGACTTTTTTTTTTTCATCTCATCCAAAATTAACATGTTACCGCTCATTATTTTAGACTTCCATTATTTTTTTTGTTTTCGGCAATTGTAAATTATCATTTTTCATGAAAATAAATTAAAAGTTGACGGTCCCACCACCAGCCCGGTGTATTAAATCAATACACCCCATCAACTTCTTTTCATCTGCCGATATAATTTGCATATCAATGTAGCTAATTACGAATTTGCCAAAAATTTGTTTGCCCTGAAATAAAACACATGAACAATCAAAGAAGGATCACTTCTACACTCCTTTTTAATATGTGATGAAACGAAATGCAACTTTTCACGATTCCCCTTCCGAAGATAAACATTGAATGTTCCCCTCCTTTTGAAACGTTACTCTTTCTCCGTATGCTAAGCATCAACGAGTTCACCCGTCAATGAACACGCGAAAACCACAAATGGTCAAAGGGGAGGAAGATAAGAGAACTTCTCTCTCTCTTTCACACATACATACAATGGAAGGAAAACATTTCTCAAATGATTTCATTTTGGCGTTTCTTCTAAGTCTTTTTTCAAAAAAATACTTTAATTAAGGATGATTCACCTTACATCCACTACACTCATAGTTTCTTATCACAGCTACACGCATTTCTTCGATGAAGTAATTGGCGATAATTTCAAACGGTTCAACTTCGTCAATTGAAGTAGCTTGAATATTTTTAAGTTCAGTACGAAGCATTTCACGAAACAAGACGAAAATCGCTTGAAGGATATCTCCCTGAATCTGCATTAATAAACTTTGTTGCATGACGATGGATCCCTTTTGCAGAACCCCGATGAAATCTTCGCAATGAATCTTTTGCGGCCATGCTCACAACATATCCGGCGATGTACCCCACGACATTTTCAGAGAATTCACTCAGATGTTGTATTTGTGGAATATCACTATAATCGTGATCTGTATGTTGAGGTAACTGAGTCCATGTCATATTTTTTGGCCAAAGACATGTCAAGAAAAAACTCTATTGCCTCGTGGATTTAGAATGCTTTAGATTGCTTACGTTAAGAAGAGTAATTCTTTCTGGAGAGCTAACATTGCCATTTTTCATAGTAATCTCATAGTGCTATAATATACGCTGGAATGCAGCGATAAATTGAATTACAGTATGATTGTTATTCCACCCGCCATGAGCTTGTCACAGGTCCGTCCGGCCACGAACATGTTAAATATAGAAGAAAACTTAAATATCAGAAAATTATTTTTATCCACCACTAAAAATGCAAACGCCGTGCATGCTACTACCGGCAGGTATGCAAGTGGGAGCTAGAACGAGTAAGTGACTTCGCTTTATAAAATAAAATTCGTTACTGTTGCCACGCACTCAGTGCTAACTTTTTCAGTTCAAAGTAAAAATAAACGCAAGTTCGACTAGAATAAGCAAAAATATAAGTCCTCCACAAGTATAGCTCCAGATGGTCTTGGCTGAACTTGTAAGTTATAATAAACTGAAAAGTTGGGTTTTCTGAGCCTACAAAATCGTCCAAAAGCATCACAAATACGTAGAGCAATGAAAGGTGTTTTCTCTGATGTTTGATCTGCAACTAGGATAGGTTAAGTGCAGCAGAAAGGAAATAGCTTCTATGATATAAAAACTCCATAAGTGTTAATTTTCCTTCCTCGGCGAGGCTTTATAATTTCTGGCCAATGGATTTCTAGAATTTTGTTATATCGGAACAACCTGTCAACAATACTATTTGGTTGCAGTCCTGAAACTGGGAAAGTTTCAGAGTCTTGCCACCAAATTCCAGAGCAACGGCAAAATTGGAACTTGGACTCGGAGCTGAGCTGCCAAGTTAACTTTCATCTTTTGTTAATGTCACTGGATATGGCCATTTCTTAATTTGTTGACAGCTCTTAACCGTTCCCTTTCTTGCAGCTCATGAAGATCTATGATATAGTGCCAGTTGATGATTCCCCCTCTATAGAATCTTTAACAATCTTCCGAGTTGCCCAATTGTTTCGCAATAGCTTCAGCATATGGCATATATCAACTATAATAAATTTCCTTTTGTTTGGGTCAATCAAGACTGGAGATCTGGTAAATCTATTACAGCCCCGAAATGTGAAGCCAGGTGAACACTAGGTTCATCAAATGGGATGAGAGAGTAGCCAACTGGAAATTTCCAGTTGGCTCGGCAAAACACCAAGTATTTCATGGACTATTTGGTACTATTTCCATTTAGAGGGCTCTCCACTAGTCGTTCCTATTTCTGTTTCCCCCCCCCCCTAAAAGTACAAAATCATTTTAGGAGACAAAAAAAAAACTTTATTTGTACATGTATACACAACTTGAAATCTTAGTGTTCAAATGTATTTCTATATGTTTAGTTTAGTAATTAACCAGATTAATATATTTGCACACAAGCAGTGTTGTCCCCGATTTATTACAAATGATAAGAAATGAATACAGGTTAAGTATTTGCCTGTTTCAAATTAGAAATTTCTTTGGGAACGTTCATCAAAAAATCTTCTTATAATACACTTAATGTTTGGATCACATTGAGACCTTATCATCCAAGCATTACACAGCAAACTTTCAAGGCTATCATCACTTATTTTCATCCCAGAAGCGTGACGCACATACTTAGTCGGACCTACACTGTTCTTTTTTTTTTTACTGCGTACATTATTTGTAAGGATAAGGTATGTTTGTTTCACAATTTTTAGGAGAAACTTTATTAAATTTGAAGGTGTGGGGTTTTAGTAAAAGATAATGAAACTGAGGCGTGAAAAAAAAACATACCTGAGATCAAAATAGTGAACCGAAAATTACAGATTTATTAAAAAATAGAAATAGTGGCAGTACATTGCTATTGGTTCAATAAAAAGATAGTTATTGCAAATGATAGAGTTAAACTTAAATTAATGGCCATGTAATGAAAACTAGATTAAAAAATATTAACTTATTATAGGGCTGATCAGAAAACACACGTGGTATGGAATTACAAAGATAAATCAAAAATATATTAAATACGAACAATTTTGACACAAATGCATTCCCGTGAAGTAAATACATAATTATGAGATATACGACCTGTCCGTGGAGTCCTGTGCAGAAGATGGCTTCATTGCCATTTTTTAAGATAATTCCACAAACACTAATTTGAAGTCGCCCCGCACACGACTCAAATTAAGAAATATTAAAGAAATCGCAAATCACAATCCCTTCTTCATTATTGTAGACTCTGAATCTGAATAGAGTAATCAAATGATGCCATAGATGGCGATGATGTAGTTGGATTTCACACTTGGCAAAAGTCTTTGCAGGTGGGTCTTGAATTGGTCATTTTGAAGATATGTTTGCAAAATTAGTCCATCTTTTTTCTGGAGTCTCCTTCTGGCGGGCTCAGGGTGAAATAGGTGCACAAATCCTTAAAAGGAGGGAGCAAACAGCAAAAGGGCACAATCTTTTCTCCACCAGATCATCCTTTATCCAAAGCAGGCCGTCAACAGGAACAAAAATGGAGAGCTTCTCCAGCACACGATCAAGCCGACTCCCCGGACACAAGCAAGTCCGGGGGTCACCCCTCAAAACTTTTCTTGTTACATTTTCAACTACATGCTTGATACAGAAAATACCAAACTGCCGCCACATGGGAGAGAACGCTAAAAAAACTCACCGTTAACTGAACGGGTTGCAGTTACACGGAGATAGCAGAAGGCGGAGAGGTGAAAAAGAGCGATCTTCAGCCGGAGTTGATTTCACCTGGAGGGTGAAAGTGAGTAGAAGCGGGTGTGACGAAACAGGGTTGTCACAAAATTATTAAGGTGCCAATTTACCTTTCGGTTAAAATAGGCTTTAGTTTACTGCGAAATGGTTCACAATACATGTTAGTATCTAAGAGAATGCAGACTTAAACCCACAGATTCGCTCGACCTACGTAATTAACAGTAAAATAATCAATAAATTTACTTACACTTTCCATGTACTTCTTAAAATTATTTAGAAAATTATGAAAGTCATTTAATTATCTTTCATTTAGAAACACTCACAAGCCTTTCTTCATTTTATTTCTTAATTCTGGGTTGAAAGCAGATGGTGATGACTTTCTCTTACATGCTCAACGTATATGCCATTTGTATAACGAGTTTTGTTCCAGGACCAAATGTTCTCTCAAATGCAGGAACCGAAGTCTTTTCATCTTCAGTCATTACACAATTCATTTTTATTTCTGGGACGACCTTTTTAAGACTAAAAAACAAATGATACATACTTAAGGCATCTAGCTGATCTGTGATAAAATGCGCTACAGGGTTACCAATACAAATTCACCAGGAACAACTAAATTTAATAAATTAAAATTATATTTGTCTTGTGAGTTGAATCGACGCATAAATTTCTACCTAATGCATCAACCAGTGCTTTTTTCTTGTTTTGTTTGTAACCCTAGTGCAAAACACTGAAAAAAGAAGCAATTCATCCACCCATTTGGCCCAAAAACTTTCCTGTCCTTGTGGATTAAACTAGTTCTGGATTGCATTTCTCTTTACTCAAATTACTTACTATTGCATGAATTGACATCATATCACTTTCAATAACAGGCGTCATATGTTTCCTCACATAATAATGAATTTTCTTTCTTGAAATAAAGGCCGCTTTCGGAACTATTAATTCTGTTTTCTCTTTCACCAGCTTAGTCTTAGAGAACATCTTGTATCGCTGCTGCTTTAACTTCCTGAGCCTTTATTACGTTGCGACAGGTTTCAGTCAATTGTTGAAGCTTCAGATTTTCAAAGGAAAGATCATGGTTGTGTGCGGGATAAAAAAATTTGCTGTTGTAATGTTAACTTCTTCATGAACTACAATTCTAGCAGGGCAGAAATTGTTTATTGGTAAAATTTCTTTAGTAATCTTTCTGCTGGTAATGCTCTCTGCTTAAAAATTTCCCTTAATATTGAAATTGCGTGTATAACTGATACTTTATAGTTCCCAACGTTTTTTCCTGTAATTCGTCTAAAATAACTCCAAGTATTCGAAGCCCTAACATCTAGCCACTGTCGGCATTAATCAATTGAGTAAAAGATATCTTTAATAACATTTATATTACTTTTATGTAATTTTATGTCATGCTAAATTAAAAGAAATTTGGGAACAAATCTGATATACCCCCCCCTTGGCGCCAAAAAAGCGTCGCCAAGAAAACTATGTATGACGTCATATGTCATACATCGTTCTTAGCGATGCTTTTTTAGCGCCAACAGGAAAAATTCAAGTTATGTCATTAATTATTTAATGAAATTAATGCATTAATTTTTTTCCGTTGTTTCTCCGGGATACGAGCCCCTGCCTCGGTCTCATTACGAAAGTACTATGAGACCTCGGGCTCGCCAGGACCTCGCTGCCGCTCGGTCCGTTATCCCTCCGACTTTTAATATACATCACAGTCGGATATAAGTCACAGATCTCCTCCGTTCAGTATACAATAAAGTCACAGATTTTATGTGAAATTCACACCATTTTTGTGCTACAAAAATGCCAACCAGACCAAAATACAAACTACCAGAAACACACTAAAAACACAATAATTCAAAATATGTTCACTTACCTTTTTTACTTTTCTTTTACTTCCTGACGTGAGGCAGTGCACATATGTTCCGCTCTTAGGGAAATTATCCCATTTTTTATTATCATTACTTTACAAAAATATTTAAATTATGTTTGTTTTGACAAAAAAAACAACCTTATTTTACTTGTATTTTGTACTCCACCCAATTAATTTCGCGAATTATTTCCAAAAACTTTACAAACATATCCTCATTTTTGTATTCACAATTTTTTTTTTGTATAAATAATAAGCTAAATAAAATTTAAAATCCCCTAATATATTATATGTTGGTAGAGTACTTTTAACGTGTCTCCATGTGGATTCAATTGTGTTAGTGTGACATTTAGTTTCTGGATCTACAAAATTAAGTTTATGGTTGACTGTTAAATGCTCATACCCCTCCTCCCCCAATGTATCATATGCCCTCCAACAATCGGAGTGCACCGTCGTGCCTGGTAGTATCCACTGCTTAATTGCCAAAAATAGAGTTTCCCTACCCCTATCCCCAACAGCAACCAAAAAAGTTTTCCCCGAACCCCGTTCAACCCCCCCCAAAAACCCATTGTCCCTCAACTGCATGTCCCCGATTATATTTTTCCCCCCCGTGTCCGTTTACCTTGTCGTGGTGGGGGGGCTTGCGGTGTGGTGAGTTCGGGGCGAGCTCTTGGGAGGAGTAGTGAACCCCCAGTTGCTCAAACAGAATATCGGCGGGAGGGGATTTTTTTTCCCTTCCTTCCCTCATCACACTTACCAAATGCGGACGAAAACCCCTAAGCCAAGGTGTGTCAACCGTGCCTATGGCTGCGTGGTACCGGGGGTAGTCGGTGCCTCAAACGGGAGGCTTCAGGGATAGCAGGCGAACCCTGTCGTACGCAGCCTTACCTCTGTGTAGGGGGGCTACACAGGGGCTAGACCCCACTTTTCCCCCTAGTTCTCTGGTTTTTTTATGGATATAAACACAAAGAACACTTCTCCCCCTTGTGGGGAGCGTCAGACTGAATCGAACAGCACCGCAAAATTTTTTATTATCAAACGTTCTGATCCTAATTTAAATTTAACAAAAGTATCTCCTTTTCTCATCAACAAAGCCCTCGTTAATCAAATAGGGGAATTTCAATCAGTTAAAAAATTGCGTAATGGTGAGCTCCTCGTCGAAATAAAACATCAAAAACAAGCCACATCCATTATGTCTGTCAAACAAATAGGATCCTATCTTGTAACTGTTACCGAACATAAAACCCTTAATTTTTCCCGAGGAATAATATCAGAACCTGACCTTCTCTTTACACCCGAGGAGGAAATATTGGAGGAAATGAAGGACCAAAACGTAAGTGCAGTAAAAAGGATTACAATAAAACGCAATGGCGAAATGATCAATACTAAACATATCATTCTAACATTTAAAACACCCGTCCTCCCTCCACGTGTTAAAGCTGGCTATCTCTCTTGCCCAGTTCGCCCCTACATTCCAAATCCGCTCCGGTGTTTCAAATGCCAGCGGTTTGGACATTCGAAAATTGCGTGCCGTGGTACTGACACCTGTGCCAGGTGTGCAGAGCCCGGTCACGATAGTAATACATGTTCTAAGACCTATAAATGCGTAAACTGCAAGGGGGAACATCCTTCATACTCCAGATCATGCCTAAAATGGATCTCAGAAAAAGAAATTCAGGTGATTAAAACAACACAAAAAAAATCCTATCCAGACGCAAGAAAACTGGTTGAATCTCGCACACCTACAACAGGCCTTTCATATGCAGCAGCCATCAAAAAGGTATTTAAATCTGCAGGCACACAAACAGACGCAGAAACTGAAACCTCAACTAATCCCAAAACCGTAAACACAACCAAATCAAATAAACAAACTAATAGTCCAAAATCCTCTTTTAAGAAAACTAACCAAAATCAACAACAAAAACAAAAAACAAATACTGTATCTGTTGCTGTTAATGAAAACATTCCTATCGCACAAAATTCGAAAAAACTAATTGAAAAAAAGAAAATTATGCAAACACGTGCTAAAATTGGGGTGGCCACTAAACAGAGGCCCCCAAAATATTATAATTTTAAAAAGGAGGACTTTTTGCTTTCCAGCAAAAAAGTCAAATTGACTAAATCCCAACTACTTCCTCCCCAAGAGGAAGACGAGGATGTTGAATTTGAAGATCTTCCGCCATCCGACGATGAAGGGTGGACGGACCATCCTCCTTCATGAGCCGCTTCCTCTTCTTCCGGCCGTTCCTCCTTCCTTTTTTCTCCATGGCCCTGAGCATTCTTTCTTGGAATTGTCAGAGTTACTCGCATAATGTCACGGATATAAAAGATCTTGTCGAATTTCACCAACCGGCCATATTCTGTCTGCAAGAAACATTCCTATCGCCCACTGATAAACCGAGGTTGAAAGGTTTCGACATATACCGCAAGGACTGCTTGTCAGGTGACCGTCGTTGTGGAGGAGTGGCTTTGCTAATCGCTAATGATTATGCATCTAGTCAGCTCAATATCAACACATCCCTGCAAGCAGTAGCTGCGCGCGCTCACCTTCACTCGCTGTTTACAATTTGTACTGTATATATTCCACCTTCTTACGACTTGAGAGGCGTGGAATTGCAAACACTTGTAGATCAACTTCCTCCCCCATACATCATCTTGGGGGATTTCAATGGCCATAATCCTCTCTGGGGGAGTCCCGACTCCAACAGTAGAGGTTTAACAATAGAGAATTTTATCGAAGACAATGATCTTTGCATTCTTAACAACGGCGAAAACACTTATTTTCATCTTCCTACCCAGACTTACCACGCCATCGATCTCGTTATATGTTCACCTTCTTTTCTGCCACTTTGGGATTTCCAGGTGGAGGGTGGTCTCTACACCAGTGGCCATTTTCCGATCAAGATAACCTCTACTGTACGCTGCGGCCATCAGCAGCATCAGCAAGCCCGACTTCGCATTGATCGAGCTGATTGGGCAGCATTTACCCAGTTGGCAGAAATTAAATCTGAAGACGTGATTGATATTGATATCGATGTAGCCGTAAGCCGAGTAACCGACATAATATTGACGGCAGCGAACGTTGCAATTCCAAGAACCACTAAAGGTAGGATCAAATTTCCTAAGCCTTGGTGGAACATCGATTGTCAAGAGGCTCATAAGGCACAAAGAAAAGCATGGAGCACTTTTCGTCGGTATCCAACCACACAAAATCTTGTGGCTCTTAAACGAGCTCGTGCTGAAGCTCGGAGGATTCGACGAAAAAGCCAGCGGGACTCGTGGCAGGCCTATGTCAGCACAATCACGACGTCCATCCCATCTAAGACGGTGTGGGGTAAAATCAAAAAAATTTCTGGCAACTACAATACGTCTTGTGCTCCCATTCTGGAGAAAAATGGTCAACTTTTGTCGGATCACAAAGAGGTGGCTAACTGCCTGGCGACTCATTTAGCAGAAGTGTCCAGTGCAAATAACTACTGCAAAAAATTTTTAACTATCAAATCACGCAAAGAACAAAGAGTTCTAGATTTTAATTCAAACATTTTTCATCAATACAACACAAAATTTACATTTCAAGAATTAGATATTGCTTTACAAAAATCAAAAAACACATCACCTGGCCCTGACGAAATACACAATAGTATGTTAAAAAACCTAAGCAGGTCTTCATTAGAAAATATTCTGAGACTATTTAATAGAATTTATTCTGAGCACAAATTCCCCAAATTCTGGAGCCAAGCAATAGTAATTCCTATTCTTAAACCAAACAAACAATCTGACAAACCCGAGAGTTACAGACCTATAGCTCTCACAAGCTGCCTTTGCAAAGTAATGGAGCGGATGGTAAACGCCAGGCTCATGTACATTTTGGAGTCTTGCCATCTGCTATCTTCATATCAAAGTGGATTCAGGCGCGGCAGATGTACCATAGACAACCTACTGCTTCTCGAAACATCAATAAGAGAAGCATTTCTCAAACGAAAACATCTTGTGAGCGTATTTTTTGACATTGAAAAAGCATATGACCGTACCTGGAGATATGGCATTCTCAAAACCCTGCACGAGTATGGGTTACGAGGTAATCTACCCCTCTTTCTCTCTAATTTTCTTAGAGATCGAACTTTTCGCGTTCGTGTCAAGTCTGTTTTGTCAGATACCTTCATTCAAGAAGAAGGAGTTCCCCAGGGAAGTGTACTAAGCGTAACTCTTTTTGTAATAGCAATCAACAACTTAATCGAACAACTGCCTCCCGCTGTCAAGGGTACCATGTTCGTTGATGACTTTCAAATTTCTTTCTCTTCATCGAGCATGAGTATCATTGAAAGACAACTTCAAATCGCTATAAATAAAGTATCACAATGGGCAGAGGAAAATGGCTTCACTTTCTCTGCTCAAAAAACCTTCTGCATCCACTTCTGCCGTAAAAGAGGGCTTCACCCTGATCCAACACTTCTCCTTAACAATCAACCAATAGCTGTAAAAGATCAAGGAAAATTCCTTGGTCTCACACTTGATAATAAACTTAAATTTATACCGCATATACAAGAGCTAAAAAAGAAATGTTTACTGAAATTAAATATCCTTAAAGTCTTAGCGAACACTTCTTGGGGTGCTGATACAGAGTCTCTGTTAAGAATATACAGGGCTCTTATACGCTCAAAACTTGATTATGGATGCCAAATTTATGGCTCCGCGGCAAAAACCTACCTGAAAAGTCTGGATCCAATACATAATCAGGCACTGCGCATCTGCACAGGAGCATTCCGAACCTCACCTATCAACAGTCTCCATATTCTTGCTCATGAACATTCTTTAAACAATAGACGCCTCAAACTTTCCTTGAACTTCTACTTCAAAACAAAACCTTACACTGATCACCCTTTACACCTTCATATTTTTAATCCATCTAATGTTGTCTTATTTCTTCATCGTCCTTCTGCAACCCCAACGTTTGGGATCCGAATGCGCCAGGTGCTCTTAGATTTGCAACTGTCAGATTTAAATACTCTTAATAAAATAGAACTAATTGAACCATGGTGCGAAGTAAATATATCAACCATCAATGACCTGGCTAAATTCCCTAAAGAGACTACCTCTAATGCTGCTTATCAGCAAATATTTTCTGATACAAAATGTAAATATTCTGATTACCATGTCATTTTCACTGACGGATCAAAAGGAAACGAACACGTCGGCTTTTCTACAATAGTGGATGGTCACGTTACGGCAGAAAAATTAAACCCATCTTGCTCTGTATTTACTTCAGAAATAAAAGCCATATCTACATCTCTCCAATCCATAACCCAATCCAATTACAAAAAATGGGTGATATACACTGACTCAAAGAGCTCAGTGGAAGCCATCACTCACTGCAACAATAACAGCCACCCTATTGTCCTTCAGTCATATCATTTATACAAAAATCTTATAAAAAACCAATTTCATGTTTCCTTCTGTTGGGTCCCTGGTCATGTGGGAATTGCTGGCAATGAAGCAGCGGATTCAGCTGCCAGAGCCGCAAGTATTCTGGTTGATGACACTGTCCCTTTTGACGACATTAAAAACGTAATTTCTGAATGTCTTAACACGCATTGGCAGCGGTCCTGGAATCTTGAAACACAAAATAAATTACATTCCATCCAGCCCTCGGCTAAAGGTTTCACATCTTTACAACTTACCAGGAGACAACAAGTATTACTAGCTCGACTTCGCATTGGTCACACAAGGTTCACTCACAAATACCTCTTATGTCGCGAACCAGCTCCAACGTGCATTACATGTAATGTGAATCAGACAGTGTTGCACATTTTATGCAACTGCCCTAATTTTAACCAGACACGTTTTAAATATTTTAATAATTTTAACCCCTCTTTGAAGGAGTTGCTGGGGGACCCACCCCATTGCAATTTGTACTCCTTCCTCCAGGAGATTGGATTCTCCCTTTTAATTTAGTGTTTGTGCCGTTAAAATGTGATTTGTCTTTTTCTTGTTATTCAAGGTGTTTTATCCAACATATTATTTCATACGTTGTTTAAATGTTTTTAATGTCTACTTGTTTTTTATTACTTATTTTAAACTACCTTTGTTTATAGCTTTCACCTGAAAACACGCTTACTCCTATACTTATCTATATATTTTATCCCAAAAAATCGTTTGGCGCAGTATAGCCCTGAAGGGCTCTTGCGCCATAAAAAATAAACAAACCAACCAACCAACCGATTATATTTTCTTTTCCCAAATTTAGATTCATCAACTTCAATAACTTTCCCAACCCCCCCTATTTGTTCGGATTTTAATTCAATGTAATTTAATATTTCTTCATTAATATAATTTCGCCAATCGGCTAAAGTTTGTGATGAAAAAAGATATTGACTTTCAATATCAGCAGTTTTGGTCCCAATTAAAATCTCATATGTTATCAAAAAAATCTCCTCTATTTTCAACTTGCTAGAACTAAACCATGACCCACTCCTGATCGTTGCTTCTTTTCCACAAACAACACCCCCAATAACCTTTCTACAAAAAAAAATTAACCCATCTGAACATTTTTTAGTTTTTTAAATTTTCATAACAGAATTACATCTAGAACATAACATTTCATTCTTAAGTAAACCAATTTCCCTTAAAAATTCTAAAAAAACCTCTTTATTTTCAATTAGTTTAAATATAAAAAATCTATTTAGGACTCCGGTACGTCCAAACGTTGGACGACCTGACGAAAAAGAAAAAGAAGATTCATTCAAAAATTTCAATTGATACTTTTGGACAACATCACAAACCGAACTCATAATTAAAATAGAAAATTCAACTAAATTAACATTAAAAAACAACAAGAAAAAGAATACTCTAAAAGCGGAACATATGAGCACCTACCTCCTACCACACAGACACGTGCAAAAAGACAGACTTCGAGAAACTACTTTCCAGCGTTCAAGTTGCAAAACCAGGGTTGCCAAGTTATCGCCTTATTGGCGATTTTCGTATCGAGCGAAAAATTAAAATCTCGCCAAGAGGGGGGCATATCAGAGGAGAGCCGAAATTTGTGTGAATAAAACGAAATTTATAATCACAACTTGGATAAAAACATGAGTTATAACTCGTTTACATGGCATGTGTTTTTATGCTTTTGTAAATCTCCCTCAGTCGGGAAAATTTTTGCCTCGGTTATCACGAAAAGAATCAAATTTTGTTTTACGCCAATGCATTTTTTGTGTTTATGAAGTGACTGCCGAGAAAAGAAGTCCTTATTAAAAATTTCACAGGCAAAAGAACTAAAAACATTGTTACAACTGTTATTACCGTCACAATTTATGGCATTGTAAGTTGCTGTTCCCTCATTGTAGATTTCTCAGCCCATTTGCTGCAGGTTCTTTCTGCTTTTTTTTTCTTCAATTCTAGAAAAAATAGCTAACTGGAAAAACCGGGGGAAAATGAGTAGAAATTCCTCTTTGTTTACACAGAACATCCCCGGTAAAAAAACAACCCATTGGATTCAACATCAAAAAAATTTGGCGAACTTTCGGAATATTAAACATAAAAAATGAAATTTAACATAAATTTGCACTCAGAAGTTACAGGGGGATCTCGCTTACAGGAACTGGGAGCTCCGTTTCTGATATTCCTAGAAACAATTACATGCAAAGATAGAAAAAAAAAAAAAAAGTCTAGGGGCTCGGTTGGGTTAGCTAATAAAACTATTTCGAGTATAACCGTATCCAGTTCACGGGACGAGGACCCACCTTAGCGGCGGGAACCATATTTTTTGTAGGTGGATTACGCCACCGGGTTTTTTAAATTGGTTGTCTCCATTACAAATCCGGAAACATTCAGCACATCGCAGAAAGTCTAAAAATATTAATTAAAATCAAGTTCCCAACAGAAACCGCACTGGAAGACATGAATATAGAAAGTAACATAAAAATAAAACAAAATTATGAATTTCGCAAAATAAATATCAGAGCAGGACAGAAAACAGTTAGGAACACATGATAGATATGGAAAACGCATGATATGATACACTAATTGAAACAATAAATTATACCTCACAACATGGTGAATGGGTCCCAGTCAGGGTCGTTTTGGGAATCAAGGCCGGGGATATCGCCCTTCAGATCAACATAATTCGGGGCACACTTTGGGGCCCTGCGCTTGTGCATGAGATCCCCAACCCCCTCACTCGCTGGAGTCGGCTCATGAATGTGTCGAATAGTTATCCCCTCTACCACCCCGGATATACAGCCGCAATGTCCCCCAGGAACTGGTCTAAACGAGCACCCATACTGGGCAAATCCCTCGGCCGTAAGGGTCGATAATAATGCAACGCCATATATTGGCGGAGCATTTTATGCGACTTAAGGGACTGCTTCAGTATGCGGTTTTCATTTTCCAGTGGATTAATGGTGTTTGTAGCATCATTGCGGCCCACATTCTCCTTTACTGTGATTAGTGGTTTTGTGGACTGCGTCAGTAAACAACTTATCAACATTATGATATCGTTTGCCCTCATCGGTACACACGAAACTGGTATCGGGTGACAGTGTCTTTTAACGAGGAGCCACAAATAACGTTTCGCTTTCCTCTCCAAGAGGGAAAAAAAAACCCTCCTTATCTTCTCTAAATACAAAAAACAGGAAACATGTACACAAAAGGGGCATTGGAATGCAGCAAAATGAAGTGAAAATAGGAAATAAATCGGCGTACCCGCAAAATATTTCCAAAACAGTTTGGGTCATGTTTTCAGTTTTTCTTCCTCGATGATACTTTCTCTGGGTGAGAAAGGTCTAGGAAGGAAGGGTAGAAATCCAATATGCAATCTTGCACTCATGTATACAAGTAAAACCCAATGACTGGAGATATTAGCTGGAATAAATTAAAAGTTGGCACTAAAAATCTGTTCTTTAGTGTAAAAATATGTCACTGAGTTTGTATTCTGAATAAAGGTACTATGGTAGGTTTTTGAAGTAAGATGATGCATAAAATTATCAACTAACACTATCATACAACGAACCACCCAATTGAAAAATTGAACTGTGTTTCCTTAAAACATCTAGTTCATACCCAGGCAAGCAAGGATCTAATGATTTTATTTCAATTAAATATTCTGAATGCCATCGGCACGGAACATCACTTGATCTAGATTTTTAAACTTCATGGCACTCGAAGTAAATGAAACATTTGGACTGTCCTAGTCGACAAATTTGGAACCTTCAAAATCCACCAGACTTTTTTAAATTTTTTGCATATTTTGAATGCTTGGGTTTGTTAAGCTTTTACGTTTTTTACTTTTTGAGGCTTTTGTAGCAAACAAATCTTGTTTACAATACTTTAAATTAAGAGCTAAGTTTTCAGGGCATATCTACCATGTCATTTGCTTTTCCAGAATTTCTAATGCCTTTGCAACTGGAAATTATGTCTCTTAAATGTTTGGCAATGCTATTACCTAAAACCTTTTGAACTGAAGGACTTTGCATTTCAACAAATAATTCCGAAATAAGTTGTTTACACAAATCAAGGGTGTGGCATTCTTTTGGAACAAAATTTATTGACTCGACGGGCTCAATCAGCAACGGATCCGTTGTTATACTTTTTTCTGGTGAAGTATTTAAGTCTATTACACAAGTACTTACCTGCCTAGATACCATGGAATGAACTTTATGGATATGCTTACATAATGGATTCGGATCTGGACAGTTACCAGCTCCACCTTGAAGAACATCCTGTATCGCTGCAGCAGGAACTTCCATTTTAGCCTGAGCCTTTATTACGTTGCGACAGTTCTCAGTTAATTGTTGAAACTTCGGATTTTCAAGGGAAAGCTCATGGTTGTGTGCAGGATAAAAATATGCAGTTGTGATGTTTACTTCTTCATGAACTACAATTCTAGCAGGGTAAAAAATTGTTAATTGGTAAAACTCCTTTAGAATTCTTTCTAACTGATGCATCAACCGATATTTTTTTTTTCTTGTTCTGTCTGTAACCTTAGTGCAAAACACTCTGAAAAAGGTAGCAATTTGTCCACCCATTTGACCCAAAAACTTTCCTGTCCTTGCAGTTTAAACTAGTTCTGGATTGCATTTCTCTTTACTCAAATTACTTACTATTGCATGAATTGACATCATATCACTTTCAATAACAGGCGTCATATGTTTCCTCACATAATAATGAATTTTCTTTCTTGAAATAAAGGCCGCTTTCGGAACTATTAATTCTGTTTTCTCTTTCACCAGCTTAGTCTTAAAGAACATCTTGTATCGCTGCTGCTTTAACTTCCTGAGCCTTTATTACGTTGCGACAGGTTTCAGTCAATTGTTGAAGCTTCAGATTTTCAAAGGAAAGATCATGGTTGTGTGCGGGATAAAAAAATTTGCTGTTGTAATGTTAACTTCTTCATGAACTACAATTCTAGCAGGGCAGAAATTGTTTATTGGTAAAATTTCTTTAGTAATCTTTCTGCTGGTAATGCTCTCTGCATAAAAATTTCCCTTAATATTGAAATTGCGTGTATAACTGATACTTTATCGTTCCCAACGCTTTGTTCCTGTAATTCGTCTAAAATAACTTCAAGTATTCGAAGCCGTAACATCTAGCCACTGTCGGCATTAATCAATTGAGTTAAAGATATCTTAAATAACATTTATGTAATTTTTATGTCATGCTAAATTAGAAGAAATTTATGTGTGAATAAAACGAAATTTAAAATCGCAATTGGATAAAAACAAATTATAACTCTCATTAACATGGCATCTGTTTTTATGCTTTTTTAAATCTCCCTCAGTCGGGAAAATTTTTGCGACAGTTATCACAAAAATAATCGTATTTTTGTTTTACACCAATACATTTTTTGTGTTTATGAAGTTATTGCCGAGAAGAGAAATCCTTATTACAAATTTAACAGGCAAAAGAACTAAAACCATACAACTGTTATTACCGCACCATTTAGGTCATTGTTTGTTGCTGTCCCCCCCCCCCCCCCCTTCCCCATTGTAGATTTCTCAGCCCATTAGCTGCAGGTTCTTTCTGAGTATACTTTTTTTTCAATTCTAGGAAAAATAGCTAATTGGAAAACCCCGGGGGAGAGTGAGTAAAAATTCCTGTTTGTTTACTAGATGTATTCCGCCACCGGGTTTTTAAATTGGTTGACCCCATTACAAATCCGGAAACATTCAGCACATCGCAGAAAATCTTAAAATATTAATTAAAATAAAATAAATATGATACACTAATGGAAATAATAAATTATATCTTACAACATGGTAAATGGTTCCCAGTCAGGGTCGTTTTAGGGATCTTCAAGGCCGGGGATATCTCCCTTTAGATCAACATAATCCGGGGCACACTTTGGGGCCCTGCGTCTGTGCATGAGATCCTCACTTGCTGGAGTCGGCTCATCAATGTGTCGAATAGTTAGCCCCCTCTACCACCCCGGATAGTCAGCCGCAATGTCCCGCAGGAACTGGTCAAAACGGGCACCCACACTAGGAAATCCCTCACCCGTAAGCGTCGATAAGAATGCAACGCCATATATTGGCGAGGCATTTTATGCGACATCCGCGACTGCTTCAGTATGCGGTTTTCATTTTCCAGTGGATTAATGGTGTTTGTAGCAACATAGCGGTTCACATACTCTCCCTTATTGTGGTTAGTGCTTTTGTGGACCACGTCAGTAAAGAACCTATCAACATTATGATATTGTTTGCCCTCATCGGTACACACGAAACTGTTATCCGGGTGACAGTGTCTTTTAACGAGGGGCCACAAATGACATTTCGCTTTGCTCTCCACGACAATAAAAAACCCCTTTATCTTCTCTAAATAAGAAAAACAGGAAACATATACACAAAAGGGACATTGGAACACATCAAAATGAAGTAAAAATAGGAAACAAATCGGCGTACCTGCAAAATATTCTCAACAGTTTGTGTCATGTTTTCAGTTTTTCTTCCCCGAGGATACTTCCTCTGGGTGAGGAAGGTCTCATCAAGGAGAATGAAAAATCTTAAAATTAATGCTTTGAAAATATTACATTAAAATGATCATACCTTTTCTGCTGCATTTCAATGTTTTTTCTCAAACTCCAAGTAAGATCAAATGCTTTCAGTTTTTTCCTTACTTGCCTCAATATTGCTAATTCACATGCGAATGGAGTTCAAAACTTGAACTAGTCTTCTTTTTTTTTTGGGGGGGGGGGCAACTCAGAGTGCTAAATAAACATAATACCTCTTATAGATCAATCACTCAAGTGTACTTTTCTAATGCTTGATGCCCATGTTGCAGCCAACAAAAAGGCAGGAAGAAAATCGATGCCACTTGTATCATCAGTACTCAAGCACCAATGACCAATTTATTTTTCTGGCGGACCGAATTTTCTAGAAATTTCATGTAATAAATGTAATTTTAGTGTGGTGGTATTCTATTTTTTTTTACAGTTGTGTTTTATTTTTAATGAGCCAAATTTTCGATAACTCGATTTTTTATTATTTTTTTGCAACTTTGACTTATCACAGTTTAAATGTGTTGTTATTAATAATTTTCAACAAGGAATCTCTTTTTTCAAGCAAAACATCCCTGTAGACTGGTCTAATTATTTTTTTCATGAACCAGAGGTTAAGAACCACTGCTCTAAAACAATTAAAAAAATAATCATAATAAAACGAATATTAAGAAAAAATGAAAATTGAATATGTTTTGGCCACTATATGTTCCTTCAATACGAAATGAAATAACTTATTGCACATGAACTTCATGGATATTTCAATGTAAGTGTATGTAAAGCAAAGTAAGACGCATGCTAAATTGTCGAGAAAAAGATTTATTTTGATGAGTTTTCTACTAGTTTTTCCAGTAGTTGCATTTTTTTGTTTCAAAAGCAACAACGTAAAATTGAATAAAGTTGAAAAAGAAAAAATTGGAGATATACCATGCAGGGACGACATGGATAAACGAACAAAAAACTTCTTAGTTTTAGCTTTGAAGGCAACAGCTTGAGCGCCACAAGACGAATAAGGTTGGCAGATTTTAGGATCTGGAGCAACTCCCATTTCGGTTAAAATCTGCTGGGCTATCTCTTTAGATTTCAGGAGTCCGGAATATGTATAAATATTGAAATTCTTCAGCCTATCGTGTATGTTGGAAGGAGTGGTCACTGGAGGTTTGTGGCACAAGGAAGAGTGAGAGCAGGTTTTGAACAAGCCATCTAGGGCAAAAGTCGGACCCAAAAGTTAACTTCTAATGAAGGAAAATAACCATACAGAAACAGAGATGATAAACAATTGACACAAAACAATTTCAAATTGAATCAGGACCGAAATATTAAATAAATAGCATTTTGGGTCTAAAACGGTTATCCCTAAAACCATGCTGTCACTCGATAATCCAATTTAATCGGGACAAAACCATGAAATGAATAGCATTCAAAGTATTAATTTCTTAATTATGAAGGATAATTAAGGAATGGATTATTTTATTAAAAAAAAAATCAAGGGCACACACACAAATAAGATCGGCGTGGGTTGCTGCTAGCAAAGCAAAGTTCGGGTAAGTATGTTAAAAATAGGGAATTAATAATTTGGGAAATTTCAAAATAGAGCAAAAATGAATATAATTCCAAATCATACAAATCAAGTTATAAAATGGGCAATTCCACGAAAATGTCAATCTGAGCACCAAAATTTCAATATACTATAAGTATTGTATAGCATTTAAAAGCTTGAAATATATATTTTTAAAGTGCACCAAGTTGAGTTTTAATTTTTCGTATTGAAATTAAGCCGTAAGATGTCCTTTCCGGATTTTTTGGGGAAAATGTGGTCTGTAGTAATCAACCTTATTCCTAAAAAAAATTCTAACTAAAAGAAAAAAAGTTATTGTATTTTATTATACTTATAATAGTAGTTTTATACTGGAAGTTTATACGAAAGAATATCTTTTAGTGTTTCGTTCAGAAATAATCTTAAAATCAGTTTATGAATGTCAGTCAGTTATCATAAAAAAATTAACTTTTTCTCCTCAGCATGAAAATTATTGTTGGAAATATTCCAAAATTCATATTCTCTGCCTCCATTACAAGTATTCAAATTCTGAATAATTAGAATTGAAAGTTTACCAACGGAATAGCGAAAATTTCTCTGTAACTAACTGACGTTCTGTTTAACTTTAACATGGCTGCATTGTATTTATTTTAATACTCCTGAAAACAGAATTATATTATTTTAAGCTTTTTTAATGACTTCAAATAACCTAATTCTTTTAATTTTTGAGAATGATAACATATTTAATGGATTTTGTTCACTATTCAATCTTACATGATGTAGTAATGCTTTTGCCTAATATTCGAAAAATTCATAAATTCAAAGCAGAAGAGGAAAGCATTTTACAGTCAATACTGCCAAAAGACAAATTTACAATATCACAACTTTCACAGGGGCGAAAAAAAAAAAATTCAGAAATATGGGAAGGACTGCTAGTAAAGAATTTCTATGGAGTTTCTTGGGAACTGCAATATTTTGTAGCAAGAGTGATGAATGATAATAGGCGAACGACTAAGGTGAAATTCTTGAAAAAAAGACTTGTTCAATCATATGAGTGGCTAAGATGATGTAGAGGAAATAGAAATTGTTTACTTTTTAGAGCTTAATAATTTTACAAGGATGTGATCCATTTTAAAATACCGAAGAGAAGAGATTTTCAAATATTCTAACAATTAAAAAAAAAAAAAAAACTCTGTGGGAAAAGAGGTTATCGATAGAAAAAATAAAATCTCATTTTAATTGCTTTTCTTTTGCGTAGAGTTTTGTTTATTAATTTTAAAGCTCTTAGACATCTGGTCAAACACATTTTTAGATGCTACCAAAAAAAAAAAAAAAATCGCAGGAAGTGCTGCAGAGTTGCAAGTACCTACAGTTTCTGTTTTATATATTACAGCTAGAGTACACTGAGGGTGTAGACAACTTAAACGAAATACTAGGTAGCACAAATTTGCTATTTTGATGTTAAAAATGAATCTGGAATAATGTCATTTTTGCAAAAAAATGACAGTTGACGGGTTTCTGAAATAAACGATTCATTTATTCTTCATTTAATTTTCTCAGAATTCTTTCTCGGTACAGAACACGATTAGCTTAACAGAAAAAAAAAACCGAGCATATTGGGCTCGAAAACATTTCTTGCAAAAGCACACGTAGAGAAAAAAATACTAGCCATTAACAAAGTTTTAAACACAGAGCTGAGTTGGAAGCAGATTTTTTTTTGTGTGTCTGGGTTTTTATAAGTTCCTTTTTCTTATCTGATACGAAATGTTTCAATTCTTTTTTTGATGATTTTATAGGACTGAGACAGAATAAAAAAAGAATTAGTTTATTTATTCGTATTTTCATTTGCTGGAGCTCAATAGTGTTTTCGAGATTTTTCTTAATGTATTTAAAACATCGCTGCGAACACGGTTGATCGAGCACTCAGAACTAACTTGTGCTCCTTGAATTCCTCCTCGCCCAAATAGACTGTTCTCGTACAAAAATCATAATGAATCTGAAGCAGTGCCCAGCAACAACGGCTTCTCTGAAAATAGAATGAAATCGGGGAATTACGATGTGATATGATTGAGAAACAGCATACATGTCATACATCCTAATGTACACTTAGTACTCGCGTTTCCAGTCGTAATTTGTATATTTACAAGCATAACTCATATCAAGCATTTGTTTCCGCTATGTTTTTATCATGGTTTCCAAAATGTCTATCTCACACGAACTTTCTATCAACATCTGTACTATTCGCAAGTTACTGCGGAAAATGGGCTGAATGTCATAAAGGTCTTTGCAACAATGTTATTATTCGTCAAAAGCCTTGGATCTGGCTTGCATTATTATAAGACGTTCATAGTCCAATCTGTAATGTACGTACAATTCTACAGCTTCTGTTTGGACTGCTTCGCCGAGGAGAGGTTCTCCCAAGATGTCTTGAATGACGATCAGTATTTGTTCAACTATTGTTACAGATCGCCATCCTTGGTCCTTAGTTAATTTGAAAGCTGAAGTTCTCCCGTTAGACGGACATTGGGATCAAATATAGGTGGGTTGAAGATGCATATTGGGGGAGTGGCAGGATACTCCTCTGAGAAGAACATCTGCATCAGATTCCGATTTTTCTAGCCCTGGAGCATGGTTACCACACCTTCAATTTGGTTTGCCATTCTTGGCTGGTCGAGAGCCTTTAAGCTGCATTGACCAGCAACAGTTATGCCATGGGATTTTAGGCACCCTCCTCTTTTCTCATCCGGGCATGGGACCGGCAATGGCAGAGTTGCTAAAAGCCTAAACTCAGGGTATAAGATATCAGAAAAACAATAAATAATACAGCCACAAGAATGGGAAAAAAGAAATTATTTTCATATTTACAATTTATCATATGTTATCATATTTAAAATTTATCATAGATTATCATATTTACAATTTATCATGTACTAACAATGCTATTGTTCGTCAAAAGCATCGGGTTTGGCTTGCACTATTATAAGACGTTCATAGTCCAATCTGTAATATATGTACAATTCTGCAGCTTCTCTTTAGACTGCTTCGCCTAGGAGAGGTTCCCCCAAGTTGTCTTTATTGGCAATCAGTATTTGTTCAACTGTTGTTACTGGTCGCCATCCTTGGTCCTCAGTTAATGTGGAAAGCTGAAGTTCTCCCGTCAGACGGACATTGGGATCAAATATAGGTGGGTTGAAGATGCATATTGGGGGAGTGGCAGGATACTCGTCTGAGAAGGACATCTGCATCCGATAAAATCCCCTTCCCACGAATCCCAAACTCCAAAATCATGAGATTATTAGCAGAAGGTCTTGCTACACAGAGGAAGGGGAGATTCTTCCTCCAGATTTTTTGCTCTGTAGCCAGCCTTGACATTGCAATTCCTGCCATCATAAACTGTTCTCATATGATACTGGAAATGATAAACAAGAGTATTGTTTCCAAATCTCATTTACGAATTGTAAACGTTCTTTCTGGGGAATTAGACAAGAGCAGGGAATAGTTTTCTTCCAGTTAGTATCCTGGCCTACAATTTTGAATTTTTACAGGGGGAGAGAAGGTATGTGCTCAGTGTAAATTATACCAAAAAAAGCAAATACCATTCCAACTTACAAAAAGCAGGGAAGAAAATATATTTTTGGATTGCTCAACCTGAAAATGCAATTGATTAATAGCCAGTGACCAGCAGACACTTTTCTATTACTAGAAGACACATTTTCCAGAACTTTATTTTTTAAATTGAACTTCAAGCAATAAGTATTACGCTATAAGGTGGCTCTAAAAAAAAGTATTGGCGAAGTAGGACTGTCTCGCTACATTGTATGCATTTTATAAAAGTGGAGAAAAAGAACGGAAAAATTAATCTTGCTTCAATCATCATTTCCTGTTAAAAACTTAAACAGTGTGCATATAAATAAAAATGCAAGAGTTAGTTTTCATCTATAATAAATATTTTCAAAATAAGTTTTAAAATGTAAACTTCAGGTGTAAGCAGTAAATATATATTATAAATCACTTTTGTTGGAAATGAGAAAGTTATATAAAGAGTAGTTAAACTTTTTTTTTTCTTCATACAATTTTTCAAATTTTTATTCTGGGTCGAAAAGGTCGAATTAAAATTTTCTTTGTTGTTGTGAACGGAATGGATGTTTTTGATATTTGATCTGACACCATAATTATCAAACATAAGACTTATTTACAAGATGTTGATCATGAAAAGTATCGAAGAGCGCCGAGTGCTTGCACTATGCTTGTGCCATAAGTATGAAATACATAGCTTGCGGTAATTTCCCTGAATTTTATCAAATATTGCGTTTCGTAATTCCCCGAGGAAAATAGAAAAAACAGTCACCATTCGACGCCACGTGGATAAGATCCGCGCAATCCGGAAGTTACGCAAGCAACAGATGAGCCTGGCTCGCCACAAAGATTTTTCTCTTTTTTTTGTTCATTCAACTCTAGTTTCATTTTCATCTTATTCAACTGTCCAATTTGTTTATTTTCTCCTATCTTTCTATATTTACTGTGCACAAATTTCAAGTTTAGTTATATCTATAAATGTTAATTAACTAATAAAGGAAAGTAATAAAAAAAAAGATCGTATTGCAATCTGGAAAACTCCCCCCCCCCTCCCTGATGAATAGAAGATTTTTTGCAGCAAGAAGTGAAAGTATATACAGTGAAGCACCGTTTATACGTTTCTCATTTATACGTTTTTATCATTTATACGTTTTCAAAATTGGTCCCTGCAAAGTCCAATACATAATAACTCTAATCTATTATACGTTTTTTCATTTGTACGTTTTTTTTCCTGCAGTCCCTTGAAAAACGTATAAACGGTGCTTCACTGTATTTTTTTTTTTTAATTTGAAACACATACTTAAAACATAACATATAACAATATTAAAACTGCAAACATATAATACATATTATAGCTTGTATACGATTCCTTGCATTTTTTGAGCTACATTTATTCATTTGTTTGTTTATCCTTTGTTTTTCCATTTGTTTCTCTTCTCTTAATTTCTATGCATATAAGATACATATATTGACGGGTTCGGCATGGCAAGGAACGAAGTTACCCTGAATCGATAAGTTCTGGCAATAAACAATCAAAATAAGATTTGGTTGAGCTTGTTTTCCATTTGTGATACCCAGAATTCATCGTCTCGTCGATCTTTTCAACCTTTATGCAATCTGGTATCCAAAAAGCCAATAAACAATTGTATTTTCTCTTTGAAATATGTAATTGACCCTGAATTTGAATGTAAACTATATGTTTCAAGTTAATTCCTTTGGTTGTGGGGTTTTTTTTGTCGGATGTTCCAATACGTAAATTTTTTTTCTGGTATGCTCTCCTCTGAGGGTGAGTTCACTGCAAGAAGGGGGACATCCCCCCCTTCCCCTCACCGAGCCATTATCGTCATTGAGTCCATCTCAACTTGCAGTTAAAAATGGCAGATATTCGTCTATAAATAGACCATAAGATTCTATTTTTGAACCTATCTTTCTCATTTCATCCAGGACATCTTTCTCATGCTTTTTTTCCATATTTCATCCCTTTGGATTCAAAATTGTTTCACAAATTCTTTTAATAATACTGCTGCATTTTGAATGTGGTAATTTATTGCATATAATGCCCAAAATTGGAGGCAGTTAAGCGTTTCGCCTTTCTTCCATCCATTCACGGGAAAAACTTTGAAGATTTGTATTAATCAAGATACGATTTGCTTTTTCTTTATTAACTGATGAATTACTAGTTAACTTGTCCGATTTAATTTTGTAAATCTCTGGATCTAAATCCGGGTTTTCAGCATGGTGGAGTCTAATTTCTTCCACGCTTCCGGTAGGGGGAGAAAACAATAGCGCTTATCGCAGACGAAGAGCTTCAGCCAGGCTACATCTAATTTCTTCTCCTTGCTTATAACACTGACAAGTGAGCTATCAGAGTGACTATTGTCTGGAACTTCCTTTGTGCAAAGAATCTTAAAAAGCAGGTTCAATATAAATCTGTATATCCGCAATTACTGGTCACGAGAACAATTGTAAATCTCGTGGAACGCCTTCGCCAAGGGAAAGATAACACGCCAAATTGTTAGACTCCTTTCCAAAGCGTCCGGTTCTCGGGAAAATTCTTAGCAAGTGGGAAGCTGCAAATAAAAGGGTACTTTCATGTGATTATTTTCAACTTTGAATAGCCACAACGATGCTCTGGCACTTAATCATCCCTGATATATCTACATGTTTGTACATGTGATTCACTTACATAAGAAATAAACATTCTTCGCCTGCCATCCATGTAGCCTTTAAATATTTAATCGGTTCTTGTTCTCTTCCTGTGCTTGTTGCAGAACCAAGTCAAACGCTGCATCAATCAATCAAGTCAGTCGGAACCAGTGGCAATGCGGCTATCCTTCGGATCCACCTTCGAACATTCGTATTATTCGTGTATGGCTCAGACAGGCCAAGTTTTAGAACCTTGTCAGAAAAGATGAGAGATTAGTTATACTACCACATGTATAATATCTGCACAAACAGCTTAGCAAAATAAAGGTTTAAAATGAATAGTTAAAAGTATGCTTAGTTATTTACACACCTTTGCTTTATTTTCTAATTAAGTTCGTCTTTTAAACATAGTCAAAAAAGGTATTTAAACGTCTTTACAATTTTTAAAAGCCTAAAGCTTCCATAGGAAAAAATAATTTAATTAGAATAACATGAGCATAAAAGGCTTTACTTTTAAAGGGAACAAGTTGCAAAGTTTATTTTTAACACTGACTGCTTGTAGTAAATAATGTTATATTTCAACTTTTCACGCATGTTTAATTAAAACTATGTATTAAGGTGTCAACTATTGTTTAATTACCTTTCTTCAGATGCTTTGCGTGAAGTGAAAAAAGCATCTCTTAACTTCCATCTGGGGAAAAACCTCTTCAATTGCCAACATGCAGCTTTTCTCCCAACATCACAATAGATGAACATGTGATTTTTGATTTTAACTCTTGAGCTTTTTCCTTCGAGAGATTGAACATTTTTTTATAGGTCTCTTTGCTCTTATTTTGGAGTAGGCAATAAACTAGTGGGAAAATTTGCCCCAGGTACTCTTCGTGTAGATAGTGTAACTGGGCAAACAGTTCTGGCACGATTTTAAAGGTTTCGTCAATGAATCTTCTCCTGCTTTGACAGAGACGGCTTAGCTCCCATTCTGTACTAAACACCTATAAATACGGGAAAAGAATAAAATGCCTTGCTTACAAAGTTAGGGTTAATTTGTATTAAAAAATATTTTTGATAGTTCAAACAACAATGATATGGGAATGAAAACATTTTTTTAAATAAAATGTGTGCTGAGCACAATAGTATTTAAAATATTATAATGCATAGAGACAGGGGCGGACTAGTGTAAAAATTGTATTTTCTTCTTAAATTATGCAATAGGCTCTGAATTTGAACATAAAATATATGTTTCAAGTTAATATCTTTGTGTGTGTGTTTTTTTTTTGGTCAATGTTCCAAAACGAAAATTTTCTTTCTAGTATGCTCTCCTCCGGGGCTAAGTTCACTGCAAGAAGGTCCCCCCCCCCACGGAGCCATTATCGTCCATGAGTCCATCTGCACTTGCCCCCCCGTGTCCGTTTACCTTGTCGTGGTGGGGGGGCTTGCGGTGTGGTGAGTTCGGGGCGAGCTCTTGGGAGGAGTAGTGAACCCCCAGTTGCTCAAACAGAATATCGGCGGGAGGGGATTTTTCTCCCTTCCTTCCCTCATCACACTTACCAAATGCGGACGAAAACCCCTAAGCCAAGGCGTGTCAACCGTGCCGATGGCTGCGTGGTACCGGGGGTAGTCGGTGCCTCAAACGGGAGACTTCAGTGATAGCAGGCGAACCCTGTCGTACGCAGCCTTACCTCTGTGTGGGGGGCTACACAGGGGCTAGACCCCATATTTTCCCCCTAGTTCTCTGGTTCGTTTATGGATAAAAACACAAAGAACACTTCTCCCCCTTGTGGGGAGCGTCAGAATGAATCGTATACCTCCGCAAAATTTTTCGTTATCAAAAGAAATGAAAACCTTACATTTACTGCTGTATCTCCTTTTCTAATCAACAAAGCTCTTGTAAATCTAATCGGCGAATTTAAATCAGTAAAAAAAACACGAACAGGTGAGCTTTTGGTCGAAATAAAACGTAATAAACAAGTTCAACTCATACTAGCTATTAAACAATTAGGTCCTTATCTTTGCACAGTTACAGCCCACTCTACACTAAACTTTTCTCGGGGAGTAATTTCAGAGCCAGACCTTCTATTCACACCAGAGAAGGAAATCCTAGATGAAATGAAGGACCAACACGTAAGTGGAGTGAAAAGGATCACTATTAAAC
Source organism: Uloborus diversus (assembly GCF_026930045.1). NCBI lineage: Eukaryota > Metazoa > Arthropoda > Arachnida > Araneae > Uloboridae > Uloborus > Uloborus diversus. Next base: position 30,897,079 of record NC_072739.1, read on the forward strand.
GCAATGGCGTAATGCAGAATACGAAACATGTCATTCTGACCTTTAGTACGCCTATCCTCCCTTCACGTGTCAAAGCTGGATATCTCTCATGCCCTGTTAGACCATACATTCCTAACCCGCTACGGTGCTTTAAGTGCCAGCGCTTTGGGCATTCCAAGCTGTCATGCCGTGGCACAGAAACTTGTGCCAGATGTGCTGAGGCCGGCCACGATAGCAATGAATGCTCAACGGAATTCAAATGTGTCAACTGCAAAGGAGATCACCCGTCCTACTCTAGAAAATGCCCTAAATGGCTCTCCGAAAAAGAAATACAGGTTATCAAAACTACTCAGAATATATCATACCCAGACGCACGAAAAATAGTTCAGTCTCGTACACCTCTATCTGGACTTTCATATGCTGCAGCAGTAAGAAAAGTATTCAATTCCACCGGTACACAAACAGGTCCTCAAATCATTACAATAACCAGCACTAAATCAACTAACTCTCCTAAATCAAAAAATAAACAGCTCAATACTCCTAAGCCTCCACCAAAAAATAATAATGAAATTCAAGTACAAAGTACACAAATCCCAAGTACAAGTTACTCAACTAAATTAATTTCGAACAAACCAACTGATCAAAAACAAAAGAAAACTGTAGAAAAAAAGAAATTTATTCAAACGCGCGCAAAAATTGGGGTAGCCTCTAAACAGAGGCCCCCAAAATTTTATAATTTTAAGAACGAGGACTTTTTACTTTCTAGTAAGAAAGTAAAATTAACTAAGTCCCAAATCGAAAAACTTCAACAACCTCCTCCCCAAGAGGAGGACGAGGATGTCGATTTTGAAGATCTTCCGCCATCCGACGATGAAGGGTGGACGGACCATCCTCCTTCTTGAGTTCCTTTTTCTTCTTCTGACCGTTTCTCCTTCCTTTTCTCTTCATGGCCCTGAGCATTCTTTCTTGGAATTGTCAGAGTTACTCGCATAATGTCACGGACATTAAAGATCTTGTCGAAAATCACCAACCGGCCATATTCTGTCTGCAAGAAACATTTCTGTCCCCTGTTGATAGACCGAGGTTGAAAGGTTTTGACATATACCGCAAGGACTGCTTGTCAGGTGACCGTCGTTGTGGAGGAGTGGCATTGCTAATCAACAATGATTATGCATCTAGCCAGCTCAATACCAACACATCCCTGCAAGCAGTAGCTGCGCGCGTTCACCTTCACTCGCTGTTCACAGTTTGCTCTATATATATTCCACCTTCTTACGACTTGAGAAGCGTGGAGTTGCAGACATTGGTTGATCAACTTCCTCCCCCATTTGTCATCTTGGGGGATTTTAAAGGCCATAATCCTCTCTGGGGGAGCTCAGACTCTAACAGCAGAGGTCTAATTATTGAAAACTTTATTGAAGATAACGATCTATGTGTTCTTAACGACGGTGAAAATACCTATTTCCACCTTCCTACGCAAACCTACCATGCCATCGATCTTGCAATATCCTCACCTTCCTTTCTGCCACTTTGGGATTTCCAGGTGCAGGGTGGTCTCTACACCAGTGGCCACTTTCCAATCAAAATAACATATACTGGACGCTGCAGCTATCAGCAGCATCAGCAAGGCCGTCTTCGCATTGATCGAGCTGATTGGGCAGCATTTACCCATTTGGCAGAAATAACATCGGAAGACGTGACTGATGTTGATATTGATGTAGCGGTAAAGCGAGTAACCGACATCATCTTAAACGCAGCGAACGCTGCTATACCAAGAACCTCTAAAGGCAGGATCAAATATCCTAAGCCATGGTGGAACTCTGCTTGCCAAGAAGCTCAGAAGAAACAAAAAAAAGCATGGAACACATTTCGTCGATACCCGACCACACAAAATCTTGTGACACTTAAACGAGCTCGTGCTGAAGCTCGTAGGATTCGACGGAAAAGCCAGCGGGACTCGTGGCAGGCCTATGTCAGCACAATCACGACGTCCACCCCGTCCAAGACTGTATGGGGTAAAATAAAAAAAATCGCTGGAAACTATAGCATATCTTGTGCTCCAATTCTGGAGAAAAATGGTCAACTTTTATCTGATCACAAAGAGGTAGCTGACTGCCTGGCGACTCACTTGGCTGAAGTCTCCAGCGCAAATAATTACTGTTCTAAGTTTTTAGCCATTAAATCTCATAAAGAACGAAGAGTTCTTGATTTTAATTCAAACATTATTCATCAATACAACACAAAATTTACCTTTCATGAACTAAATATTGCTTTACAAAAATCAAGAAACACATCACCTGGCTCTGACGAAATACACAATAGCATGTTAAAAAATCTAAGCAGGTCTTCATTAGAAAATATTCTGCAGCTCTTTAATAGAATTTATTCCGAACATAGATTCCCAAAATCCTGGAGTCAAGCAATAGTTATCCCTATCCTTAAACCAAATAAACAATCTGATAAACCTGAGAGCTATAGACCTATAGCTCTCACTAGTTGCCTATGTAAACTCATGGAACGGATGGTAAACGCCAGACTGATGCACATTCTGGAGTCACACCATCTCATAACCTCATATCAAAGTGGATTTAGGCGTGGCAGATGCACAATAGACAATCTAATTCTTCTCGAAACATCAGTAAGAGAAGCATTTCTTAAACGAAAACATCTTGTGAGCGTATTTTTCGATATTGAAAAAGCATACGACCGTACCTGGAGGTATGGGATCCTCAAAACCCTGCACGAGTATGGGTTGCGAGGTAATTTACCCATCTTTCTCTCCAATTTTCTGAAACATCGTTCTTTTCGTGTACGCGTCAAGTCTATTCTGTCGGATACCTTCATTCAAGAAGGAGTACCCCAGGGAAGTGTACTAAGCGTAACTCTATTCATTATAGCAATCAATAGCTTGATTGGCCAATTGCCTCCCGCTGTAAAAGGTACCATGTTCGTGGATGATTTTCAAATTTCTTTCTCATCAACGAGCATGAGTATCGTTGAAAGACAACTTCAAATTGCAATCAATAAAGTAACCCAATGGGCGGAAGAAAATGGCTTCACTTTCTCTGCTCAAAAAACATTCTGTATCCACTTCTGCCGAAAAAGAGGCCTTCACCCTGACCCAAATCTCCTCCTCAATAATCAACCAATAGCTGTAAAAGATCAAGGAAAATTCCTTGGTCTCACACTTGACAATAAACTAAAATTTATACCGCATATACAAGAGTTAAAAAAGAAATGTTCATTAAAATTAAATATCCTTAAAGTCTTAGCGAACACTTCTTGGGGTGCTAATACTGAGTCTCTGCTAAGAATATACAGGGCTTTGATACGCTCAAAACTTGATTATGGATGTCAAATTTATGGTTCCGCTGCTAAAAACCTATCTGAAAAGTCTGGATCCAATACATAATCAGGCACTACGCATCTGCACAGGAGCCTTTCGAACTTCGCCTATCAACAGTCTTCATATCCTTGCACACGAACAATCTCTAAACAATAGACGCCTCAAACTTTCTTTAAATTTTTACTTCAAAATAAAACCTTGCACTTATCACCCACTCCATCTCCATATTTTTAACCCATGTAATGCTGCTTTATTTCTAAACCGGCCTTCGATGACCCCAACATTTGGGATCCGAATGCGTCGGGTACTCTCAGACCTGCAGCTACCAGATTTTAAAACCGTCAACACAATAAACCTAATTGAACCATGGTGCGAAGTCATACCTTCTATAATTAATGATTTATCAGATTTCCCAAAACAAACTACGGCAGATACAGTTTATCAACAAGTCTTTAATGAGATCAAAAGCAAGTATTCTGGTTACAAACACATTTTTACTGACGGATCAAAAGCAAACAATCACGTCGGCTTTTCAACAATAATTAATGATCAAGTTACGGCAGAAAAACTAAACACATCTTGCTCGGTATTTACTGCAGAAATAAAAGCTATTTTTTCATCGCTACAATCAATAACCCAATCCGTCTACAAAAAGTGGGTGATATTCACTGACTCCAAGAGTTCAGTGGAAGCCATCACTCACTGCAATAATAATAGCCATCCTATAGTCATCCAGTCATATCTTTTATACAAAAACCTTATGCAAAATAATTTTGAAATTACCTTTTGTTGGATCCCTGGTCATGTGGGTATTGCAGGCAATGAGGCAGCCGATTCAGCTGCCAGAGCTGCAAGTATCCTGGTCGATAATAGTGTACCTTTCGATGATATCAAAAACGCCATCGTTGTAAGCCTCAACACGTATTGGCAGGGGACGTGGAATTCAGAAATCGAAAATAAATTACATTCAATCCAGCCCTCCACTAGAGGTTTCGGATCATTAAATATCACCAGGAGAGAACAAGTCTTATTAGCTCGACTTCGCATTGGACATACCAGATTCACCCACAAATATCTCTTATGTCATGAACCAGTTCCAACATGCATTACATGTGATGTAAATCAGACAGTGTTACACATTTTATGCAACTGCCCAAATTTTAATCTAATTCGTTATAAATATTTTAATAATTTTAACCCATCTTTGAAGGAGTTGCTGGGGGATCCACCCCATCGCAATTTGTACTCCTTCCTCCAGGAGATTGGATTCTCCTTTTTAATTTAGTGTTTGTCTGGTCATTATGTGATTTCGTCCTTCCTTTGTTTTTCAAGATAATTTTTCGCCCATTTTGTCTTTATTTTCAAATTGTTTAAATGTTTTTATCGGATGCACTTTTTTAATATTGACACTTGAAGTTTTATGCTTTCTCCTTCAAAATATGCTTCTATTTACTATATTCTTTAATAAAAAATAAATAGCACATAATAAAATATCGTTTGGCGCAGTATAGCCCTCAAGGGCTCTTGCGCCATAAAAATCAAATCAACCAACCAACCAACCATCTGCACTTGCAGTTGAAAATGGCAGATAATCGTCTATAAATAGACCACAAGATTCTATTTTTGTATATATCTTTCTCATTTCATCCAAGGCATCTTTCTCGTGCCTTTTTTCCATATTTCATCCCTTCGGGTTCATAATTGTTACACAAAATTCTTTCAATAGTGCTGTCGCATTTTGTGTCTGGCAATTTATTGAATACAATGTTCAAAATTGGAAGCAATTAGGCGCGTTTGTGCCTTTCTTTCATCCATTTTCGACAAACTTTGAAGATCTGTATGAATCAAGATATGATTTACTTCTTCTTTATTAACTGATGAATTATTAGTTAACTTGTCCAATTAAATTTTGTAAATCTCTGGATATAAGTCATAGTGGAGTCCAATTTCTTCCACGCTTCCGGTAGTTTCGCGAACTAGGGGGAGAAAACAATAGCGCTTATCGCAGCCGAAGAGCTTCAGCCAAGCTACATCTAATTCTTCTCCGTGCTGATAACACTGACAGGTGAGATGTCAGAGTAACTATTGTCTGGAACTTCCTTTGTGCAAAGAAAGAAACTTGAAAAGCAAGTTCAATACAAATCTGTATGTACGCCATAACTGGTCACGAAAACAATTGTATATCCCAGCGGAAAGCATTCGCCAAGGGGAGGATAACACGCCCAAATGCACTCCTTTGGAAAGAGCGTCAGGCTCTCCGGAAAATTCTTGGCAGTTTGAAGCTGTAAATAAAAGGTTGCTTTCAGTTATCATTTTCAACTTTGAATAGCCACGACAACGTTCTTACACAAAATCATCCCTGATATATCTGCATGTTTGTATATGTGATTCACTTACATAGGAAATAAACATTGGTCTAATTAAAAATATAAAAACACTAACTGTTATACTGTTAAAACTGAATTTACCTGGAGGGTCCTTCAGAAGCAGCCTGTGTTAGAAATCCCAGAAGTTCTTTTTCAGTGCTAGCTCTTCAGCTTTTAAAACCATAGTTCCTGATGGCGCCTTTCTTTCAAAGCAGCGCTCTTCTCAAATCGTCGTTGTTTCTGACCTTCTACATTGGCCATCGCTATACCAATCCGGAAAGCTCCTCTTTTTACCCCTGGCAGGAGAGGTGTTGGCATCTGTGGGAGGTGGTTGATCTACATCTGATGTAAAAGGGATGGGGTCTGGCTGCTCATCCTCTACATAAGATAATATTTTAAAAGTAAGAGAAAAAGATGCAACCAGATAAAATATTTTTTTGTATGTATAAAATACTTACGTCTACAGACTGGTGCGGGATCGACACTATTATAAGATGCTACTGGTTCAACATTGGGTTGTCTCCCAAGAATCTCATCCATCTCCTTGAAGAATTTGAACCGCATTCTTCCAGTTCGAGTCTTTTTCTTATTGTCCTTAATTCGGACATATGTGCGCTTTAATCTTTTCCATTTATCCGCACACATTTCACCCGTCATAAATGGATACCCACTCAGTTGCATTATTCTTACAACTATGTCAAATCTCTGCGAAGAACAATACATAGTACTTGATACACTTTGAGCTAACCAAATCAGCACAACAGATTAGAACAGATCATGTACAAAAACTAAAGGAAAGCTAAGTTAGAAACACACCAGTTACAAGAGCAATTGTTGTAAAAAATATATCAAGAACATTTTTTTTTAACATTCATACAACTTTTGGGCTGCAAACATAAAGTACAAGTTTTTTTTTCTGGCACTGTCTTATCTTTAACATAAATAAAAGTACAAAAGACACATCATGAAGAATATTAGTACATTGTAGTTGCGAGCAAAACCAATCTCTTCAGCAGTAGATTCCGCTTCTCTTTGCTTTTTAAACTCTGTTGAAAATTCAAAACAGAGAGAACAATTTGCAACAGAGTTGTAAAATCAAACTCTGTTCAAAAGACAAGCGGAATCAAGTTTCCACCCTATTGCTACGTAGTATTTGAAGATGACCTTTGATTAGTGAACATTATTCCAGGATACTTGAACAGAGTATACATTAAAAACATTGTTTCAAACACTAATTATTTTTTAAACATTTTAGAACTTTTTCTTATATAAGGCTAGCATTTCTGCTTTCAGTTCAAGCTTCCTTTTTTAAACTCCAGTCTTTCTTCATGTCGCCTTTCCCTGGCTGCTGCATTATCCTTTTTCAATTGAAAAAATTCTTCGACTCATTCTGGGCGCTTCCTTTTTGAGGCGGAAGTAGAACCAGTAGGTGTTGGAGGCGTTGCAGGAGTTAATGAACTTCCTCCAGCACTATCAGCTGACATGCTGGGTTGAGCCAATGTCAGGAGTTATGTGAAATAATAATACAAATTCATAAAATTCAACCAACCAGTTTTGAGTATGAAATAAAATGTTTGACACAACATTTTCCTCCCTTTATTTTTTTTCTCTGCTGTGGTGAGTGGTAATTCCCCTACACCTCCTCGCAAAGTTGGATTGAACACGGAAAACCTACACGGATTGAAGATCAAGCTCATTTTAAGTTACAAATTTGTTTCATTAGAAGAAACAACGGGAATAGTGTCCACTGAATTCGGTCGCTGTATTGGATTAGACGATACAGAACGGTCGTTGTACCGAAAGCAAATTAACATAGAGTTCATTGGGACAAAGTTAGGGTTTTTACCACTAGTTGTTATAATGGAATGGTCTTTATAATGTGTGGTCGTTATAATGAGCTTCGACTGTATTCTAAACCTCCAGTTCCCCCAACCCATTACCCTCTACATCGAGGTCAAGAATAGAGTACCGTCAAAGAAGTACGGGGAGATATCCCGTATCTCATGGCGAGCAAGACTCACACATTAAGGGGTAAACTCCCAGCTGAGCTGACGCTCAGCACGGGGACCTTCCCCGGCGCAATAAGCACCAAGACCGTCCGTGGCTTAGACGACTATCGACCGTCGCACTCAGCCGTGCGGGGGGCCCGCTACGCGGACCCCCCCCCCCCGACGGTGGAACCTAAGGCTTCCAGCTAAGTGGTGGGGTGTGTGCGGAGAAAAGTCTCTACTCCCCTCTGATTCCCAGGGGGCTTGTGGCAGTTGGGGTATTACCTTAAAACACTGTCAAATAGTATAAATTAAAATCCAAAAAAGCTTGGTTTATGAAAATTTCTCATTTATTTGCCGAGAATGAAAATGAATATAAAGCTGACACAGTGGGTAGTGTAAAAAATCTAAAATAATCTTATGTTGAACTTCTAGTTATGTTTTGGATTTAAATGGGTATCTTTCACAATGAGCTTAAATGTTTTTGAGTACTTATCGAAATTCTTTCAAAATCGTGGCCTTCACCTATCAACAAAAAATTCTGTCCGTCTATTGTCTCGCTCCAAGGGTCTGAAACCTCCAAATCTGCATTATTAGTTGGCAACTTAGGCCATTTCGCGTTTCTTTTATTGTACAAAGTACTTTTTATTTTGTTGTATGATGGGAGGAGAGCGACTGCTTCTACACTTGTCGCATTTTTACACATCTGCTTCCCAGTAAAAGTAAGGATACTTTTAGATTTTTATTTTGATTGTTTACATAATTTGATATCCTCATGTTCATATAATTAAACGCAATTAAAAATGGGAAGGTTACAGTTTTTTTTTAGGTTTACTGTTTGAATATTAAAATACTATTTTTAGTAACCCCATGATTAGGACATTTTCTGGACAGCTCCAGGATAACCGCGGGACCCTCTAAATCCTTAGAACGTCCTGCGGTCATCTTGAAGACAATCATAGGATATATTTATATCCTTTGTAGATCCTCTGGCCATCCTTAGGACTATCATAAGATACCCACAGGATATCCTTTAGAGATCCTCTGGTCGTCCTTATGACCATCATAAGATGCCTTTAAGATACTTTAAAATCCTTTATAGATCCTCTGGTCATCCTTAGGACCATCATACGATGCTTGCAGGATATTTTAAATACATTTCTAAATCCTCTGGCCGTCCTTATAACCATCATAAGATGACATTAAATCCTTTATAGATCCCCAGGCGGTCCTTATGATGTGAAAAACCATAAAATTCTTAAACACGTGTGTACTAGGTGGCTGTCTCTAGGCAGGAGTTTTAAACGGTTATTAGAACAATGGTATGTACTTCGCAGTTTTTTTAAAAATCAGATCGTACAATCGGATAATTCTAAGAAAATTTCTTCACTTGAATCATACCAAATTTCCCTTGAAAACATCTAAGAAAAGCTCTTCATGCAGCAGTGAGCAGCCAACAAAAAAAAATTGAAGACAAATTCAAGTTGTGCTATGAATATGCCAAGTTCAGGTAAGAAAAGCACTGTTTGTACTCAGTTATTTGACAAGAGAGGAACGATTACTTATGTTTTTAACTTCTGACCTGAACAAAGCTTATTGTTTATTTTTGGACTTCATGATACCAATTTTCGAAAAAACAAATGTAATATTGCAGTCTGCAGAACCGAAAATTCATATTTTGAATTCTTTATTGTTAGAAATGTTTAAAGATATTTTATGCAAATTTGTTCAGCCATTTGTTCTCAAAAGTTGTGTATGTATAACTGATGTGAAGTATGCTGAGAGATGCAACCAGAAAAGTGACCAAGATTTGTTAATTGGTAGTGCTGCCTTAAAAGTAGTCAATAAATTAGAAAGTAAGGAAAAGCAGCAATTTTATTCTGATGATAGACAGTACTTTTCTGCATGCTGCAATTATATCAGACTCAAGTTTCCTATTAATAGCGATGTATTAAGGCATGCTGAAGTTGCGGACATTGACAAAATTCCGCAAAAGTCTTTCATGGATGAACATTATTTTTTAGATATATTTCCAGTTATTAGTTTCAAAACTTCTAACGAAACTGAAGATGAGGCCAAAGATCAACTCCAAGCAGAATTTTGTGCTCTACAAATTGATGACTTACCACTTGAGGTAATAAATGAAGAAACAGTTGATAAAAAGTGTTTTTTTTTGAGGAAAGTTAAAGCAGTAGATGGATCACTTAAATATAGTAGAATAGCTAGATTCATGTTGTGCATCTTAACAATACCACATAGTAACTGTGAATGCGAAAGAGTATTCAGCTGTGTGCGGAAAACAAGAACTGAAACCCGAAGTTCTTTATCAAACGAGAACTTCGAAAATGTTTTATTTGCCAAAAACATGCAGAAACAATTCTGCTATCAACTGATCAACAGAATTTTAATACAGAGTTTTTGGCTAAGGCTAAATCAGCTACGTATAAACATTTAAAAAGTAAGGAGGCAGAGTAATTTTCTTTTTTTAATTTACAGTATGAGGTTAGATCAGAATTAGGTACCCCAGTACCTCATCAAGATATTGTAATTTTTTGAACATTTATATTTTTAGTTTTCAATGGCCATCTATGTTTTCTAGTACAGTTATGTTTCTTGTAATGTAAAAAAAAAATGTACTTCATTAAATATGTAAAGGAAATTAGAGTGTTATTGTAATGGAATATTTCTATGGACGACATTCGCATTTGAGGTATTTATAGATAGATACAACTCCCAAGCTCTGCTACGAGATGAACGTCGAAGTGTTAAATAAAATCATCGCGGTAATAGTTATAGAAGGTTGGTCTAGTGTCTTAGGAATTTTTTACCCTCGTGAAATATTGATGGCAAAAGTGAACGGACCACCCGACCCGACTCACTACTACGTCGATTGGCGACCCATCGTGCTGGACGAGCTACAGTGTCAAGTTATTGAACAATTTCAAGTTCCGGATAATATCTGGCATTTTTGGACAGAGGTGAATCGCGAAAATGGAGGCGGAAACCGGAATAAAATTGCGGCAGACGAAAGGGTTGAACTCCTTCTTGAGGATTTGTGTATATCGTCTCTAAATTTACCCTAATTATTTGGATGTCCGGACTCCGTTAAAAAGATGGACAGTGTGTGCGGACTTGGATCGGTCCGGCTATACTCGGAAATATTTCTTTCCCCAACCTGTGGCCCTCCGGCAGCTGATTCCTGCACCATGGAGAATGTGGCGACCATACGCTTCTGTTTGTGGACAGTACTAGAAAAACCCTTGCCCACGTTATCTTCACAAGAAGTGGATGAGTTTTTCGAAGACCTTCATGAAGTGATTCGTGAAGATTTAGAACGAGAATTTCTTAATCAAACGTTACGAGTTGACATTGGCTTTAACACCCGACGACAAATGGGATGAAATAATTCGCCAACAAAGTTTACAAAGGAATTCTGTCAAATCGTAGGGGATCCCTAGGGTTACACGATCCCATAGCCAAACATGTACCAAAATCATTGAGTAGAGATTTGAAACCTGACAATTATATTCAAGTTATACTTGTACATAAAAACTGGCAACATTTTGTTTTTTCAGCCATTTTGTTTTAGCTCAAGAAATATGATCGTCTGAATGTGTCAATGGAAGCTTTCTTTAGAAAAGCTTTCCGAAGTTTACATTATCCGTATGAAACAACTTTAAAAAAATTCCGAAGTATAATGTTAAAGTATAGACAGTCTTAAATAATTGAGACATATTTCAAGTAAATTGCCTGTGATTGTTAATAATCGAACAAGTATGTTTTTAAAAATCGCATATTAGGGATACTTGATCCCTTCGTTTAGAGGGATACATGATCCCAGGGATCAAGTCTCCATATGACAATATAAACACAATGAAAACAATATAAATTTTGTTTACTTCGTTGACATTAAAACCATGTTATCATAATAAAATTTATCATAATACCGAGTGATAGATTTAATCTCAAATCTTTGTTTGTAAGAAAATAAAAATGTTTTGCTATAGTTAGATTCATAGGCGTCACGGCCTATGAATCTAATGACTGGGAAGGGGGGGGGGAGGACTGCAGTCTCAAGTTGGCATCTTAATTTTACTGTACAGCATATAAAAATCGAAGGTCAGTTACTTCCCACTAGGTTTCAGAAACAGAATGTAAACATAAATTTCTGTATGTATTTTGTTCTTGATTTCCTATAATATGATTGAGTATACCCCTCTCCCCTACATCCACAAGCGCAGAAAGATTGTTGGAATGACGAACCGATATACAAGATGTAACATGGATGTACATGTGAATATTTCGCTCTATTAACACTGCAATTTTGACCGATATAAAAAGATGAATCGCGTTGCCATACCTATTTCTTAGTTTACAAATCTAAATAACACAAATTCAAATGTAACACAGAGAAATGTATCCTGCTCATAAAAAGGTAAAAAAATCTGAAATATGTATTCAAGGGCTACCTTTTTACTGCATAAAATATTATATATACATAAAATCAATTTAATTAAAATTTGAACCAAAAACATTTCTGCGACTGTTTTTGTTCAGTATAAATTTTTTTGCAATCATTTTCGCTTCAACTTTATGTACTATGTCTTTATGCACAAAACACATTGCTACTTGGTTTAAACGTTTTTGCGTCATTGTTGATCGCAAATATGACTTCAGTTTCCGTAATACACTGAAACTTCTTTCAGCCGCGCAACTGGAGGCTGGAGACACAAGCAAGAGCCTAACGAGGCTTTCAATGTTCGAAAATAGACTTCTGACACCCACTTCTATTTGCTTGAGTTCTTTTCTCACATCCTCTAAACATGTCAAATTCTTAAATTTTTCCTTAAAAAGAAGTTGCTCCGTTTTTAATACAGAAGCATCAAGTTCTGAGAGATGTTCTACAGAGAGATGTAAATTTTCGCCGTTCAATAGCAAAATTTCTAAATCAACTTGTTTTTTAACGCCTTTTTGATTAAAAATTCTGTTTTTGAGTTACATCAACAGTTACATCTAACAGTTCGAAAGGCTGCTTTCGGTAATATTATTCACACAATAACAACACAACTCTATATAATCTTTAAAAATTGAAGAAAACTCATCATCGGTTCGCAGTGCTTTTAGGCCATCCACAACGATTTGAACTGATTTTACAAGTTCCGCAATGGAATTTTTCCTTCCTTGATAATACATCTTCAGGAGAATTTAAATAATCCATGAGCCAATATATATTGAGTTTATATTTCAGATATTCAGAATCTGCACTGTACAAAACATATAGCCATTCCTGTTCGAAAAATAGAGGTGTAAAAAATTTCAAAGAACAATGCTAAACTATTTAGGGTGTTTCAAACCTTAATTTTGGGTAATTTTAAATCTTAAAACTATATATAATTTATTAATATTTATCAGAAACCTCCTTAATTAACGGAGGTTGAAAATTTGTAAGAGCAGCACAGACTTGCCAAATTTGTGTAAAAATATCAAATAGGGAGTGGTATGTAGTGCCACGGTGTAGTAGCTCAAGGCTACTCACGACAAAGGTCAAAAAGTTCCCTAGAATAATCAAAGTCTTTTATTGAAATTTCTTCACATATAAAAACCAGATTATTTCATATTCATTGGTTGTGGCCACAATAACCTCGGAACACATCAGAATTCCCCCCGCAGCGGTTGACTTACCCCTTTTTACAGATCGATGCCTTCGGTGTGGCGCCGGGGGAAGTACCTTCAAAAACCTCGAAAACACAGCAGCGAAAAACGCCCGCTTCTTCCCTGGAAGGAATTTAAAGAATCAATACCAAGCTTGGCGACAAACAACAGTATTTATGCAGCGATGAGGTAACCCGCACAGCATTAACAGTGCAAGTAAACGGGACGGGGGCTACCAGACGGTAGAAGTGACTCCCCACGCCAAAAAGACGCCAATGGGACGCCGAGCAAAAATCTCGCCAAGCCAGAAACCGTAACGGTTCCCAAACGATGAAAAACACGAAGAATACGTAAAAATACAACACCTGAAAAGTTGTAATGACGTTCCCCTTTAAGAAAAGGAAAGAATGCGCCCGCACCATAAAAATTACCACCGTGTGACGTCAATAACGTTAATAAAATGCCAAAAATGATTCAGTCACATGGAAACAACAAAAGTAACAAACTGGGCTAAAAAGGACATTAAAAAACACATAAAATACAGTAACACATCATTTAAACATTAGATATGCAGATTCTATACATGTTCTCTACAATAACATTTTACAATAAGTACAAAAAGTATTTTAGAACGAATTAAAAGTGTCGGTGGAATGGTGCATGCGAGGGGACGCTAAACTTTAAGACTCAAAAATCACAACTTCCCAAAAGCCGAGAGACAAGCACAAAACATGAAAAGTACGCGCGAAATGTTGGAACACGAAACGCTTGATGAAAAACAAACAACAACAGGCAGAACAAACAGGCGAAGATTCGATCGTTGTTTACGAAATCCCGCTGGTGACTCCGGGCGAACCGTTGCCAAAGCCAGGAAGAAACGAACATGCCAGGAACGAAACTTTAAAAGTGGGCACGTACTGCGGGAGGAAAACGACATGCAGTAGAGTCCCGAACCAGGAAGTAGAGTCCCAACGGGAAAGAAAGCGATAGAAGTGGAAAACACATCGTGTTGACACCACATGGTACATTTGCTGCAATGTTAAAAACCTTTATTTTTCGAATTGCCCTCTGAACGTGGACACGTGCTCGAGCAATTTCATGAGGTGTAAATTGACGGGAATGCAGAAATTGCGGGATATTCACTGTGATACCCACAGGCAGCAAGTCTGTAATTAAAAACCCTTTATCTGCTAAGATCAGGTCTCCTGCTTCAAACACAGACAAAACACCAGACTCTCTGACAACTTCTTTGTCAGAGGTAATGCCAGAATATAATTTGCTCATATAGGTCACATTACCATTTGGAGCTATACCTATGAGGCCCTTCATAGTGTGGCGACCTTTGTAATTGCTGTAGAACAGTTTTCTATGTTCCAGTTTGCGTGGCATTGAGCAATTAATTTCAGTGCATTCGATAATCATTATGCACTGAGTAAAGCTTTGAAAGCAATTAGGCAAACACAACTAGTTTTTTCTTTAGGATGGAACATTGGACAATAAGGCAGTAAAAACATACGAATGCAGTAACAGTACCCATGTCCTGAAAATGCTGCTAACTGTGCTGGAACTGACAGAAAATCTAGCTGCCAAATCATCATGACACAGGTTTCGCTTTAATTTCATCAGAGTGAGTAGCAATTGGTTTTCATGACCTAAAGCTGTTACACTCCATCCTGCATAATAATTAATTTATTTTTTGGTAAAAATATTACAAATAAAATGGAAAATTTTTTTTGTTGATAATACCAGTATACATTATCAGCAAGTCCTTGTTTTCCTTCATGTACTCAAATCGACGAATGAAACCTTTCAACAATTGGTTTTTCTCCCTCAACATTGCCAGCTCCTGTCTCAGGAAGTAATTTTCACTTTCGGTCAATGTTCAGGAAGTTGATGGTACAAATCTGTGATCCTCTGCCACTTCACTTTCAGCCTCAGGCTCAGATAAAGAGTCGTTAACTTTTTGCTTAAGGCAAAACTTACACAATAAGTTTACAAAAAAAAAAAAAAAAATACATAATATAAAATGAGATAGGTACCTTAAACGTTTAGTAAGCATAGTGCTAAAGGTTGTCAAAGTTCTCTCATTTAATAAAATAAAAAGATTGAGAGCAGCACTTCTTCTTTCGGAAGTTCAAACACAGATGATATTAACAACACACTAATGGATTGTAATGAATTTTGAAGAAATAAAATTATTCTTAACTAAAGTGAAATAATTTCTAATACAGTCGGACCTCCATATATCGAAGTAGCAAATTGGCGGAAAAAAATTCGATATATAGAAATTTCGATACATAGAAACGATCTTATTTTATCACAAAAATCTCCGAAAACATTAAAATTAAAGCTAATTTTCTTGTATGAAACCCTATTTCTAATTTATACGAGCATCGGATTAAACGAAAGTTAAGAATTAAAAAATTAACAGAAATTACATTTTTGCGCTTTCATACATCTTCATTCTTCGGCAATTCAACTTGATGCGCAACATGAGGGGGATTTTCGTTTTGACAATGTAATCCAGAGAAAAGTAAAAAATCATTTTACCTAACTTGAACGATTTTTACCGAAGCTAAAAAAGACTAGGAATGATAATCAACAGAGAAAAGGGATAATTTGAAACTGATTTTACAGTGCTACTGATTAAAACTAAGATTTGAAATAAACTTGGATTAATTTAAGAACTCCAGAACGAAACAACGACCTAGCTACATACCCCTCAACCCCAGATTTCTTTTGAATTTCACAGCAACCTTTAGTGAACATAATTTTCTCCCCTAACCTTCATTTTTCATGAGACAAACAGTCTAAAGTGGGAAAAAAAATCTACGAATGTCTCGCAAAAAATTTCGATATACAGAGATTTTTTCGATATATAGAAACAAATTTTCTATGTAATGAACATGGAAATGTGCTGAGATTTCGATATATAGAAAATTTCGATATGTGGAAGTTCGATATATGGAGGTCCGACTGTAATTTATTTTTTCCAATTAGGCAATGAATATCAGTTTCACTGAAATATGATTACATAATAAAAATCAAATAAAAAATAAGTGTTTCAACTTCTGAGGCTATTATCTTATTATTTTTTTCATCTCACTAACAATAACCTTTTTAAAAAATTAAGAACTTTTGTGGGTCTAAATTTTCAAGTTTTGGAACCAAAGTATCTATTAAGTAATTTTGGTGTACAGCTAATTAAAACTTCATTAGATGTACAGCAAATGCAATAAGCAGGGTTGGCCGGGTTGAACCCAATGTTTTTTTTTTTAAACCCATTATTTAGCCCACTTTTGGGTTTTTTAAAATTTTTGTTGAAGTTTTTTAAAAAATTAATTAATTTAAATACTTTCACAATTTAAACTTCATTTTTATTTGTTCTTCACCACTGACAATATATGTAAAAAATGAATTTTGAACTTTAATAGTACTTCTTAACTCTTAATGGCATTTAAAAAATACTTCAAAGATTTTAAATAAATATATTTAATTTTTTTCTTTAACTGGTCAATAAATAACTCAAATTATCTTGTGACTAAATCCTGTCATGACTGATTTTCTCAATATTTGTAGATTGTAGCTACTCTAGCTAAAAGGCTTTTATGTAAATTGTTTTCTGAAAATCAACACGTCACAAATATCAAATAAACAAGGCATATTTTTTAGAAATTAACAGGTTTTACAAACAGTCGGACTGAAAACAGAATAGGATGCACAGTATTTTCGTTATCTTACGAAAAGATTTAATATTTCTTACTCTGTACACCAAAATAGAAAAACAAGCAACATGAAATTCAAAGAAATGTCTTGATTAAGCTGGAATTCAGTAAAAAGGGATTAAAACTATTTGAGGTTCTACAGTACTTTTGCATAAAAAAATTAAATACATCAAAGTAAAATGCAAAAAAAAAGTAGTAATTAAAAACGATTAAAGAAACAATACATTTTATCATTCGAGAAGTAACTTTGCCTTAACTATTGGTAACCATGGAAACTAAAAAATCTGAAACTTCACCATTCTTGCGTTTTGTTGTCTTTTATATTTTTCTTCAGAAAACTCCGAATTCTCTCTTCCGATCCGAATCCGAAAACTCTTTAAAAAACCCAGCTTTAGTTGGGTTTTATTTAAAAAAAAAACGCTGGGTCCATGGGCTTTTAAATGAACCCGGATTTTTGCCAATCCTGATAGAAAGAGTAAGATATTTTTAAAAGCTTTGGCCAACCTCGGGAAAATTCTTTTATTTGCCTTTGTGATAATAAATCCTTGACTGGCGCACTGTAGAAATATTTTGAAATATCTATATAAATAAAACAAAGGATATACATATGTATCAATGCATATATGTGTGTATGTTCCCTATACAAATCAGTTAAATGTATTCGGGAATTTTTGATTTGCCGTTTTCTTTCTTTAAGATTGATTATTTAGACGAGAAAATTTAAAGTATTTTCTTTTTCTCTAATTGAAGCCTGATTGTTAAACATGCATCACTTGACATAAGTTTTATTTCCGAGGTAAACCGTACGTAGCCGGGCAATTCAGCTAGTTATTAATAATAAATGCTCCACAGTGAAGATTATATTTTAAAATGTCTGGGCTTTAGTAACTTATAAGTATATAAAGGTAATTTGAAAATGTAGTTTGCATTACCAAATTGCAAATTGTTACTAAGCATGGGAAGGAACTTTACAGCACGAGATTAATTTTACGTACCTTTTTCTGTTTTTCTCTGCTGGTGGGAAACACATCAGTTTCCCATCATTCCTAGCGAAAATTGTCGGAGCGTTTTTTCGGCTTTGATTTACGAAATGGCACTCACATACAAGGGAGTATTGGGATGGCTCCCTATCTTAAAATAATTCCCACATTTTATTTCACACAAAATGAAGAATATGCATACCAGTGTGCACGTTCTTTTATAATAATTGTGACACGTAAAAATTATAAAAAATAATAATAAGGGTAGAGAGAATAGAAAAAAAAAGTTGAATAGATTTCAATGTTCCTTTCTTTTTTCTTGAAGAAATGCAGGGTAAACTAATGAGAATTGTAGCTGTTTAGGACAGAGTACACAAAAATAAGAATCTTCAGGGCAGTTCAATTTTTTTCAGGACTAATTGGACAAACTGCTTGATTGATTCAAATCCTCAAAAACAATGAAATTCAGCTGTCATATCTAAAAATGCTCAATATTTGAATCAAACCAGTGTTAGAAATAAGCAGTTGTTAGTCGCATTTTGCACAAGAAAATTTTGATTTCACGTCTAGATTTCTAACCTTAAGACCCAAATTTGACGTCTAAACTTTTCAATTGCATAGAAGCTTTACTTTTCTGACTCATCATGACTACAACTCATGACTGGCTCAAAATATAAAGTTTGTTAAAAATGAATTTAAAATAGCAAGCAATCAATTCTCCCAATTTTGTCTTTGAAATACTATTTTATTTTGTATACTTAGCAAAACGTTTTCAAGTATGCTGTCAGCAATGAGTAGATATTGTTTAATAAGCACAAAAAATTGTTTAAATAATCAAATAATTTCTAGTGAATCTTAATCTTATATGACTGACAATTTAAATTATCTTAAATAGTATGCACAAGTCCATATTAATTGAATCAAAATGTTTTGAAAGAAACATGACACATATTGCTAATTCCTTCCAAGAATGACATACCTAGAAAAAAATGATTTTTCAGCAGAGCGATAAGTTTGAATGTAATATTTCACATTGTAAAATTATATTTGAAGATATCTATTAAATATTTTCTAGGCACATGGACTTTTTAAGCCTTTCACTTTCTACTTGAAACAGAGAAAAGCATTACAATTTCTCGAAAATGTTGCATTTTACTCAAAACGTAAAAACGAAACATGTACTATAAAACGGTGAAAAATGGAATTAAAGAAATACAGCTCTTCCAGACATGTTCTACTCATTCATGATGGTTTGAAAACAGGCGTAACTCAAATCCCTTTTTATTTTTTAAATGTGTCATTCTTGAAAAGGGCGTTTCCATACAATGGCTTAATTGTATTATAATGAAATTTGTACATATGCAACTTGCTTAGCTCAAGAATGGTAAATCCATCATATATTGGCTTATTTAATGTAAGAGACCTTTTTTCTCTTTCAATGGCAACAAGGTCATTATCAAAAATGGAGAATCTTTTGAATGATGGTGCAGCAACAAGTTTTTCGCCCTTCTTTTGATTGTTAACTAATTGTACATCCACCCTATTTCGTATGTTTTCCATGGTCTTGCCATATATGCTGTTGTTCATTAATTTGAAAAAATCTTTTTCGAACGATGTTTTTGCTTGTTTTCGCTGCTCTGTATTAAAATTGATGTATTTTTCAACCATGGCTTTTGTTTAAATTTGAGGATTTTATGGATTCTTTTAACTCTTAGACCTTGTTTCAAATAAAATTTTAAATTCCTGTAATGAACGACATAATTATTTTTGTTGTTTAAATTGGGGATTAGTTTTTCTTGACCATTATTTATTATCTTGAGTCAGCATATCTGATTTATTTATCTTGAGTTACCATAGACTTTGCAAATGGAGAAAGATCATCAAAGCCTACTTTCATTCTTTCAACACACAATTGATAATCCGAATGCATGTCATGAAGTATTTCCGGATAATCAATATCGACTTCAAAAATGTATCCGGTGTCTCCATTTTCTGGGATGCACATTATCCATGCTTCATTTTTGCCTTCACATGGGACCCATTCGAACTCTCCGTACGGCAGGCTTTGAGTCATAGACCAACCGTACAGATTTTTCGCATCCAAATACATGATGTATAATGATGGCTTTGTCGGATCATGTTTTTCCATGTATTTGTTGTTGGCCTCAGAGAACCGCTTACTGATCACGGATATTCCCCCACGAATGCCGTGTTCCATGAAGAGATGCATGTTAGGGTCTGTAAATAATTCTAAAGGCTGCTCCACCATTTTCATGCAGCTCTGCCAGGAAAAGCCCGGCGCAGTCATTAGATTTAAACATTCTAATGAGTAAAAGGCTTGACATGTTAGACGAAAGTTCTGGAAAATATCACAAAGCTGTAATATGTCCACCTTCATATAAAGATCATGATACTGACCCATGTTAAAGGTATTCCACACTTTCTTGGCGTAATTATAATCTTCGTCAGAAATCCCCCCGTCGGTCAAGCTGCTCCAAAACATGTTTTTGTGTGGAAGTTTATCTTCTTCAAATTTTTCAAATGAGTCCATATACTCATACCCCCCCGTGTCCGTTTACCTTGTCGTGGTGGGGGGGCTTGCGGTGTGGTGAGTTCGGGGCGAGCTCTTGGGAGGAGTAGTGAACCCCCAGTTGCTCAAACAGAATATCGGCGGGAGGGGATTTTTTCCCATTCCTTCCCTCATCACACTTACCAAATGCGGACGAAAACCCCTAAGCCAAGGTGTGTCAACCGTGCCTATGGCTGCGTGGTACCGGGGGTAGTCGGTGCCTCAAACGGGAGGCTTCAGGGATAGCAGGCGAACCCTGTCGTACGCAGCCTTACCTCTGTGTAGGGGGGCTACACAGGGGCTAGACCCCACTTTTCCCCCTAGTTCTCTGGTTTTTTTATGGATATAAACACAAAGAACACTTCTCCCCCTTGTGGGGAGCGTCAGACTGAATCGAATAGCACAGCAAAATTTTTTGTTATCAAACGTTCTGATCCTAATTTAAATTTAACAAAAGTATCTCCTTTTCTCATCAACAAAGCTCTCGTTAATCAAATAGGGGAATTTCAATCAGTTAAAAAATTGCGTAATGGTGAGCTCCTTGTCGAAATAAAACATCAAAAACAAACCACATCCATTATGTCTGTCAAACAAATAGGATCCTATCTTGTAACTGTTACCGAACATAAAACCCTTAATTTTTCCCGAGGAATAATATCAGAACCTGACCTTCTCTTTACACCCGAGGAGGAAATCTTGGAGGAAATGAAGGACCAAAACGTAACTGCAGTAAAAAGGATTACAATAAAACGCAATGGGGAAATGATCAATACTAAACATATCATTCTAACATTTAAAACACCCGTCCTTCCTACACGTGTTAAAGCTGGCTATCTCTCTTGCCCAGTTCGCCCCTATATTCCAAATCCGCTCCGGTGTTTCAAATGCCAGCGGTTTGGACATTCGAAAATTGCGTGCCGTGGTACTGACACCTGTGCCAGGTGTGCAGAGCCCGGTCACGATAGTAATACATGTTCTAAGACCTATAAATGCGTAAACTGCAAGGGGGAACATCCTTCATACTCCAGATCATGCCTAAAATGGATCTCAGAAAAAGAAATTCAGGTGATTAAAACAACACAAAAAATATCCTCTCCAGACGCAAGAAAACTGGTTGAATCTCGCACACCTACAACAGGCCTTTCATATGCAGCAGCCATCAAAAAGGTATTTAAATCTGCAAGCACACAAACAGATGCAGAAACCTCAACTAATCCCAAAACCGTAAACACAACCAAGTCAAATAAACAAACTAATAGTCCAAAATCTTCTTTTAAAAAAACTAACCAAAATCAACAACAAAAACAAAAAACAAATACTGTATCTGTTACTGTTAATGAAAACATTCCAATCGCACAAAATTCGAAAAAACTAATTGAAAAAAAGAAAATTATGCAAACACGTGCTAAAATTGGGGTGGCCACTAAACAGAGGCCCCCAAAATATTATAATTTTAAAAAGGAGGACTTTTTGCTTTCCAGCAAAAAAGTCAAATTGACTAAATCCCAACTACTTCCTCCCCAAGAGGAAGACGAGGATGTTGAATTTGAAGATCTTCCGCCATCCGACGATGAAGGGTGGACGGACCATCCTCCTTCATGAGCCGCTCCCTCTTCTTCCGGCCTTTCCTCCTTCCTTTTTTCTCCATGGCCCTGAGCATTCTTTCTTGGAATTGTCAGAGTTACTCGCATAATGTCATGGATATAAAAGATCTTGTCGAATTTCACCAACCGGCCATATTCTGTCTGCAAGAAACATTCCTATCGCCCACTGATAAACCGAGGTTGAAAGGTTTCGACATATACCGCAAGGACTGCTTGTCAGGTGACCGTCGTTGTGGAGGAGTGGCTTTGCTAATCGCTAATGATTATGCATCTAGCCAGCTCAATATCAACACATCCCTACAAGCAGTAGCTGCGCGCGCTCACCTTCACTCGCTGTTTACAATTTGTACTGTATATATTCCACCTTCTTACGACTTGAGAGGCGTGGAATTGCAAACACTTGTAGATCAACTTCCTCCCCCATACATCATCTTGGGGGATTTCAATGGCCATAATCCTCTCTGGGGGAGTCCCGACTCCAACAGTAGAGGTTTAACAATAGAGAATTTTATCGAAGACAATGATCTTTGCATTCTTAACAACGGCGAAAACACTTATTTTCATCTTCCTACCCAGACTTACCACGCCATCGATCTCGTTATATGTTCACCTTCTTTTCTGCCACTTTGGGATTTCCAGGTGGAGGGTGGTCTCTACACCAGTGGCCATTTTCCGATCAAGATAACCTCTACTGCACGCTGCGGCCATCAGCAGCATCAGCAAGCCCGACTTTGCATTGATCGAGCTGATTGGGCAGCATTTACCCAGTTGGCAGAAATTAAATATGAAGATGTGATTGATCTTGATATCGATGTAGCCGTAAGCCGAGTAACCGACATAATATTGACGGCAGCGAACGTTGCAATTCCAAGAACCACTAAAGGTAAGATCAAATTCCCTAAGCCTTGGTGGAACTTCGATTGTCAGGAGGCTCATAAGGCACAAAGAAAAGCATGGAGCACTTTTCGTCGGTATCCGACCACACAAAATCTTGTGGCACTTAAACGAGCTCGTGCTGAAGCTCGGAGGATTCGACGAAAAAGCCAGCGGGACTCGTGGCAGGCCTATGTCAGCACAATCTCGACGTCCACCCCATCTAAGACAGTGTGGGATAAAATCAAAAAAATTTCTGGCAATTACAATACGTCTTGTGCTCCCATCCTGGAGAAAAATGGTCAACTTTTGTCGGATCACAAAGAGGTGGCTAACTGCCTGGCGACTCATTTAGCAGAAGTCTCCAGTGCAAATAACTATTGCAAAAAATTTTTAACTATCAAATCACGCAAAGAACAAAGAGTTCTAGATTTTAATTCAAACATTTTTCTTCCATACAACACAAAATTTACATTTCAAGAACTAGATATTGCTTTACAAAAATCAAAAAACACATCACCTGGCCCTGACGAAATACACAATAGTATGTTAAAAAACCTAAGCAGGTCTTCATTAGAAAATATTCTGAGACTATTTAATAGAATTTATTCTGAGCACAAATTCCCCAAATTCTGGAGCCAAGCAATAGTAATTCCTATTCTTAAACCAAACAAACAATCTGATAAACCCGAGAGTTACAGACCTATAGCTCTCACAAGCTGCCTTTGCAAAGTAATGGAGCGGATGGTAAACGCCAGGCTCATGTACATTTTGGAGTCTTGCCATCTGCTATCTTCATATCAAAGTGGATTCAGGCGCGGCAGATGTACCATAGACAACCTATTGCTTCTCGAAACATCAATAAGAGAAGCATTTCTCAAACGAAAACATCTTGTGAGCGTATTTTTTGACAATGAAAAAGCATATGACCGTACCTGGAGATATGGCATCCTCAAAACCCTGCACGAGTATGGGTTACGAGGTAATCTACCCATCTTTCTCTCTAATTTTCTTAGAGATCGAACTTTTCGCGTACGTGTCAAGTCTGTTCTGTCAGATACCTTCATTCAAGAAGAAGGAGTTCCCCAGGGAAGTGTACTAAGCGTAACTCTTTTTGTAATAGCAATCAACAACTTAATCGAACAACTGCCTCCCGCTGTCAAGGGTACCATGTTCGTTGATGACTTTCAAATTTCTTTCTCTTCATCGAACATGAGTATCATTGAAAGACAACTTCAAATCGCTATAAATAAAGTAACACAATGGGCAGAGGAAAATGGCTTCACTTTCTCTGCTCAAAAAACCTTCTGCATCCACTTCTGCCGTAAAAGAGGGCTTCACCCTGATCCAAGTCTTCTCCTTAACAATCAACCAATAGCTGTAAAAGATCAAGGAAAATTTCTTGGTCTCACCCTTGATAATAAACTAAAATTTATACCGCATATTCAAGAGTTAAAAAAGAAATGTTCATTAAAATTAAATATCCTTAAAGTCTTAGCGAACACTTCTTGGGGTGCTGATACAGAGTCTCTGTTAAGAATATACAGGGCTCTGATACGCTCAAAACTTGATAATGGTTGTCAAATTTATGGCTCCGCTGCAAAAACCTATCTGAAAAGTCTGGATCCATTACATAATCAGGCACTGCGCATCTGCACAGGAGCATTTCGAACCTCGCCTATCAGCAGTCTTCATATCGTTGCACACGAACAATCTCTAAACAATAGACGCCTCAAACTTTCTTTAAATTTTTACTTCAAAACAAAACCCTGCACCAATCACCCACTACATCTCCACATTTTCAATCCATCTAATGTTGCTTTATTTCTACACCGGCCTTCGATGACCCCAACATTTGGGATCCGAATGCGTCGGGTACTCTCAGACCTGCAGCTATCGGATTTCACAACCGTTAACACAACAAAACTAATTGAACCATGGTGCGAAGTCATACCTTCTATAATCAATGATTTCTCAAAATTCCCAAAACAAACTACCGCTAATACAGTTTATCAACAAGTGTTTCATGAGATCAAAAGCAAGTATTCTGGTTATAAACACATTTTCACTGACGGATCAAAAGCAAACGATCACGTCGGCTTTTCCACAATAATTAATGATCAAGTTACGGCAGAAAAATTAAACACATCTTGCTCTGTATTTACTGCAGAAATAAAAGCTATATTTTCATCTCTAGAATCAATAGCCCAATCTGTTCATAGAAAGTGGGTGATATTCACTGACTCAAAGAGTTCAGTGGAAGCCATCACTCATTGCAATAATAACAGCCATCCTATAGTCATCCAGTCATATCTTTTATACAAAAACCTTATGCAAAATAATTTTCGTGTTCTTTTTTGTTGGATCCCTGGGCATGTAGGCATTGCAGGCAATGAGGCAGCCGACTCAGCTGCCAGAGCTGCAAGTATCCTGGTCGATAATAGTGTCCCTTTCGATGACATCAAAAACGCCGTCGTTGTAAGCCTCAACACGTATTGGCAGGAGACGTGGAATTCAGAAATCCAAAATAAATTGCATTCGATCCAGCCCTCCACTAGAGGTTTTAAATCATTAAATATCACCAGGAGAGAACAAGTCTTATTAGCTCGACTTCGCATTGGACATACCAGATTTACTCATAAATATCTCTTATGTCATGAACCAGCTCCAACATGCATTACATGTGATGTAAATCAGACAGTGTTGCACATTTTATGCAACTGCCCAAATTTTAATCTAATTCGTTACAAATATTTTAATAATTTTAACCCATCTTTGAAGGAGTTGCTAGGGGAGCCGCCCCATCGCAATTTGTACTCCTTCCTCCAGGAGATTGGATTCTCCTTTTTAATTTAGTGGTTGTCTCGACATTATGTGATTTCGTCCTTCCTTTGTTTTTCAAGATATTGTTTTGCCCATTTTGTCTTTATCTTCAAATTGTTTAAATGTTTTTATCGGCTGCACTTTTTAACACTAGCACTTGAAGTTTTATGCTTTCTTCTTCAAAATATGCTTTTATTTACCTTATTCTTTAAAGAAAAATAAATAGCATATAATAAAATATCGTTTGGCGCAGTATAGCCCTCAAGGGCTCTTGCGCCATAAAAATCAAACCAACCAACCATATACTCATATGGATAAATTCCTTTTCTCATCAGAAGATCATAATTAATAGGGATATTTTCTTTTAAAACTTTGAACTTGCTTTCATCTAAATTTTTGGCGAGTTTTTCCAGTGATGCTGACATGAAAAGATGTGAATCGACGAAATTAATAGTTACATTGATATTATATTTTTTGGAGAGACTAAATGATATGTATTTTTCCATTGTAGTGGGTATGACATGGATGTCTTATTCTAATTTTCCAAGTGCTTGCATGATGAGATGACCATCGTAGTGTTTCAGGTTATGAAACACTACTGGGATTTTCTTCTGCATTCGATACTTCAAAATGGATGATTTATGCAAGGCCCCCCCCCCCCTAAACTTTCCGGTAATATGGCAGTGGTCCTTGACTCTGTCTTCATTCAATAGTTTCTTTCAAATTTTACAATGTGTTGCAGTCTTGAAATCTTTTGTATCTTGAACTGTCATTCGTATTGGTATGATTGTCGTCATTATTTCAGCCAGTTCTTCTGTTTCTTCAAGCAATTTTTTCAAAAAATGATGTGTTGCCTCTGGTCCTCTATATATTTGAATAGGCTTCAAAGATTTTCCATCCAGTAATGTGAGTGGTTTCGTTTGATATTAATAAAAGATTAACAACTTCTTCATTTTCTTGCTTTGAAATGTGGAGTGGAAAAATTTCATTTTGCAAAGCCGTATATATTAATCCGTATAATATTTAACATCTCTATTTTTTCAATTTTTGAGATAGGGACTGGACATGTGGCATCTCCCATGTTAATTTCTTGCTCATGTGCTTGATAGTGGGCGACTATTTCAGGTTTTAAACTCCTGTGGAGATTCATTCTGTGGCCGACCCGGTCACGACAGTAATACATGTAACAAGACCTACAAATGCGTAAACTGCAAAGGGGACCATCCTTCATACTCCAGATCATGCTCAAAATGGCTCACAGAAAAAGAAATTCAGATAATTAAAACAACACAAAAAATATCTTATCCAGATGCAAGAAAACTAGTTGAATCCCGCACACCAACAACAGGTCTTTCATATGCTTCAGCCGTTAAAAAGGTACTAAAGTCTGTAAGCACACAAACAGATACCCAAACCGATGCTTTTACTAATGCCAAAACTGTAAATACAACCAAATCAAATAAACAGAATAATAGCCCCAAATCTTTTCAGAAAAGTAATCAACAACAAATACAAAAAACAAATTCTGCTACTGTTAATGAAAACAAACCAATCACTCAAAATTCGAAAAAACTAATTGAAAAAAAGAAAATTATCCAAACGCGCGCAAAAATTGGGGTAGCCTCTAAACAGAGGCCCCCAAAACTTTATAACTTTAAAAAAGAGGACTTTTTACTTTCTAGCAAGAAAGTAAAATTGAACAAATCACAAATAGAAAAATTCCAACAACCCCCTCCCCAGGAGGAGGACGAGGATGTTGATTTTGAAGATCTACCGCCATCCGACGATGAAGGGTGGACGGACCATCCTCCTTCATGAGCTGATTCCTCTTCTTCCGGCCGTTTCTCCTTTCTTTTTTCTCCATGGCCCTGAGCATTCTCTCTTGGAATTGTCAGAGTTACTCGCATAATGTCACAGACATCAAAGATCTTGTCGAATATCACCAACCGGCCATATTCTGTTTGCAAGAAACATTTCTGTCCCCTGTTGATAGACCGAGGTTGAAAGGTTTTGACATATACCGCAAGGACTGCTTGTCAGGTGACCGTCGTTGTGGAGGAGTGGCATTGCTAATCGCTAATGATTATGCATCCAGCCAGCTCAATATCAACACATCCCTGCAGGCAGTAGCTGCGCGCGTTCACCTTCACTCGCTGTTTACAATCTGTTCTATATATATTCCACCTTCTTACGACTTGAGAGGCGTGGAATTGCAAACACTTGTAGATCAACTTCCTCCCCCATTTGTCCTCTTGGGGGATTTTAATGGCCATAATCCTCTCTGGGGGAGTTCAGACTCCAACAGCAGAGGTTTAATAATAGAAAACTTTATTGAAGACAACGATCTATGTATTCTTAACAACGGTGAAAATACCTATTTCCACCTTCCTACGCAAACCTACCATGCAATCGATCTTGCAATATCCTCACCTTCCTTTCTGCCACTTTGGGATTTCCAGGTGCAGGGTGGTCTCTACACCAGTGGCCACTTTCCTATCAAAATAACTTGTTCTGGACGCTGCAGCTATCAGCAGCATCAGCAAGGCCGTCTTCGCATTGATCGAGCTGATTGGGCAGTATTTACCCAGTTGGCAGAAATAACACCGGAAGACGTGACTGATATTGATATTGATGTTGCGGTAAAGCGAGTAACCGACATTATCTTAAACGCAGCGAACGCTGCTATACCAAGAACCTCTAAAGGCAGTATCAAATATCCTAAGTCATGGTGGAACTCTGCTTGCCAAGAAGCTCAGAAGAAACAAAAAAAAGCATGGAACACATTTCGTCGTTATCCAACCGCGCAAAATCTTGTTGCACTTAAACGTGCTCGTGCTGAAGCTCGGAGGATTCGACGGAAAAGCCAGCGGGACTCGTGGAAGACCTATGTCAGCACCATCACGACGTCCACTCCATCAAAGACCGTATGGGGTAAAATTAAAAAAATTTCTGGCAACTACAATACATCTTGTGCTCCCATTCTAGAAGAAAACGGCAATATTTTATCTGATCACAAAGAGGTGGCTAACTGCCTGGCGACTCGTTTGGCTGACGTCTCCAGCTCAAACAACTACTGTTCTAAGTTTTTAGCTATCAAATCACATAAAGAACAAAAAGTTCTAGATTTTAATTCGAACATTTTTAATCAATACAACACAAAATTTACCTTTCAAGAACTACATAATGCTTTACAAAAATCAAAAAACACATCACCTGGCCCTGACGAAATTCACAATAGCATGTTAAAAAATCTCAGCAGGTCCTCTTTAGAAAATATTCTGCAACTTTTCAATAGAATTTATTCTGAACACAGATTTCCAAAATTTTGGAGCCAAGCAATAGTAATTCCTATCCTTAAACCAAATAAACAAACTGATAAACCCGAGAGCTATAGACCTATAGCTCTAACAAGCTGCCTATGTAAACTAATGGAGCGGATGGTCAACGCGAGACTCATGTACATTCTTGAGTCAGAGCATCTGCTATCTTCCCATCAAAGTGGATTCAGGCGCGGCAGATGCACAGTCGACAACCTGCTGCTTCTTGAGACATCAATAAGGGAAGCATTTCTTAAACGAAAACATCTTGTGAGCGTATTTTTCGACATTGCAAAGGCATATGACCGTACCTGGAGGTATGGGATCCTCAAAACCCTGCACGAGTATGGGTTGCGAGGTAACCTACCAATCTTTCTTTCTAATTTTCTAAGAGATCGAACTTTTCGCGTACGTGTCAAGTCTGTTTTGTCGGATACCTTCATCCAAGAAGAAGGAGTTCCCCAGGGAAGTGTGCTAAGCGTAACTCTTTTCATAATCGCAATCAATAGCTTAATTGATCAACTGCCTCCTTCTGTAAAAGGTACCATGTTCGTTGATGATTTTCAAATTTCTTTTTCTTCATCGAGCATGAGTATCATTGAAAGACAACTTCAAATAGCCATCAATAAAGTATCACAATGGGCGGAAGAAAATGGCTTCTCTTTCTCTGCTCAAAAAACCTTTTGCATTCATTTCTGCCGTAAAAGAGGTCTCCATCCTGATCCAAACCTTAATCTTAATAATCAACCAATAGTTGTAAAGGATCAGGGAAAATTCCTGGGTCTCATATTTGATAAAAAACTTAAATTTGTACCGCACATACAAGAACTGAGGAAAAAATGTTTATTGAAACTAAATATCCTGAAAGTCTTAGCAAACACATCTTGGGGTGCTGATAAAGAGTCTCTGTTGAGAATTTACAGGGCTCTTATACGCTCAAAACTTGATTATGGATGTCAAATTTATGGCTCTGCAGCGAAGAGCTATCTGAAAGCCTTGGATCCAATACATAATCAGGCACTGCGCATTTGCACAGGAGCCTTCCGAACCTCACCTATCAACAGTCTTCATATTCTAGCACATGAACAGTCTCTTAACAATAGACGTCTCAAACTTTCTTTAAATTTTTACTTCAAAACAAAACCTTACACTAATCACCCACTACACCTTCATATTTTTA
This sequence comes from Uloborus diversus, assembly GCF_026930045.1. NCBI lineage: Eukaryota > Metazoa > Arthropoda > Arachnida > Araneae > Uloboridae > Uloborus > Uloborus diversus. Next base: position 30,927,481 of record NC_072739.1, read on the forward strand.
ATCCATCAAATGTTCTGTTATTTCTACACCGTCCTTCGATGATCCCAACATTTGGGATCCGAATGCGTCGGATGCTGTCAGACCTGCAGCTATTAGATTTCAAAACCTTCAACACATTAAAACCAATTGAACCATGGTGTGAAGTAAATACATCTACTATCAATGACCTCGCTAAATTCTCTAAAGAGACTACACCAAATACAGCTTACCAGCAAATATTTTATGATACAAAATGCAAATATTCGGAATATAAAGATATCTTTACCGATGGATCAAAAGCAAACGATCACGTCGGCTTTTCTACAATAGTTGATGGTCACGTTATGGCAGAAAAATTAAACCGATCTTGCTCTGTATTTACTTCAGAAATAAAAGCCATATTTATATCTCTTCAGTCAATAGCCCAATCCAACTACAAAAAGTGGGTGATATACACTGACTCAAAGAGTTCAGTGGAAGCAATCACTCACTGCAATAATAATAGCCACCCTACAGCCATTCAGTCCTATCACTTGTTAAAAAATCTTATGCAAAACAATTTTAAAGTCCTCTTTTGTTGGATCCCTGGTCATGTAGGCATTGTAGGCAATGAGGCAGCCGATTCGGCTGCCAGAACTGCAAGTATTCTGGTTGACGACCGTGTTCCTTACGCTGACATCAAAAACGCCATTTCTGAATCTCTTAATACGCATTGGCAGCGGTCTTGGCATTCAGAAACCCAAAACAAACTGCGTTCAATTCAGCCCTCAACTAAAGGCTTTACATCATTGCCTCTCACCAGGAGAGAACAAGTTTTATTAGATCGACTTCGCATTGGTCATACTAGGTTCACACATAAATACCTTTTATGCCGTGAACCAGCTCCAATGTGCATAACTTGTAATGTCATTCAGACAGTGTTACATATTTTAAGTAACTGCCCAAATTTTAATCATATACGTTTCAAATATTTTAATGATTTTAACCCTACTTTGAAGGAGTTGCTTGGGGACCAACCCCATCGCAATTTACACCCCTTCCTCCGGGAGATTGGTTTCTCCCTTTTAATTTAGTGTTTGTGTCGTCATTATGTGATTTCGTCCTTTTTATATTTTTCAAGATATTGTTTCATCCATTTTTTCGTAATATGTTTTTAGCATTTATATGTTTTTAAGGTGTTCCTTTTTTAATACTACATCTTGAAGGTTTATGCTTTTACTTCAAAAAATACTTTTACTTTTTTGATTCATTCTTAAATGAAAACTAAATAAAATATAACAAAAAATCGTTTGGCGCAGTATAGCCCTTAAGGGCTCTTGCGCCATAAAAAATCAACTAACCAACCAACCAACCATTCTGTGGCCGAGCAGACACCAAATAAAACATTTTTGATCCTCATTCTGGATGTTCAAAATGGCTTTTTTTCTATATACTTTCTTTGGCAACTGAATGTAGCTGCTTGCGGCTAAGGGGTGATATTTTGCCGTTGGAATTTCCACATTCTGCACTTCTTCAAAAATCCATCCTGACCCCAATTGTTGGAACTCTTCAAGATTTTTTTCAATGGTTGCTATGCTCTCTTCAAAATGTCTTTCGATGGTTTCAGCAACAAGTTCTGTTATAAATTTGCAACTGAGGTAAGTAGACATAAATTCTTCATTCCCATCAGCTTTAATTCTCGAAAAGATAGCCTTCACAACAATCCTCCATTTCATGGCATGTTTTTCAGCAAGTTCCTCTTTTAAAAAGGATATCCTTTGTGACCTGAGCTCAATGAAGCTCATTTTGAGGTCTGCGGCATTCGTGGGGGTGGAAGTAAAAAACTCCGAAGCGAACATATTGAGTGCGTTTTGATGAGCGGCCCTCTGTCGCTTGACTGGGACAGAACCCTCATCTGTAGCTTTGCGCTTCATGACTTGGCCATGTGAGACCCTAATATGCTGCAGCAAGTTCGATTTGCGGTTAAATGCTTGATTGCAATGCGAGCATTTATGAATGGGCTCTTCATGAGCCGCTCGTTCATATCTCCTCAAGTTGTCCAAGCGTGTAAACGACAAATCACAGTCCTTGCATTTTACGATTGCAGGTGTAGCCGCAGGAGCATGACTCATCTTGTGACGGTTCAAATCTGATTTTCGAGAAAACCCTTTTCCGCACTCCTCACATGAAAAGGGCTTCACCAACAAATGTGTCTTTACATGCTGATTCAGATTGTCCTTCCTCGAGAAAGTCTTGTTACATGTTGAACAAACCTATCAAAAAAAAAAAAAAATCTCTTTAAGATTCAAGCTTTAAAAAAAAAAGCAAAGTTTTCCCTCAAAGCCTATTCTTAACGGAACTATTCTCTATGTTCATTCACAACAATGGTCTAACGAAAACCTAATTTTTCTTCTTAACGAAAGTCAAAAACCTATTCTCTACGTTTATTCACAACAATGGCCTATTGACAACGAAAACCTACCTCAAAAACCTATTTTCGATAACCATCCTCAACATAACAATAATCACTTACCAATCTGAAAATCCTAACAAATTCTCAACACTAATCGAACACAGTATACATTTCGTAATAAAATATGCTATCGCGAATCTGAAAACACATAAATACAATTTCCAAATAACCCAATTTTTCCCCTTCTAAAAAATACCGATAATTCTACATAGAGTACTTTCTCTCTCTCACTTTCATTTTGTCAGCAAAACACGAAAAAAGACGAGACGGATTGCTTACACGTCATTGGAGACGAATTGTTTACGGGCCATTGAACTTATCAATGAATGATCAATGTAAACTTATCATAGTATTTTTTCCCTCAAACCTTAAAAAAAGTAAACAAATAAATTTACAATTTTTTTTCTATCATAATTTTTTTTAACTACGTGTAAATAACTTTAAACTAAACAAAATTTTTCTCAAATAAAAATAATAATTTCAATGTTCCAAATTTTTCTAACGCAAAATTCTTTTTTACAAACTGCAAATAAATTTTCCTCAGTGATACAAAGTAATTCAACTTGTGAAAAACATAATTTTAAAAATTGAAAAAATGGCAATTTGTTTAATGTGTTTTTTTTTCTCCCAAAAGAAAAAAAAACATAGGATCAAATCCGGACAACGCTCCTGTATACTCACAGCAAGAATTTACGTGTTCCACCATTGTTTCATAATTATTCGAATATGAATTGCAGGAGTCACATTTGTACACAAAATCTTCATTGGGCGCCGCCATGTTTCCTAACTTAACAAACCACCCTTTTCCTTCGTTTACTTCGTTAAGAATTTCGCTTCACGAAGTTAACCGAGTTACAGTTTGTGAACGATCAGTTAGGAAACGTGTTTACTTTTTGAACGCTTCGTTAACTCGTTAAACGAGTTTGACTTTATGAACGCACCCCTTATCAGGTATTTCATCGAGAAATTTGCTCATGTTGAGCTAGGGCAGACCGCAGGGAAGGAGCGTACCGCTGCACTCAGCTTAACCTGCCCGTCGGCCCGGTTAGACTTAATTAGGCCTAACCGCCGAGAATCAGATTCGGCCCACACAGGGGACGTGAAGCGAGAGTGAGACCGGCGAAAAAACTCGTTCCCTTACAAATAGACCGATGTTGACGCTCCGCTATGAACGGCGTCCAGTGGGAGGATTGAAAATGAATGCGAGCACGCACTTAGCTGTATTGTATAGTTCTTAATATAGAACGAATGGAATGTCACTTGTTTGTTGAAAAAACCTGCTCTTGAACAACAAAAGGAGGATGACCTTGTTCAATAACAAAGAGGTCAGAGTTTGAGCAGTAAAGAATGCAGAGGGGAGAGTTCATTCAGGCAATAAAGGGGTGCACTGATTTGTGTAACAGGTGTGTGCTGTGACTTGGCTCTGCTAGTCATATCAAGCCAAGTCTCCCATTTTGCGAACTTTTTAAATAAACTGCTATAAAATGTTTTTTTTAACTGCTGTTAATGATACCTTAAAAAGACATCTATTGTGCTTCAAATTCAAAGTTTTTGAACTTCTGCTCTGGAATTAATTATTTTTTGTGTTTTTTTTCCTATTAAGTAAAATGAAGCATTTTTCTTAAGTTTGAACAATTTTTAAAAAAATAGTATTTAAAATGCCAATTTTTTGAAAAAAATTACCATTGAAGCCAGGCACGTCAATTATTAAGGGGAAAAATATTTAAAAAAAAATATTTGCGCAGAAAAAAAAAATTCTAATCAAAGTTTCCCAATATGGGAGACTTGGCCTTTAATGTGTTAATAACCTTTTGAAGTCGGGGCCTCATATAAACAACTACATAACGTAACTTAAAACTCACCGAATCCTGAATTAAACACTAATTTAACTATACGCGAAATTAGTCTTTAAAACTAAACCTATTCAGTTACGTTAGGTAGTAGTTTATAGGAGGCCCCGACTTCAAAAGGTTATTAAAAATTAAGAGATCGTATATAATTAGTAAGGCATTTGAAATAATTCATCGTTTAGTAATTTAAATCAGTGTTTATTTTTAATTCGGTGTTTAGTGTAGTTAATTTTTGTACTGGAATTGGGTAGGGAATAGAATGTAAGTGTAATCAGTTATTTTTTGCTTTTTAGTTCCTGGGTATTTTTTGAAGGCGGTTTTTTTTTTAATTTAAAAGAAAATTATTTTTTGCTTTTTAGTGGTGTAAATAACACGGCGAGCGTCTCGGAGACTTCCGACTACTGTGAAGAAAGGCTTTTTCAAATGCGTAACAATGTACAAAAAAAAACTGTCTTCATTTGTTCAACTTTATCAAAGTTTGCTTTCCGAAAGCAAATGCACGAGTCACTAAAATAAAAAAAATAATAAAAAAAACGAAATAGCTTTAAGTTTAAATTTGTAAATTTTAGAATTGTAATATAGTAAATTGTAATTTATGTTTCGCAATTATTGTCATGTAACTCGTGATAAAAGTCGCATGTTTCTTCACATGGCCCCACTATAGATGAAGATGAAAAATTCCACTCTAATGAATTTTATGTTTGCTTCAGAGAATCCTTAATTCAAAATTTTCATTATCATTACTCTTAATAATATCTATTTTTAGTACTTTCTTTAACTATAGGTAAAGAAAGTATAAACCTTTATTTTATGGCCTTTGTTTATCAATGGGTTTTATATTTAATCGTTTGTGAGGGAAATTGCATGAAATTTATTGTTTTACCCCTAACTTTTCCCTAAAGAACAAATAGTTTAAATCAAAGATTTGGAACCTAAGTAAGACCACTCCTAAACAAAACCACTACTAAACAAAAAAAAAAAAAAAAAAAAGCATAAAAACCGGTTCACTAAGTAAGACGATATATAAAGTTAATAAAGTACATATCGATTTAAATATGAGCTTGATATTTGAAGAGTTCTCTCACTTTCATCAAACCTGAACTTGATTAACATTAGACCGCCGAGGAACTATGCTGTTTCAAACAAAAAGAGATTTTTCCTTATCGGTACAGGCAGGGGCGTGCACAGAAATTTTGGAGCCCATCACAAATGACTTTTTCGGGCCCCTCTCCATATTGTTTACCCCTATATTTCACCGTTAGTTAAAAAAATAATTGGCCCCCTTCAGACTCGGGCCCGTGCAACAGGTGTCCCTCCCCCCTCCTTGTGCACACCCCTGGATACAAGTGTCTTCGAGTATTTATGGAACATTGTACAAAGGAAAAACAAATCCGACGAGTTCAGAACCTCTTCCTTTTTTTGAAGCCTGCTAATTAATATAAACCTAATTTCAAATTGAACTGGCGGCATCGTGAAATAGTAAATCCAGAACATTGGTCAAACTTCAGAAATCATACACAGTTATAATGTATATTATTAAAGAATATAAATTAAATCGTGGGGGAGGGGTGTTTCTGTAATCAATTCCCCCTCAATTGAACACTAAAAATATTTAAAAATTGGAATATTAAATAAAGAACTTTATATTTTAGTGCTTAAATAAAGTTATTTATTAGTAAATAAATTATTAAGGTAATTGATTCAACTATTAAAGTATCAATATATATTTAATTTACTGCTTTGCTACGCAGTAATAAATACATTAGTAACACCTTGTTAAATATCAAGATAAAGATCAAGTTCATAAGTAGAAAATGCTCCTACCTGTCAGAAGGGAAGGGTCAAGAACTCCAAACTGCATAATTGAGAATCACAACAACACTTTTTTAGACAGACGACACAGAACAAGTACATACACTGAGAAGCATCTGAACGCATCTGCTCGCTCGTCAGAGCTGCAATCGTATCGTTTTCCGCGCGGTTCAGCCACAGTTACAGTTGGTATCAACAAACTCCCCCCCCCCCCCCGAATGACCAGGGGGTTCATTCCTAACTTACAACAACAAATCACCATTAGTTATGCAATTCAAAATAACATCCAAGAACAAATTATTAATAAAATAAATGATAAATTCAAACATCAATAACATCCTTTAGCAAATAATTATTCATCAAGTTCTAAGTTATATAACAACTGAACAGGTCTTTTAATTACTGAATTTTGAGTTTTTATTTTACAAGAACGTACTTTACCATCCCTGCCAGGAAATACCTCCACAATTTTTCCCAATTTCCAAAAATGCCTGGGAAGTTTTTCATCATAAACTAAAACCACATCCTCAGCTTTAAATTCTTTAATTTTAACCTGTTGGTGAAACACAATGAGCAGATTTTAACAGCAAAATATATTCTTTAGCCCATTTATACCAAAAAAAATTTAGTAATCTTTCCCGAAAGTTAAATTTTCTAATCAAAATTTTCCTGTTCGACAAGTTAGAATCAAAATCAAGCCTGGCAGGTGGTAAAGTACTCACTCTACGCCCTAAAATCATGTGGGATGGAGTTAAGGGTTCAGGTTCGTTTACACTAGAAAATACATAAGTAAGAGGCCGAGAATTAAGCACTCCTTTTTCAATCAAAAGTGTCTCCAGTTCTTCACGAGATAGTGTGGTCCGACCAACAGTCTTTCTTACAGCAAGTTTGACTGACCGAATAAGTCTTTCGTAGAAGCCGCCCCACCAAGCTGCTCGCTCGACTATAAACTGCCAGTGGATTTTATGTTTAGCGTAGAAAGCTTTAACCATAGGATGGCTAATGACATTCCACAGATTTTTGAGCTCAAGTTCACTTCGCTTGAAGGTTTTTGCATTGTCAGTCACAATTGTAGAACACAATCCACGACGGCTAATGAAACGCCGAAGCGCCAAAAGAAAAGTTTCGGTAGTCAAGCTGTTGACGAGTTCCAAATGCAGAGCTCGAGTCACACCACACGTAAACAAAACTATGTAGTGCTTTTCGTCGCTGTTCTTTATGTAGAGAGGTCCTCCGAAGTCGATCCCTACAGTGGCAAACACATCTGATTACTCAACGCGAACAGTCGGTAATGGTGCAGTAATTTGAACACCAGATGACTTATTGAATCTTTTACACAGCACACACTTTTTCAAGATATTTTTCACAGTCTGCCTCCCTTTAATGATCCAGAATTGCTCTCGGATTTCCAAGAGAGTTTCATTAACTCCACCGTGAAACACTTTATTATGCGAATCTCGAACTAATAAATTCACAAAGTGATGCTTGGCCGGTAACAGAACAGGATGCTTTTGTACATATGTAAACTTAGATTTTTGTAGTAGTCCACCAACCCGTAATTGCTCATCTTCATCGAGAAACGGGATGAATTCTAAAATTGATGACGTCTTACATAAGGGTTTATTTTGTTTCAAACAAGCGACTTCTTCAGCAAAAACATCTCTCTGCACAGCTTTAATCCAATATTTTTCGGCACCATCTAATTCTTCTGCAGTTAATTCGTCGCTTCGCTTGTTTGAACCGTTTCGGATGTTGTAGACAAAACGAAGTACCCAACCGGTAACACGTAATGGTTTTCTTAAGCTGCTATATTTTGTCAAGTCGATTATTGCGGTTGTATTTGCTTCAATTTCACAAGCAAAAGCTTGTTCACTACGGTCGCCGTCATCACAACTTTTGTCTGGAGAAAAATTGCAGTTCGTAGTTTTTGGCCAATTACTTTCCGCCATGCGAAGCCACTCAGGGCCATGGATCCAAGATTTTTTGGAAGTAAAAGCAGAAAAAGAACCGAGTACTCGGTAACTACTCAGTACTCGGCCTACTCGGCCAATTTGCCGAGTACTCGGTACTCGGCCAAATTCTGATCAGATACTCGGCCAATACCGAGTAGTTGCAAAAAATTGAATATTGTCCAAGGCAGATACTGAAGATTTTCTTCTTCACTTCTTTTCCTCTTCGGGTTTTTCTTAGGGCTCATGTCGCTGTTTTCCAAATTCCTTGCAACAAACATCTTATAATTAAAACAAACGGTGATACAAAACCTACGGGGTCAAAGATTTTCGCGGCCGTTTGCAGAACACATCGCTTTGAATTCTTTAAATTTTTCATTATGTCAAGTAATGGTTGCACATCTAATTTGAATGTATCATTCCAGATTAGGCCTAGAACTTTTAAAGGACGCTCACCTAATTTATCGGTTTCCTCTATCTCAATACCAATGTCGTTCCATAATTTTCTTAAGTCCGCCGAATTAGTTTTAAACTTACGTAATTTCATATTTGCGTCTTTAAGAATCTCTACCGCGCTTTTAGATAGATCGAACGCCTTACCAACGGACTCTGATGAACCTGCGAACAGGTCATCTACATAAAGGGAAGAATTTAGCAATTCGTAAGCTTCCTTCTCTACCTCTTTGTACTTTCGTATATGGTGCTTAATCGTAGCAGCCAATATAAATGAACTGCTCGTAATGCCGAAGGACACACGAGCCATACGTAATATTCTGTAAGACTTAGAGTCCCCTTCTTTCGGAAACCAAAAAAATCTTAAATAATCCCTATCTTCCGCAGCTATACCGATGGTTAAAAATGCACCCGGAATATCACTACAAAACGCATGTTCGTATTCGCGAAACCTCAAAATCACAAAGAATCCGAGGATTCAAAGCAGGCCCAGAGTACAGACAGTCATTCAAAGATTTTTGATTTGCACCCTTTGACGATGCGTCAAAAACCATACGCACTTTTATTGTTTCTTTATCGGTTCGCACTACCGCAGAATGGGGCATGTAATAAGAATTCATTTCAAAATCTGAAGGACATTCTTCGACAATATTCCCTTTTAGCTGCTCTTCAACAATATTTATATACTCATTATACAGCCAGTCATTTTCTTTTATTTTAACCTTTAACTTATCAAATCTTCGTTTCGCTATCTCCCAATTATTGTGCAATTCATTTGGCTTTTCTCCCCAAAATAATTTTGTTTCATACATCCCATTTTTAAACTTAAAGTTTTTCTCAAAATCCGAAAAGAAATCTTGATCGCAATCCGACAAACCCTTTTCGATATCATGAATTCCCATGGATTCTAAATTCCAAAATTGGGTCAAATTTTTATTCAAATCGGAACAACATTCAACTTTAAAAAACTGAGTGTGTTTTGTTTATAACTTGCGTCTACCGGAGATATCCTACCTTGAATTACTGTACCAAAAATGGTATCAATTGCAAACAAAGTTTTTGTTATCTTCTCCTTTTTTCCTGTATGAATTTGCCAAAAATATTGCGCGCCTATCAATAGGGAAATTTCACTTTCATTTGATTCATTTATACTAGACATTTCAATGCCTTTAGCAATGAGCGCCTGTTTTAATTTATTCGTCGAAGTTCTAAATGGTGTACCAGAAATGATATCGCTGAGCAAAGCTTCTATGCATATTTTCTTTTCAGGGTCACGAGCAGGGTCTTTCACATTAAAATTAATTTGAATTTGATAATATTAAGACTATTTTAATGTACTACAACTGACATTCATTGTATAAAAATTATTTGTTTGCCCATTATCAAATAATTTAATCCCTTTTACTATTTGGTTTCGAAACACTATAGTATTCGAACCCAATTGTCGCTTTGTCGTCCAAATAAGCAATATACCTAATACCTGTTGAACATTTAATACCCTATCCTTAATTTTCACTGGGCCAAAATCTGAGTATTTAAAGCAATGGTCTGGAACCTTTTTTGAAACTGAATAAAATAATCCGTATTTCCTAATTATGTTCGATAAGGTCCGCACATTTCTAATACAGACTAAAAAAAAATAAGTAATAACCGGGGCTCGCAAATTTGGGAAATTAAAGACTCCAAATCTTTAACCCAAAATCAGTTTGACTCGGCAGCCCTAGTCATATCCTTCGGGTACAAATCAATATAAAACGGAGAAATTGAACTAAAAATTAATTGCTTACAACCATCAATTTTTTAAGGAAAAAACTAAAAAGGAATTTGAAGGAAGAAACAAATGATCATTAATAATAATATAAAAATTTGTTTACGAATGAAAAAGTTGCAATTCTGAAACCAAACTAAAATATATATACTGTACCAGTAACAAAAATAATCAACCCCCAAAACATGTCATAATATTAATTCAATTCAGTTAATATTTTTAAAGAAATAAAGCTTTTTTAATATTTTCTTCCATAAACATACTTATTACATCCATCTTATTTTGCAAAATATTGCGCTCTTTAATTGTTTACAAATGACTTTACAGGCTCCCTTCAAATTGTTGTATATCCTCATTTTTAAAATCTGTCCCAGGCCAACGGATTTCGCACGCCCCTGAGAATAGTAAAAGCATCCCTAGTTTTCATGTTTACAAAAAAGGCAATTTTTGGCCAATACAACAATTATACCAGTTCTTCAGGGGAAATATTTAAGTATAAATAAATGTCCAAATATTATCTGAGGTAAGTATTCACTTTCTGGAAGAAGTCCATAGGTTGCGTCTTTTCCAATTAAGGCTAACACTCTTTCTTCCTCGGGGATTAATTCTTTTTCGGTGCATTCACCCCCGCCAGTTCTTTTTCGCTCCTTCACTAAAGCTAAAAATTTCTTGCTTTGACCGCACTTTTATGGTCCGACCAGCACTGAAATTTAAGCAGACAAAATTAATATTACATATATTAAAAATTAACATTTCAAATAAAAATTATCAAGCAAAGTGCTCTGCATCATGAAATTTTTTTAAACTTGAACTTCAGTTCATTATTCCAAATGGTCAATTATTTGTTGCTGATGTTAAACCTACGAGAATTTTATATAGCTTAATATTCATGATAGATATTTAGTATTTTTCCCCGCATCCCATGAAGAACTTAAACATGTGACACACAAAATGCAAGAACGGGGAAAATTTAGTCTGCATAAAGCAGGAAAGTATAAACACCGCAAATAGGGAATTCTATGATATGGTATTATGCGCCTGAGTAGAGCTTGAAGTTCTAAAATTTTCTGCATGCATTTAACTTTTCATCTCTTTTTTCACAAACAATATTGTCCCCACGGGGTTAAGCAAAAACGCTTTTTTGAAGAAAGGAAGATCTTATTACACTGTAGTACATTTATATATAATTTCAAACATTAATGGAAATAAAATTATGTACCATTAAGTAGAAAGTCACTGGTGTTAGTTTATTTACCTTAACTTAAGCAAAAAATTTAAAACTGATAACTGAACAGAGTTTATTAAAAAACGTTAGTAATAATAAAAAATAACTTACCTTTTGCCAAGACTTCACATTTTTTTGTGCTCCTACTGCAGAATTAAGTCTTTGAGACAATTTTTCCCAATCCCTCTGCCGATCTAATGCAGTATAATTTCCAGTTAACTTATTAGCATTTAGCTGAGGATTGTTTTCCATTTCTTGGCTGATAATTTTAATCCGATGTTTCTTGCAGCAATTGGTTTTCATGACCTAAAGCTGTTACACTCCATCCTGCATAATATTTAATTTCTTTTTTGGTAAAAATATTACAAATAAAATGGAAATTTTTTTTTGTTGATACCAGTATACATTATCAGTCCTAGTTTTCCTTCATGTACTCAAATCGACAAATGAAACCTTTCAACAATTGGTTTTTCTCCCTCAACATTGCCAGCTCCTGTCTCAGGAAGTAATTTTCACTTTCGGTCAATGTTCAGGAAGTTGATGGTGCAAATCTGTGATCATCTGCCACTGCTACTTCACTTTCAGCCTCAGGCTCAGATAAAGAGTCGTTAACTTTTTGCTTAAGGCAAAACTTCCACAATAAGTTTACAAAAAAAAACCTTACATAATATAAAATGAGATTTCAACTAACATAAAGCATGATTTTACTTCGGTACCTTAAACGTTTAGTAAGCATAGTGCTAAAGGTTGTCAAAGTTCTCTCATTCAATAAAATAAAAAGATCGAGAGCAGCACTTCTTTTGGAAGTTCAAACACAGATGATATTAACAACACCCTAATGAATTGTAATGAATTTTGTAGAAATAAAACTCTTAAATAAAGTGAAATAATTTCTAATAATTTATTTTTCCCATTAGGCAATGAATATCAGTTTCACTTAAATATGATTACATAATAAAAATCAAATAAAAAATAAGTGTTTCAACTTCTGAGGCTTATTAACTTATTTTTTTTTTTTCCATCTCACTAACAATAACCTTTTAAAAAAATTAAGAACTTTTGTGGGTCTAAATTTTCAAGTTTTGGAACCAAAGTATCTATTAAGTAATTTGTTCGGTGTACAGTTGATTAAAACTTCATTAGATGTACATCAATGCAATAAGCAGGGTTATCCGGATTGGACCCAACATTCAAAAAAACAGTTCAAAGATTTTAAATGAATATATTCAACTTTTTTCTTTAACTGGTCAATAAATAACTCAAATTATCTTGACTTAGTTCTGTCATGTCTGATTTTCTCAATATTTGTAGAGTGGACAGAGGAAACTACTCTAACTAAAAGTCTTTTATGTAAATTGTTTTCTGCAAACCAACACGTCACAAATCTCAAATAAACAAGGCATATTTTTTAGAAATTAACAGGTTTTACAAACAGTCGGACTGAAAACAGAATAGGATGCAAAGTATTTTCGTTATCTTACGAAAAGATTTAATATTTCTTACTCTGTACACCAAAATAGAAAAACAAGCAACATGAAATTCAAAGAAATGTCTTGATTAAGCTGGAATTCAGTAAAAAGGGATTTAAACTATTTGAGGTTCTACAGTACATTTTCATTAAAAAAATTAAATACATCAAAGTAAAATGCAAAAAAAAAAAAAGTAGTAATTAAAAACGAACAAAGAAACAATACATTTTATCATTCGAGAAGTAACTTTGCCTTAACTATTGGTAACCATGGAAACTAAAAAATCTGAAACTTCACCATTCTTGGGTTTTGTTGTCTTTTATATTTTTCTTCAGAAAACTCTGAATTCTCCAGCTTTTTTTTTTTACCCCAAGACAATTTTTGTGCTTTGTCCACATACTTGCACTACAATATGCTACAAGTAGTAATTAAAAACGAACAACGGCAATAGTTTACCTAATCACAAAGAGGTTGCAAACTGCATGGGGAAGCACTTAGCAGAAGTCTCGAATGCAAATAACTATTGCACAAAATTTTTAACTATCAAATCATACAAGGAATCCATGCTGTATCCATTTCTGCTGAAAAAGAGGTCTTCATCCTGATCCAAATCTTCTCCTTAACAATCAACCAATAGCTGTAAAAGACTAAGGAAAATTCCTCGGTCTCAGAATTGATAACAAACTCAAATTTATACTGCACATACAACAGCTAAGGAAGAAATGTCTATGGAAATTAAATATACTTAAAGTCTTAGCCAACACTTCTTGCGGTGCTGATACAGAGTCTCTGTTGAAAATTTCCAGGGCTCTTATACGCTCAAAACTTGATTATGGATGTCAAATTTATGGTTCTACCGCGAAAAGCTATCTAAAAGCCCTAGATCCAATACATAATCAGGCACTGCGCATCTGCACAGGAGCCTTCCGGACCTCATCTATGAACAGTATATATATTCTTGCATCTGAACAATCTCGAAACAATAGACGTCTTAAACTTTCTTTAAATTTTTACTTTAAAACAAAACCTTTCACTAATCACCCACTACATCTCCATATTTTTAATCCATTAAATGTTGTATTATTTCTACATCGACCTTCGATGACCCCAACATTTGGGATCCGAATACGTCGGTCAGACCTGCAGATATGAGATTTCAAAACTGCCAGCACAATGAAAGTAACTGAACCATGGTGCGAAGTAATACCCTATATAATCAGTGACTTCTCTAAATTCTCCAAACAAACTACTGCCGATACAGTCTATCAACAAATATTTTATGACATAAAAAGCAAATATTCTGAATACAATTCCATTTTCACCGAGGGGTCAAAAGTAAGCGATCATGTCGGCTTTGCTACAATAATTAATGATCAAGTTACCGCAGAAAAACTAAACCCATCTTGTTCAGTATTTACCTCAGAAATAAAAGCTATATTCAAATCTCTTCAATCTATAGCCCAATCTAATCAACAAAAATGGGTAATATGCACTGACTCGAAGAGTTCAGTGGAAGTCATCACCCACTGCAATAATAATAGCCACCCCATAGTCATTCAGTCATATCATTTATACAAAACTCTTATTCAAAATAATTTTCACGTACTCTTTTGTTGGATCCCTGGTCACGTGGACATTGCCGGAGATGAAGCAGCCGATCTGGCTGCCAGAGCTGCAAGTATCCAAACCGATGACAGTGTCCCTTTTGAGGATATGAAAAAAGCCATTTGTGAATGTCTTGACACACATTGGCAGCAGACATGGAATCTTAAAACGCTAAATAAATTACATTCGATCCAACCATCGGCTAAAGTTTTCAAATCATTACAAATTTCCAGGAGAGAACAAGTTTTATTAACTCGTCTTCGCATCGGTCATACTAGGTTCACCCATAAACACCTCTTATGCCGTGAACCAGCTCCAATTTGTATCAAATGTAACGTCAACCAGTGTTGCATATTTTATGCATCTGCCCAAATTTTTATCAAATACGCTTTAAATATTTTAATGATTTTAATCCATCTTTGAAAGACTTGCTGGGGGACCCACCCCATTGCAATTTATACTCCTTCCTCCATGAGATTGGATTCTCCTTTTTAATTTAGTGTTCGTCTCACCAATCTGTGATTTCGTCCCTACCTTATTTTTTTAAGGTATTGTTTCATCTATTTTTCCTTATATGTCTTCAACGTTTATATGTTTTTAAGGCTGTTCTTTTTTAATACTATTACTTGAATGTTTATTCTTTTGATTTCAGAATATACTTACTTTTACTTTTTTAACTTATTCTTAAATAAAAAATAAATATATAACAAAAAATCGTTTGGCGCAGTATAGCCCTCAAGGGCTCTTGCGCCATAAAAACAAAACAAAACCAAACCAACCAACCAACCAACTAAAAGCTAGCCTCAGAAAGAGCAGCAGTCCATAAACTACTGCAAAATCCCAAAAATAGCTCTTTCATCCAATACCCCTTTTCACTTTTCGCCAGAAGTGGCATTACTCCATAATCCCAAATCTACGCACATCTACCTGTAATTTTTTCCATCCCAAATTCGGGCTGCACTAATTCAGAGCAGGCTTTTCTTCTCAATTGAAAGAAATTACATTAACAATAATTTCAAAGAAAACCACACTTATATCTCGGTTCAACAGTGCCCCCCCCCCCGTGCCATTGCATTGCTGGTAGTAATGCAATGATGCCGATTTCTTTTTTTTTTTTTTTTGTTCATAAATTTTGTGGAGCAAAAAAAAAAAACATTATGTTAGCAGTAACTTTGACAACGGTTGTGATATAAAAATACAAAATTTGAGATAGCAACCTAACTGAAAGAGAACTCTTTGAATCATTTATGCCATAAACATACAAGGTGATTTCTAATAAGAAAAATATCAAAAGCACTGTCGTACATACTTTTTTATTAATGAACTTTTGGTACACACATTTAAATTTTAATTTACTAATATTTAATTTCAAAATGTTTTAATTACCTCAGGTGCGGGTTCGCTCTCGGGAACCGGAAGCCCACTCACTGCGTCAGGCCCAATTAGGTAGAGCACCCGCTCCTCTAAAGATGTAAGTTCTCTTTCTGGCATAACTGTTCCTCCACCTGTCTTGGAGCGCTCCTTTTGTAATAACATATTCTTCGCTTTAACAGCATTTTTGTGATCTGACTAGCACTGAAATCAAACAAAAATGTCAGAAATATTGAAATATTACATTGAATATTAAATTTATTCAGTAACATGTATTATAATTAAACCTTTAGTTTCTTTTCACTAATAATTCTAAAATGCAAATTGCTCAATTAGAAATGACTGCATATGAGATGTTTCCATAGCGTACTTCTAAAAATCTATGCATATGTTTCTTGGTTGATACAACCAAAAAATAAAAACAATATGTGTGGCGGAAAATTCTTGTGTCCCCCTGATTTTGAAAAATTGTCCCGTTTCCCGGGGAACTTCCATATGATCCAAAAAATGCGACGTAAAGAGCAATAAGAAAATCATGTGGCGGCAGACCATGAGGAGCCGAATGATTCATTCCTCTTTGCTAATTGACAACCTCTCAAACAGAGACGTTTGGCGAGCCTAGTTATAACTAATTACTTTTTGAAAATCGGATTTCTCTTGTACCATTTGCATTAACTATCTCAAACTTATACACATTGTTACTTGCATCCTTTTGCTTCTAGTTCCTTCAATACAAAGCTCTCACTTGAGAAAATTTTATCCCCAAAAGTTCAAAGCAGAAAATAGCGATCTCAAAGCCCCAAGATAATCCCTTATCCATCCTATCGATATAACCACTGTTTTGCTTGACTCAGTGCTGAAGAAAATTGAAGATTTTTCTAGAAAAAGTTGGTTCGAACTTACAAGCTTTGAAAAACAAAAACCAATGTAGAAAAATAAACTGAGCATATTACATCTTTTTGCACCCAACTTTTCAATGCTAAAGAATGGAAACTTGATTACCTAACCAATATCATGTCTGTAAAGCCTTTTACAATATAGGGATAATGGAAATAAAATTAGACAATAGAAAGTACTTTAGTACAGTGCTGTAGTTGAAAAAAAAAATGTTTGAGACGACTCGCGAATAGAAAAGGAAATTTGATTTATTTTACCAATAAAAAATCAAATATTTCGGGGGACGGCGTCTTCCCAAATGTAGCATTGCTTGAACATTATAAAATGCATAAAAAAGTTTTAGTAATAGGAAATGACTTACCTTTTGCCATGCTTTAACTTTTTTTCGCACCTTCAGCTGAATTTAGTTTTTCCGCTAATTTGAGCCAATCTTGCTGTCTGTGTACTGCCGTATAGTTATTTTTTAATTTGTTTCCATTGAGGTCTGCATTTTGCTCCATTTCGGCTATAATTATTCCGATCTGGGTCTTTTTCACCCTGATATTTTTCGCCGACATTTTCGTCCGATGTGTGACCAAACGCAAAGCGAGCACGTGTGAGGGTATCAACATCAACAACTCTCAACTAACTGTTTTGGGTAAGAACGACGAAGCCCTAGCTATATATATATATATATATATATATGTATAGGGTGGTCCTTATTTATATGGGGAAAAAAAATCGGAATTCAACAAGTGACGCCCCCTAGTTTTGTGACACTATAATAAAAAGTAATCGGTGCAAAATTTGAACTCCATCGGTCAATAATAACACGTGCCCCTAGGACTTTGAACTTAAACACTTTTGATAATTTTCCCACAAATCTTTGAGTTTTTACTTCAGACCCCGTACATCGTTTCTCCTATGTTTGCAAAATATTTTTATAGCGAGATAGCACTAAAATTATTCTTTTCGATTATTTCATATCGTCTAAAGATTTTACCCCCCCCCCCCTCCCGTGTCCGTTTACCTTGTCGTGGTGGGGGCCAAAGAGCCTGATGTATCTCATTCTAGAAAGGTTTATTATCCTTCTGTTATACTTTTTTGCAATTCTCAGAACAGTTCCAGCTGGTGCATCCGTTGGATTATCGCTAAACATAAGCAGCGACAACCAAGCTATCTGAACCGATTTCCTTACGAATCCAGCGTATAAATAATACGCGGCCAGCATTGAAAACAATGCGACCATACTAAATATTTCTTGCAGGTTCATATTTACTAGAAATCAACACTGAGTAGAAAAATAGCAACTTCGATTTTTTTTTATTGGATGGTTGGGGGGGAAAAGTTGGCTCAGAGAGGGGAGTAGAAGAGACTGCACAGGAGAGAGAGAGAGAGAGAGAGAAGGTATGTACGGGGCGATGGAGAAAAAAAAAAAGGAATCTTTTCAGGGCCTATTTTCAATATTTACACTATGTACAGAGGTTTCCCTGACGGGGGTATGAGTGAGATAAATGGAATAATAATAATAACTAGGCTAAATAAAATATGTACAAGAGCAGGACAATATATACATGAAGGCTATGTACAGGTCTGGCGAAGAGGGGCCCGCGTGGCGGGAGTATGAAGGAAGATTATCAGTGTTATCTTCCCGGACCCGGTCTCCCCATACCGGCGCCAGTCCTGGTACTGGAGAGGTCGTGGTCCACAAACATCGTATCAGAGGGGTATGTAGTGTTGGGAAAGTCACGAATAAAGTTTGTTTGTTCTCTTATTAAAGGGTTGGGGTGGGTTTCAATTTTGGTATAGAATTGGTGGCTATATCCCTTATCTGGGGCATAAGATACTTGATGTTAAGGTCCCTATGAAGGGTATCGTTGCGAATGTACCAAAGGTTGCCAGTTGCAGCCCTGAGGTATTTATTTTGGATGATTTGGAGGTTATGCATGTTAGTTTTTGCCGTATGACCCCAGATGGGGATGGCATAAGTGAACGTCGGTCTGATGATTGACTTGTAAAGTCTGATTTTGTTTTTTAGGTTCAGACCACCAGAGTTATTAGTGAGGCATTTGAGCAGGCCAACCTTTTTCTTAGCTCTGCTAGTAACTGTTTTCACATGGGAGGAGAAAGTGGTGCAGCTGTCAAATGTGACACCAAGGTAGGTCACTGACCTGGAGAATGGGACTATCGAGTCATTAAGGGTAATGGGCCGGGGGCTTTTGTCTCTACCATCCCTCCTTGCAAAGATAACTGCCTTTGTTTTGGAGAGGTTGATAGAGATGCGCCAGTCATTGAAATATGAGGCAATGATTTCGACGTGTTTCTGTAGAAAAAATCTGGCAAATTTTAGGCTGGGGTCTACCGCAAGAACCGCGGTGTCGTCTGCAAAGAGGTAGCTAAAAGTAAAAAGGTTGGAAGGGAAGTCATATGTATAAATACAATATAAAAGGGGGCTAATTGCTGATCCCTGTGGGACGCCGGCGGCTATGGGTTTTTTGTTCGACAGGGCATTTTCGACTCTAACTCGGAAAGTCCGACTCTCCAGGTAGTGTGCAATTATCTGAATGAGGTAGCTTGGGAAGTTCAATAGTATAAGTTTATAGAGGAGCCCCTTATGCCAGACACGGTCGAAGGCCTTCTCTATATCGAAGAATATGCCGATGGCCGACCGCTTGAGGGCGCTGGCTTCAGTTATTTGGTTGGTTATCCGTAGAAGTTGGTGATGGGTGGAGTGTTTGTGTCTAAATCCGAATTGAAAGTCAGGGATAATGTTGTGCTGTGCCGTGTGGTCCTCAAGAAGGGATTTAATTAGCTGCTCAGTGATTTTGGCCATTATCTTGAGAAGGCTAATGGGCCTGTAATTTTGGGGGAAAAGGGGGCGGAGCCCTTCTTGTGGATGGGGACAACGGTGGCACTTTTCCAACACGGGGGGAAGTAGCCGAATTTGAAGATAGCATTAATGATATTGGTCAGATTAGACGACACAGCCCTAATGGGAAGGTGCTTAAGGTGCAGGGCCGAGATGGAGTCATCACCTGGCGCCTTCCTAACATTTAAATTGATTATTATGAGCATGATGTGAAGGAGAGCATATGAGGGGGGGGGCGACTACATGGGACAGATTGTCAAAATAGTCGCGGACGGGGTATGGTTTACCCTAGAGGATAACCGCGTCGTTGTAGGCATGAGCATTTAGCTGAAATTGGTTTTCAAGCGAGTCGGCGATTGCATCAGCTTTTTCCTTCGGGGGGTTGTTTTAAGAGGTTTTTTTTTTTCATTTTTACGGGGGCTCTTGCTTTTTTTGGAGGGGGTCTTAGCAAAATGTAGGGGCAGTGCACCCCTTCTCTAGGGGGTGAGAGATCCCCTGATTTAACTGATTGAAACTTGAGCTTCGCAGAGAATTGATTGTTGTATTTAAAACTTCAATCCTGTTGCATACAAAAATAATACAATTATTAAGTTTGAAAACTATCACATCCTTGTATGAAATGGCTTTTTCATTACAATAAACTTACTTTAAGGAAAGTACCATATTTCAAACAAATAAACATTTGATTTATTATTTGAAATTAATTTTAAAATAATTAAGTAATAAAAAGAAGTATGCAAACATTACAACATGTTTCACAGAAAAATGCTTGCTGCATTTCAGATTTCAATCCTTTTGCATAATTTATTTATTATTATTTTTGTTAGGTATTTCGAGGGACTTTTCTTTTCAGTTTTGTTTCAAAAATGAAGTAAAACTTCAGTTTCAAAGAAAAAACTTAAAAGTTTTTTCTTTTCAAAATTGAAATTATAATCCTTTTCTATCCTGCAAATATTTCAATTAGTTTTAAATGTGGAAGTTATTTTTATCGTATTAGCTTGGAATGCCTTTTTATTTCAATTTATTATTAATGAATTACTGACATATCTTTTTTGCAGACTGAACTTGAATGAAATTAAGCACATTTTTGTTTAATCATCGTTTGGAAAAAGAGAAAAAATTAAAATTAAATATTTATTTCAAAATTTCTAATGAGATATTTGGATGCCTCGCTTGTCTGATTGACCAATTCCATAAAACAAAAAGTAGAGAATAGTTATGAAGAAGATGATGTTATACATCCAAAGAGCAAATAGGCCCTTTTGTTACATTTTCTGCTATCACATGTTCAGAAAGATACTGAACCCAAATTTAATATAAATTCACATACTAAGCAGTGATAAAACGCTATTAAAGCAGAAATGAGGATTTTTTTTTAAAGTGGAGTTAATCGATTTGGCAATTGAGGCATCCATTAAAAAATATATATAAATAAATGAGATGCTTTCAACTTTGTATGCTTTGCCGAAAATCGTTAGCTATGTTAGAGATTGCATCCTGCAGAGTGTAGAAATCATTTTTTTAAGTATTTTATCAAAACCTGCGCTACAAATCTTAAAATTTGGTTAATTTGTTGACTGGCAATTCAAAAGTTTTAGCCTTACCCCAAAACTTTTTAGCCTAAGACTTAATTTTAATAAATTTTTAACGGTGAATTTTTCTGTTTTTTTCCTCCACCTAAAAATAGAAAAACCGGAATCTATACATATAATAAAATAAGATTGTGTGTGTGTGTGTGTGTGTGTGGCGAGCATCCCGGGAAAACGGTAAGGCCTAGAAAGATGAAATTTGGTATACAAGTGTAGTTTTTGCTGAAGTTGTGCACCTCGGGCTTCGATTTTTGATATTTTAATTAGAAAAAAAGTTATTTAATGTTTTATGTCATTTTTAGCACTTTTTAGTACTTTTAACCTCACAGACCCCGAACCAATCGCGCCAGACAAATATTTTTGGTACTATAGTGTCGGAAATTTAATTTTAAATATGATGAACAAAAAAATTTTGAAGATAGAGCAATTTTTGTATTTTTTTATGAATTTTTGAAAAAAACCTTTAATTTGCATGTTTTTCTGGGTTTTATTTCTTTCTAATATCATCCTGCGAGAAGTATCAAAGCCTCATTTCTGAAATTTAAGTTGGTAATAGTAAAAATATTTCGCCCTCTTCAGAAGAAAAAAGTTCTTAAAAATACGCAATAGTTTTTTTTTTTTTTACAATTTTTTTAATGCTGAACACATCATGTCCTTTCACGCATCAGTCGAAAAAAGCGTTCTTCAATCTTTTATGCCTTTGACGTCACTACTTGGGTTTCGATTCGATATTTACGATGGAATCTTAATCGCAAGCAATGTTAATCTTTTTTTTTTACTATATAGCTTACTTCTACATTTTCTGACGTGATGACCACGTGTTTTTTCGGCAGCGCTTGCTTTTTTTCTTCCCTTTTTTTTTGTTTTATTTAGGGATTGCATTTATTTCTTTTTCCATCCCCCCCCCCCCAAGCTGGACCTTTCGCTGTATCTATATAACATTACATTTCATAGTTGTGCGCATTAATTCAATAAAAACAGCGATATTTTTTTTTATCTTTGTCAAACGCTACTTTTTGCACACTACGGGAAATTTGAGCTTTTTTTTTTTTTTTTTTTTTGCTCTACTTAAATAACAAAAGCGGTTTTTTGAGTGTTCTTTGTTTTTATTAGGAAATGGGTGAGGAGGTCAAAATAAATAGAGATGGATAAGAAAATGTAGAGATAGATTGTAAAGGTAGATAGCCGCCGAAGGCGGCAATCTTGGCGTAAAAATGTGAATGGCACAAAAAAAAGATAGAGATGGATTGATTAATACTGGTGCCAAATTTATTTAAACAACCGCCGAAGGCGGCAAACTTGAAGTAAAAACGTAAATGACAAGTTAGCCAAACAGCCGCCGTAGGTGGCTGCTTGCACATTGGATGTCAATGCCCCCTCCCTCCCCCACATACACCATGACTTTGAAAAAACAATGCTTTCACATAAAAGTGGAAGTGCATTTTGTTATTTTTCGACCGAATTTGCATGAAGAGTACGTCGTTTGTGTCTTTATCCCCCTCCTTTAAAAATATTCCAAACGACGAAACTGGAGACACATCTAGAAAATATTTTATTCAAATTATTAATGATATAGATGGATATAGATTGATTGACACCGCCACGAAATTTATTTAAGCAGCCGCCGAAGGCGGCACCCCTGGCGTAAAAAGGCGAATGGCGTAAAAAGGCGGACCAGCTGGTCGCCGCAGGCGGCTAGTAATTTTATAAAATATGCATTGTATGTGCTTTTTATTTTCACTATACAGTTTACACTTAAGTTTAATAAACACTTAATAACAATGCATTAGACATTAAGTTCCCAATTTATTGTTTTTTTTAATTATTATTATTATTATTATTACAGAATTTCAATAGTTTTGAGGTTCGAGGAAAAATCTTATTTCTGTTTTTTATGGAAATTTCTAAGAACCAATATTTTTGCCTAATTGGAGTTTTTTCGCTGTTATGGTTTTATAGCATTTGCTGTGGTGACAAATGCCTAGCACAGGCTCCGTTTTATCGTACCAAACCACTGTAGAAATCATGTTATTATATTCCTGGCTCAGAATGAATTATTTTTAATAACTTTTCTATTTTGCTTATTAATGCTCACAGTATTTTAGAGTTAAAAGACTGAGTTATTTGATTTTTATTTGTTTTTAAATTAAGATTGTATTTTGAAACACAACTTATTTGTATGATATTTATTGTCGCTGTTTTTCAAATGGAGAAAAAAAGAATATTTAAGAACTTTGAAAGTTAAAGCAAAAATCAAAAGAAAAAAAATTAATGGTTTGCTGTTGATCTCTGGTATATTAAGTAATTTAATTTCAGTTTTTTAACCATTAATGATGGAGCAATTTTTTAAATAATAGGTTTAAAGTAAAATTTAAATTTTATATTATCAATACAGTATATTTTGCCCTTTTTTTCGCATTTTTTGGGGCGAGAGGGGGGGGGGGAACCCAAATTTATTCAAATTGTCATCATTCCAGTTTCTTATTTCTAAGGTTGTCCTCACGTTAATTCTGCTGTTGAGTGTTTATAAATTAATTGTATTTCATGGCAGGGTTTCAGCCGGATATAACCTCTTTGGCATGTTTTTTGAAAAAATTAACTAGACTACAGATATTGAGCAATTATACATTATAGCATTTATTGTATAGAACAATGTCAAAACTTGAATTTTACAACAAGTGTTCCTTTTTGTTTCTGAACCCATAATGCAGTTAAGATTACATTGGTACCCATTTACCCATTATGTTATAATTTTGCTGTTTATGTCCCATGTTTCTTTCCTTTTTCCTTATAAGTTGAAACAGCAGTCTTCAATTCAAGTCTGCACCCTAAAATAAATGCTAAGCACCCAGGCATACACACACTCACCTTGTCATCTTACTGATCTTATCAGAGTAAATGAATTGAAATATAAAATTAATAAAATGCGCCTTGAACCTGAAACAAACTAGTTATAAAAGGAAAAATGCATTCTTTTGTAGAAATTTGAATATCACTCCTTTGGCATAAAACACAGTCAGTGCCTCGGCTATGATTGTTGAACGAACTTTTTTTTTTTCCAAATATAGTATGATTTTTTTACAGTACTTATAAAGATTTTTTTTTTCATACTATAAAAATATTTAGTGGATTAGTCAAATTTATTCTACCCGAAAAAACAAGGCATATGCCCCTATAGGGGCCAAAATATCGAAAAAAAGAGTATTGCAGTAAGAACTTTCTTTTTATCTATTTTTTTGAAGAGAATATCTAATAAGTTGATTCACCTCGTGTCCACTTATTTCTAAGATTTTTAATTTCTAAGTTAAGAAGTTTGTGGAAAATAATTGGGGGGGGGGGGGACTTTCCCCTCTGCACCAAATTATTGGGGGGGGGGACGCGTCCCCCGAATCCCCATAGGCCGTGATGCCCGTGGGACTGACCGTTTAAAAAGTAACCGAAGTGAACGTGGTAGAAAATTTGTAACACCTGGCAGAGATGAACCCAAATTAAATTGTCCAATAATAATCGTTGAAAATGCTTCTTACGTCCATAAAGTGTTGAACAGAATCCTTATCCATGCCAACTACACTAGGACGGTTGCCCTCCTCGGTCCCCTTGTATCACATGTGATACATAAGTTTCAT